>NC_056682.1:107700751-108013592 GCF_018350215.1 Panthera leo | reverse complement strand
TGAGCCATGTAAATAGTCTGGGTTAGATTGAGTATTTGGAAAAATCATTAATATATATTCCTCCAAGATTATGGTGAAGCCCAATAAATTTACATTCTTACAAAATGGATTTATGCTAGAAAATATTACCTTATATATGGGCTTTGAGGCCTAGGCTAAAAGGTTAATAGATAAAAGGCTCTATTTTGATAATTACCCTCATTAGATATGTGTGTGTGTGTGTGTGTGTGTGTGTGTGTGTGTGTGTGTGTGTATGAAATTCTTGTAAAGCAGGTGATTAGCATAAATGACTCTTTCTACTTTTTGGCCTCTTTTAATTTCCCACCTGGAAATTATGTTTTCAGAATATTACTATGAGTCTCATTCCTTTATTTGCTTAGTCATGAGAAATGACTATTTTGGATTTAAAATGATATGTCATTACTAAAGAAAGTAATTCACATGGAATTTCATTAGTAAGTAGAGGCATAATAAGGCCTCATTTTTATTATTATTTAATAAAATTTGTCTTGGTCTTTCTATTTCCTTTTGGCCAAAGACAGATTTTATAGAAAGTAGATCTATTATAATTACTGTATTTTAATTAAGAGTCTGTGTAAAGAGAATAAAGGTAAATTGCATTTGTTACACTACTTGTTTTCTATGCATATTCATCTGAAGAGACATTTTTGTTACTAATTTAAATATGTATCTTATATTCTTTTAAGAGTAGACAAGTAGATGCTCAAACTTAATTCCTTTAAATGTGTTATAAATAACCTATTATGTTGATGGAATATACTAGATGCTACTTTTTAATTTAAAATAAATCTAAGTACTTCTGATGTGTATGGTGGCCAATTTGCAATTATGATCTCCATGATGAGATTCTTCCAGGAAATGAGAGGTACATTATAATTTAAATGGAGTTGTAGATCTGGTTGATTTTAATTTGTGACCTACAGGTCAATAGTTATTGGGTGTAATAACCCTCCGGTAATGGGGAAATTCAAGGCACATTTGTATAATGAGAAATCATAACTAGTTATGGTTCAGGACAAAGATTTTTCTCTTTGCCATTCTGATCTACTGTGATTCGGCCTTCATTTTATAGACTTCATACCTCTAGCATTTAAGACATATCTTTACTAGGCAAAGTTATAAAGCTAGTCTTTGATTTATAATAAAGTTTATGATATCCACTATATTCAATGCAGTGCTACTTTCATATGCTTGCTATTTTTAAATGCATTTTTTATTATCTTTCTTATAAGTCTCACATTAGTGTTTGTCTAATATTTTGTTTCCTCAGTATTTCAGATAATCAGAGTTATAGTTTTACTTATTTATTTTACTAAATTAAAATGCACATTTCTGAGATAGAAGAAAATTCATAGCAGAGATGTCCTTGTGTAATACTTTTTATTGCACATCAAGACAAAAATAAAATTTATTACAGGGTTAGAAACTAGCATTTCCAAGTTAAATGAGAATTACACATAGTAAAATAACATAAAATCTGATCTTTATTCATCATTACTAAATCAGAATTTAACCTTGAATTCAGAATAATGCAATCAAAATAGAGTCAAAACTTTAAAAAGTGCCTGGAAAAGATTTTATTGTATAGAAGAAGTGTTTTACTCATAAATAACAATAATAATAAGGGTAAGGATAGTATATTTTGGAGCAATTATGCAGTTATGTAGAAGTATATCACTCTTTTGGTGATTATCATACATATAATCCTTTAGTTAATCTTCATAACAACAAGTGAAATAGGTACTATCATTATATCCATTTAAAAATGAGAAATCTGAGATTAAAAAGATTAAGTAACTAGGTCAAAGTCACATTTGCTATTAAGTCAGTTTAGGTCTTTGCAGCCTCAAACCTGTGCACTCTGAACCGCTTTTTTTTGAAGTATTTTCTTTGACCGCCTTTTTCAGACCTACTGAATCAGAACTCATGGTTGTGGCACATAACAATCTACACTTTAACATCTATCTGCACGGAATTAATGTTTCTTACATATGGTTGTGTACAGAAGACAAGAAATACCATAAATAATTAAGGATGAGTCTAATTCACTTCAAACAATGTACTGATAGTTAGGGTTGTAGACAGCCCAATAAGTAGAGTGGTGACAAACTACCTATTTTAGTAGGAAACTGCCTATTTCAATGATACTTCAAATGGTGAAGCTTTTTGACAGTACTTTTATTGGACTTCACCTCTTCTGGCTCAGAATGAGTTCTTCATAACAAACTGTGTACTCTTCATAACAAACTTGTATTTTACTCATCTCTCTGGGCAACAGTTGGGTGAGAGGAAATGTTAGAAGGAACTATAGCATATGTTGTAAAAATCTATTCCATTTCCAGTTGCAGTGAACATTTGCTTAGTTGCTTTAAAGAGCTTTGCAGGTACCACTCTTGCTTTTCAATGAATATACCACAGGGAGTTTACAGTGATAATTAGAATTCTTTCTAGTATCAGCACTTTTTTTCTGGGGTTTGAGCAGTTACAATAGGTGAAGCAAATATGTTTATTTAAGGTTTTTGGTATTTAAGTGAAAGAAATTCTGTTCACCATTTGGCATTAAAAATAAACTCAGAAAATTGACCTGTTGGGGGGAAAATTAAAAAAAAAAAAATCTGAGAATATCAAAGCAGGAATTTAGATGTTGAATGTTTGAAATATGGATGAAAGAAATGTTCTATGTGTTTCAGGATGTTAAATAGCTTTAGTCGGATTCTTAAATATTAGCTTATTGAAATCCTAGGCAAATATTTATATTCTAAGGTAATACTAGTTAATTTATGGTAGCTTCAATGTAAGTCACTTTTCTAAAGTTGAAAATCACACTTTAAAAACAAAACAACACAAAACTAAACAAAATGAGGTAGAAGCTGAGATAATAATTTTGGTCATATGAGTCATACTTAAAATAATAGGTTATTCCTTATCTACCCACCTATGATAAGAAATCAAGTGACTGCTTCCCACTCGCTGAAAAAGCTTCAGCCAAACTAAATAAGCCTTTCAGGTATGACTGGTTTGATTGGTTCCTTAAGTCCTATAGAAGGGACTAGCTTTAAAACAAATAAGCAAACATATTTTTATATTACAATAACAATGAGATTCATCGTAGAATGTGTTAAGAAAATAAAGCAAAAGGAATAAAAATTAAAATTACCTATAACCCACAGACATGAACATTATTGTTTGTTGTCTATTTGTTCTTCCCACCCCCCAAAATGGAGTCATATTTCTGTATTTGATAAATTTGATCCTTCATTCACAATCTGTGTTTATTTTGCCATGTCATGAAATAGTCTTATGTAACAGTTTTTTTTAATATTTTATTTATTTTGAGAGAGCGCAAGCAGGGGAGGGTTAGAGAGAGGAGGAACAGAGGATCCAAAGCAGTTTCTGAGCTGTGAGCCTGTTGTGGGACTTGAACTCAAGAATTGTGATATCATGACCTGAGCCAAAGTCAGATGCTCAACTGACTGAGCCACCCAGGTGCCCCTATGTAACTCCGTTGTTTTTTTTTTTTTTTTCTTTTTTTAATTTTATTTAAGTCGAAGCTAGTTAACATATAGTATAGTAATAGTTTCGGGAGTAGAATTTAGTGGTTTATCACTTAAATATGTAACACCCGGTGCTCATCCCAACAAGTGCCCTCCTTACTGCCATTCACGCATTTAGCTCATCCACTTACCCAACACCCCTCAAGCAGCCCTCAGTTTGTTCTCTGTATTTAAGAGTTTCTTACGGTTTCTCTCCCTCTTTGTTTTTATCTTATTTTTCCCTCCCTTCCCATATGTTTATGTTGTGTTTCTTACATTTCACATAGAAATGAAAACATATGATATTTGTCTTTCTCTGACTTATTTCACTTAGCATAATACACTCTGGTTCCATCCACGTTGTTGCAAATAGCAAAATTTCATTCATTTTGATGACTGAGTAATATTCCATTGTATGTAGGTACCACATCATCTTAACCCATTCATCTATTGATGGACATTTGGGCTCTCTCCATACTTTGCCTATTGTCAGTAGTGCTGCTATAAACATTGGGGTTCATGTACCCCTTCAAAACAGCATTCCTCTATCCTGTGCATAAATACCTAGTAGTGTAATTACTGGGTCATAGGGTAGTTCTATTTTTAATTTTTTGAGGAACCTCCATACTGTTTCTCAGAGTGGCTGCACCAGCTTGCATTCCAACCAGCAGTGCAAAAGGGTCCATCTTTATCCGCATCCTCGTCAACATCTGTTGTTTCCTGAGTTGTTAATTTTAGCCATTCTGACAGGCGTGAGGTGGTATCTCATCGTGGTTTTGATTTGTATTTCCCTGATGATGAGTGATGTGGAGCATTTTTTCATATGTCAGTTGGCTATCTGGATGTCTTCTTTGGAGAAGTGTCTATTCATGTCTTTTGCCTATTTCTTCACTGGATTATTTGTTTTTTGGGTGTTCAGTTTGATAAGTTCTTTATAGATTTTGGATACTAACCCTTTATCTGATATGTTATTTGCAAATATCTTCTCCCATTGTGTCAGTTGCCTTTTAGTTTTGCTGATTATATCCTTTGCTGTGCAGAAGTCTTTTTTATTTTGATGAGGTCCCAATAGTTCATTTTTGCTTTTGTTTCCCTTGCCTCTGGAGATGTGTTGAATAAGATGCTATGGCCAAGATCAAAGAAGTGTGGAGTTTGGTGAACTCTTTATAGATTTTGGATACTAGCCCTTTGTCCGATATGTCATTTGCAAATATCTTTTCCCATTCCGTTGGTTGCCTTTAGTTTTGCTGATTGTTTCCTTTGCCCTGCAGAAGGCTTTTATCTTAATGAGGTCCCAGTACATTTTTGCTTTTGTTTCCCTTGCCTCTGGAGATGTGTTGAATAAGATGCTATGGCCAAGATCAAAGAGGTTTTTGCCTGCTTTCTCCTCAAGGATTTTGATGGCTTCCTGTCTTGCATTGAGGTCTTTCATCCATTTTGAGTTTATTTTTGTGTATGGTGTAAAAAAGTGGTCCAGGTTCATTCTTCTGCATGTTGCTGTCCAGTTTTCCCAACATCATTTGCTGAAGAGACTGTCTTTTTTCCATTGGATATTCTTTCCTGCTTTGTTAGAGATTAGTTTGCCATATGTTTGTAAGTCCATTTCTGGGTTCTCTGTTCTGTTCCATTGATCTAAGTGTCTGTTTTTGTGCCTGTACCATACTGTGTTGATGATTACAACTTTGTAATACAGCATGAAGTCCAGAATTGTGATGCTTCCAGCTTTGGTTTCTTTTTAAGGGTTACATTGGCTGTGCAAACTTTAGCTGTGTGTGGCTTTGGCTGGTTCCATACAAATTTTAGGATTGTTTGTTCTAGCTGTGTGAAGAATGCTGGCGTTATTTTGATAGGGATTGCATTGAATATGTAGATTGCTTTAGATAGTATCAACATTTTAACAATATTTGTTGTTCTAATCCATAAGCATGGGATATTTTTCCATTTTTTTGTGTCTTCTTCAATTTCTCTCATAAGCTTTCTATAGTTTTCATGTATGGATTTTTTACCTCTTTGGTTAAATTTGGTTGATAAAACAGGTGTTTTATGGGTTTTGGTGCAATTGTAAATGGGTTTGATTCTTTAATTTCTCTTCATTATTCATATTCATTTTGTTTCATTATTGGTGTATAGAAATGCATCTGATTTCTGTGCATTGATTTTTTGTCCTGTGACTTTGCTGAGTTCATGGATCAGTTCTGACAGTTTTTTGGTGGGATCTTTTGGGTTTTCTGAATAGAGTATCATGTCCTCTGTGAAGAGTGCAAGTTTGGCTTCCTCCTTGCTGATTTGGGTGCCTTTGTGGTTGATTTTGACTTTCGTAGTGTTGTTGTCTGAAAACATGCACAATATGATTTCGGTCTTTTTGTACTTGTTGAGGGCTGATTTGTGTCCCAATAAGTGATCTGTTCTGGAGAATGTTCCATGTGCATTCGAGAAGAATGTGTATTCTCCTGCTTTAGGATGAAATATTCTGAATATATCTGTTAAGTCCATCTGGTTCAGTTTGTCATTCAATGTCATTGTTTCCTTGATGATTTTCTTCTTAGATTATCTGCCATTGCTATAAGTGGGATGTAGTAGTCTCCTACTATTATGGTATTATTATCAATGAGGTTTTTTTTATGTTATTAATATATATATTTAGGTGTTTCATGTTGGGGGCATAAATATTTATAATTGTTAGATCTTCTTGGTGGAGAGACCCCTTAGTTATGATATAATGCCCTTTTTCATCTCTTGTTAGTCTTTATTTTAAAATCTAGATCGTCTGATATAAGTATGGCTACTCCAGCTTTCTTTTGGCAGCGATTAGCATGATAGATGGTTCTCCATCCCCTTACTTTCAATCGGAAGATAAGTTTAGGTCTAAAATGGTTCTTTTCTAAACAGCATATAGATGGATCTTCTTTTTTTATCCATTCTGTTACCCTATATTTTTTGATTGGAGCATTTAGTACATTGACATTTAGAGTGAGTGCTGAAAGAAATGAATTTAGTGCCATTGTGTTGCCTGTAGAGTTGGAGTTTCTGGTCATGTTCTCTGGTCCTTTGTTGCTTTTGGTCTTTTTGTTTTGTTTCATCTTTTCTACCCTCAGGGACTTCCCCTTAAAATTTCTTGCAGGGGTGGTTTAGTGGTCAGGAACTCCTTTAGTTTTTGTTTGGGAAACTCTTTATCGCTCCTTCTACTTTGAATTACAGCCTTATTGGGTCAAGAATTCTTGGTTGCATATTTTTCCAGTTCAGCATGTTGAATATATCCTGTGGACATATCTGCTGTGGACCTGTGGACAGATCTACTGGGAACCTGATCTGTCTTTCCTTATAGGTTAAAGAAGTTTTTCCCCTGCTGCTTTCATAATTCTTTCATTATGTGTGTATTTTGTGAATTTGACTATTATATGCTTTGTTGATGGTCAGTTTTTATTGAATCTAATGGGAGTTCTCTGTGCTCCTTGGATTTTTATGTCTGTGTCTTTCTCCAGGTTAGGAAAGTTCCCTTATGATTTGCTCACATAACCCTTCTACCCCTTTTTCTCTCTCTTCATCTTCTGGGACTCCTTTGATTTAGATGTTATTACTTTTTAATGAGTCACTGAGTTCTCTAATTCTTATATCGTGGTCTTTCACTTTAGTTTCCCTCTTTTTTTTTTCCTGCTTCATTATTCTCCATAATTTTGTCTTCTGTATTGCTGATTTGCACCTCTGTTCCATCCATCCTTGCTACCATGGCATCCATTCAAGAGTGCATTTCAGTTATAGCATTTTTAATTTTGTCCTGACTAGAGTTTACTTGTTTTATCTCTGCAGAAAGGAATTCTATGTTTTTTTTCAACCCCAGGTAGTGTTATTATTATCGTGATTCTAAATTCTAGTTCAGACTACTTATATGTTCATTGATTAAGTCCTTGGCTGTAATCTTCCTGTTCTTTCTTTTGGGGTTAATTCCTTCATTTCATCATTTTGGAGGAAGAAAAAAGAATAACATGAAAAGTTAAAATTTAAAAAATTAAAAACACAAAAAATCAAATAAAGGAAGCTAGATCCTAGATGTATTTGGTTTGGTTGTTGAAAGAATTTTGATAGAACAGAGAAAAAAGGGGGAAAGAAAGGAAAAGAAAAAAGGAAAAAAATAAGAAAAATGTTTAAAAATTAAAAAATACATACAATAAAATAGAATAAAATGAAGAAAGTAAAATAGAATTTTAAAAATTTACAAAAAATTTTAAAAATATAAAAAATTAAAATATTTTATAAAAATGAAAAATAAGTTATTTCTTTTTCTGTATCTAAGATTTAGAATAGAAAAAGAAAAAGAAATGAATAGATGTACCAGTGAAGAGAAAGGAATCTGACTGAAATTACATCCAGTTTCCCCTAGAAGTCAAATGTGATTGTCAAATCAGAGGGCTTGGTTCCAGCAGTTAGACTGGGCTTGGTGTAAAGGCTTCGTTCTTCACTATGTGGCACTGCTTAGCTTACTTGGGTAGATTCATGTGGTGTGTGTTTGCTATGTGTATGTGCATGTGCAATAGAGGTAAAAATGGGGACACCCAGCTTCCCAGGCTCTAACATCAGAACTCTACTCTCTCACAGACGGTCAGTCAAGCAACCCTCCTTAGTCTCTGGCTTCCTGGCTTCTACACTGTCTATGTTGAAGCTGTCAGACTGCTAGGTGGCACCTCCCTCCTGAATTTTATCTCAGATGAGACTGTGTTTCCAAATCCCCTACTTCTCAGGACCCTGCAGCTTGGATCTGCTCCAACCCTCTGGTGGAAGGGCTCACCAAGTAATGGCTGGGTGCCATCTTGCCCTCCAGGAACGTTCATGCAGTTGCACTGCTGCAAAATCTCAGAGAATGTGGTGGGCTCTGGCTTGTCCCAGGAAAAGTTTGCATGATCAAAGAGCAGCAATGGTTCAAGGATTATGATAAATCACAACACACGACCAGTGCCAGGTTTCACCACATCCTAGTCTTTATTCCTATACCAGCAAACGTGGCTGTTCTCCAGGGTCCACAGGGACCTTTGCCTGTGGGAAGTCTGTACAGCCTCTACCAAATGCCCTCCTAGCAGGCAAACTGCTTCTCCCCATTTTGCCTGTGACCCCTCATACTTCACTGTCTGCTCCTGGGGATTCGTCCTACCCACCAGAGCTCACTAGGTATTGAGCTATGGAATTTCTGACCGCCCTCTCCTTTCTTCCTTTCTTGTTCCGTCACTTGTGGGTGTTTCCACTCTTTCTCTTTCTCTCCAGCTACTTTCAGGGGGGAGTGCTTTGCACTCTCCCCCCACCCTTTCTCCGTTCTCTCTCTGCAAAAACAGCTCCATACCCTCTGTGACTTCTCTGTCCCCGAGTTCACCTCTCTGTGCCCTGTACCTGCTGAGTTCTGTGGCTCAAGTTATCCAGATCTTTGTGTTAATCCTCAGATCAATCTTTTAGGTGTGCAAAATGGCTTGCTACTGATGTAGCTGCATTTCAAGGATGAAAGAAGCAGAGACCTTCCATGCTTCTCTGCCTTCTTAGCCCCTCTGCCTGTGTAACTCTGTTTTTAATAGCATTATTCTGTTCCCCAATGAGGTTTTAAAAATATAATAATGAAATAGGTTACTGTTGGACATAATCACACGATATAGGGGATAAAATGAAGACTGTGGAATAGAGGTTCAGCCTCTCTCAAGCTGAATGCCTTGGGCTGTGTTATTGAATCTCTGTGTACCCCATTTCCTTAACTGAAAATGTATATAAACATATTTGTCTCATGAAGTTGTGAGGATTGGGTAAGTTACTATCTCTTAAGCACAGTAGCTGGAATATGACACAGCTCAATAATTATTAAGTGTATTTAAGACAATGATAATTATGTGATACATCCCTAGAATTAAAGTTCCTGAGTAAAAGATGAAGCATAATTTTTAGAACTTTTGGTGCTTATCAAGAAATCACCCAGATGTGCCCAATGGGAATACACAGATTATCTATCTTGTTTTATTCCCAGATTCAGACTTTAGGAACAAATTTAACGTGAAAATTATCAAAATTTACTTCAGGAACTAATATTCCTGATAAAAAAAATCCAAGTACATTTCTTACTTGTTTTTTTTATATATTACTTTATACTTGTTTATATTTCTGTTATGCTAAGTGATGCATATTATGATGTTTTCATAGTGTTTGTTGTTTTCTCCTCTGTATCTGTACTAAGTAGTATGTTATTTATGATCTATCTTTATGATCTATCTTAATTTGAAATGTACAAATAGCATATCAGTGTTGTCTTTATTTTCATATTTATTGTATTTTCGAGGTGAAAACCTTTTTATCTTTTTCTTTGAACTGCTTGTCTTTAGGAATGTTTCTACTAGATGCTTGTTTCCATTTGTTACTAATACATTAAACCTTTCTCTGCAGTGAAATGGGCACCTTTTTATTTTCATAGTTTGGTACCTTATTTGCATTGATATATTTTCCTTTCATTTCTTTTTCCTAGGAATTGTGTATGGTACCATTATGTATATGTGTGTATGTGGGTTTTATATGTGTATGTGTTCAGTCAAATCTATTATTTGTGAGTTTATAAACTTTTTTTGTTTCTATAGTTGATAATAAAATGTTTAAAATTTTTAATTTTGAGGTGCCTGGGTGGCTCTGTCAATTAAATGTCTGACTCTTGATTTCTGCTCAAGTCATCCTCTCATGGTTTGGAAAACTGAGCCCCATGTTGGGCTCCATGCTCACAGTGCAGAGCCTACTTGGGATTCTTTCTCTCTCTCTCTCTCTTTCTCTCTCTCTTTCTCTCTCTCTTTCTCTCTCTCTTTCTCTCTCTCTTTCTCTTTCTCTTTCTCTTTCTCTTTCTCTTTCTCTTTCTCTTTCTCTTTCTCTTTCTCGATGCCCCTCCCCATGCTTGCATTTACACACTCCTGCTCTTTCTAGTGCACTCTCTCTCTGTCAAAATAAATAAACATTATTTTTTTTTTAATTTGATATGTGTGGAGTATTAAATTATTGTGAATTTGAAACTCAAAAACATTAATATCTCCTGACAGTTTTCTCCTAATTTGGCTTCCATATGAAGCCCATAAGTTTCATAGTAGCTGTATAATTAACACGTATCATACACATAATGAATGATAGCCATTCTGTTAAATAATTTGTATATAGTCTTTATTCTCATAAATAAAAGATATCCTTTTCCATGTTTTTATTTTTTGTTGTTTATTTAAAGAGAGTGTGAGTGGGGAAGAGGGGTAGAGGGAGGGAGAAATCTCAAGCAGGCTCCACACTGAGCGGGGATCTGGACATAGGGCTTGATTCCACAACCCTGGGATCATGACCTGAGCCAAAATCAAGAATCAAATGCTCAACCAAATGAGTCACCCTGGCCTCCCTTCCATGTGTTTCAAATTAGGCATATGGAGTTTAAGTAATAACCCAATTCCACAGATCTGTAAATGACAGGGCTGAGTCATATTGCCCTGTTAATCCTCTGTAAGATGACCTCTTTTACACTACAGCACCCTAGCATATGGGAAAACTGAAATAGAGGTAGTAAAAAGTGAAACCAGAACTGTGGGGCTGGAAAAAGTGTTTGAAATATTCTGGCACAAATGCTTCTCTTTTTCCATGAGTGGACTAAATTAAAGCAGACCATTTTGATTAAGTATATTGCCTAACACATTCTAGGTGAGAATTTCAAGAATATAAATTAGGGTATTGTAAATGGATATTAAGACCTATTTGGTTGATATTTTTGAATCTTGAGTTAAAGTCTATGGATGTATTTAAATTACTTGTTTCATACGACAGTCTCTAGTTTTATTCTTTATCTTCACGTGCTTTTAATGTAAACAAATTTATATTTTTATCAGTAGATGCTCAGAAGTCTTCATTATTGGCTCCATTAAGGGAAAATGCAAACAAGATATATAATATCTAAGATAATTTTTAAGCTTATTAAACACAGATAATGATAGAGAATTTTGTGTGCTACACATTGTTAACCTTACCTATGCTGTATGTTGTGTAACATATTTGTTACATATTTTTCCTTTGGTATTATGTTTGAAAATAATATTTAAAAAAAAATTTAATGATTATTTATTTTTGACAGAGGGAGAGACAGAGCATGAGCAGGGGAGGGCCAGAGAGAGAGGGAGACACAGAATCTGAAACAGGCTCCAGGCTCTGAGCTGTCAGCACAGAGACCCATGTGGGGCTCAAACTCACAGATGGTGAGATCATGACCTGAGCCGAAGTTGGACGCTCAACCGACTAAGCTGCCCAGGCGCCCTTGAAAATAATATTAATACAAAGATTCTCCATAGATGATCTCTACTTCTGGATAGCTTAGTGCATGCACACTGACTAGCAAGTTTATTTTTCCTCCTTTTGAAATCGATACCATGGCTGTCAGCAGACTCTAATAGAAGTTTTAAGAACATTTAATTGCTTTTCAGAGCTGGAGGCAGAAAGAAAATTTCAGCAAGGTCTTCATTTGAACCACTGTTCTAAGTCTATTTGATATACCTTGGTTCTCATATTAAGGAAATAACACATTTATAAGTAAACTAATATTGTGTGTTCTGCATGAGGGCAGAAAAAGAATACATGAATGATGCAATAAATAGAGCCCAGTTCCTTTTCATTGACAGAGATGAGGAACAGTAAATCTTTACTTCTCTATCTCTTTCAGCTTTCCCTTAGTTACTTCTAACTCCACCTACAGTGTCATCTTGAGTTTCTAGAGCTGGCTCTATGTAGTATAAGATGCAGCCGTAAACTGCAGAATCAAACACTGACTTCCCATGGAAAATTCCTTGAACTCTGGAAGAATTTCTAAATGTGAATACTACATTGTAATTAAGTCTCCTCAAATTAGTTTTCTCTATTCCATTTGATTTCTCATGAATAAATAGGAACTTGGGAGGAAGAATGAGAGACAGATGTATAAGAATTAATATAGGTAAAACCAAGCACAGGCTGACATTTATAATTCCCATGAATTTAGGTCTCCTCTATGACCTAATCATGCTAACTGAACCAGTATTTTTCCTCAAAACACTGGATTAGCCCATTTATTTTGGCTTGCTGAATTCTTGATTCTTTGGTTTGATCTCTTTGGCTACTGACTTCACTCCTGTTTTGCTTCTTCTTTTTACAACACCCTCCTATCCCATCTTCATGAACCTTTTTACTGGCTTGATCACTTTTTCCTGCCGAAACCACTGAAACTTTATTTAAAAGATCTCCAAGGACATTCTTACAAAGACCTGCACAAATTATTGTTCTTTTGTGTTGCTGAGTTAGGGAGCATTTATAACATACATGTAAACCTATGTTACTGACATTTATTGAATTTTATATATTAAGCACTGTGGTAGGTATTAGAAAATTAAGAAGAATAGAGATACCATCTCTACCCTGGGGACCTCAATCTCTCTGGTGCCTTGTAGTTGCCTTTTATAACATCAAAAAATAATGGGAAATCATAGGATCTCTTTGGGGGAGATGGATATTCCTACCAAAAAAAGTTAAATTTTAAGGTTGTACAAGCTATAAAAAGAACATATAGCACCAAGTAGTGTGAGGGAGGACTTGTGATCTAGCCCATACTACATCTGTGCTCCAGTGCCTAGAGGTGTGTCTGACGAGATTAGGTGCTCAAAAAGTATTATGTTGTGTTGATTATGCCAATGGTACTGATTCTGAATGTTATCAGAAATAACTATAAGTAGATAACAATGTTCCCTGGATCAGTCAAAAAGGCCTATTGGAAGGCCTTTTATTTAAAATGAAAATAGAAGCACATACATGATGGGCAAAAGGACATTTCTATCAGAGTTTAGAGATTATTTTAAGCACAGATGGGAGTTAATTCAAGAGAGCCTGTCTGCCGTAGCCATTTTATGAATATATTTATTTGAAGGCAATAAAACATACATTATATAAATTATAAGCACTCTTGTGTAATTTGTTTTGAATCACATTCACTTATTCTATAGAAAGAAGGACTCAAACCTAGGAAAACATTAAAAAGGTATGCTATGCTATAAGAAAGTAAATGAGCTACAGACATTTTTTATAAAGTATACATTTAATCGTATTTTTATGGCAGTTCTTCACTGTGAACGGTTTTGCTTCAAGCCAGAAGTAGGTGTACAAAAGTATCTAAATATTCATAGAAGTTTCCTTTTCCTCTTACATGTATTTAAGTGTATGTGTTAGGAAGAAAAGCTAAGAGAGGGAATTTGAGGATTTAATATGGCAATTTGATCAATAGACATTATGCCAAAACAGCACATTGTATGAACAACTGAAGAATCAATAAACTCAAACAATGGGGGCAGCTGAAGGCAAAGGAAAGCAGGAATTTTATTTTGTAACAGTATAACCATGACATTGTTATCAGAGAAGCAGCAGCCATAGCTGATTATGCCTTTGTGCAATAAGTAGATGTGGTGGTTTAATTTGGAGTAAAAGCACAAAGTCAGCCTGAGGTTAGCAGAGTGGATTTTAGGCTCTCTCCCAAGCTCTAATACTAAGAATAAATGTTAGATGCTGACTAAGTGGGAGAAACAGCAGTGAAAACGTCTTTAAATAGACAGAGATCACCTTCTCATGGAGGAAACAATTACTACTGGGGAGTCTTCATCTAAAAATGCAATTCAAGATTAAGTTTATGCAAAAACTATGAAGAAGAGGAAATTTATTTCCAAGCTCTCCAGCCTCGTATGTACAATCATAAATGCCCTTAGGTGCTATATATGCTTACATGAAAAAGAACATTTTTTTGTTGCAGCCAATTTGATACAGCTAAAATGAGGTACCTGTTAAATGCAAAGGACAACTCCAAATGGAAAAAAAAAAAAAAAAAAAAGCAAATACACACTCAAGAGATATTCCCAACTGAACTCAAGTTTGTGCCTCAGCACTTACCTACCCCATCCCTGAGTAGAGACCACAGGGTGAAAATGTATGTTTTGCATAACTATTCAAACCCTAGAAGTATACATATTTATGAAATTACTAGGGAATACATGTGGCTATTCTTATTACTATATTTTAGTGTGGGGAAGAAATTTCATGTTAGAAGCACATACATAGAAGCTAGACACTTAAGAAGAAAAAAATGGCAACATTTAACTATTTTGGCTTTAAAATAAAAGATAAATGGGGCAAATATATTTGTTGTAAATACTGGAGGGCTTATATCCTTTATATACCAAGCATGCTTATAGCTTAACAGAAAAACAAGACCCCCAGCAGCAAATAGGGAGCAAATATGCACAGTTCTTTTTTATGGAAAGAAAAATTTAGATTTTTGGGCAATAAAATAAGATATTTGAAGTCAAGCAAATTTTTAAAGATAACATGTTTTTAAATGTCAGACTGCCAATTATGGAAGAATATTTAATATTCAGGGTATATTGTTAATTTTAAAAAGTCAGTTTTTTAGGACAGTTGAATAGCTTTTAATGGAATATGAATAGATGTCAATTATGGAAGTCCACACAAATATGAGTATGCATGTTTTAAATGTAAATCTATAGTCTGTCTATCTTCATAATGATCTAGATGTGTAAACATGAAACAGTTCACTTTAGATATTTTTGGGAAGGTGATTGGAATTGCAGGGTAGTTAAGGAGTACCTCACTTCACATTTTATTAGCTAAAGCTGGAATCCACATCTAAATCAAAACCAGGTTACCGCATGGTACCAGCTCCAGCATGAAATATAAGATCAACTGGTTCATTGATTGATCAGTTCATGAGACTGATTGTAGGCATCACTTTTAACTCTGTACTTAGTGACTTTATGTTAGCAGTTTAGAATACTCCATGGTGGAGATATTTACGCCAAAATAATAAATCACTACAAATAAGGATTCTCTTCCCCCCTCTTGTTTTCTCTCTCTCCTTTAATCTATAGAGGTGACTATTAAATATTTCTCAGCACACTACTGGATGCAACCATTGTAATTGGTTTAGAGACATCAGGATTTACCCTTTGCAGTGAATTATATGTTAGGGGTACTATTAGTAAAGTCCGGATTCTGAACAGTTTGAAACGGTGAGTGAATGTTAAACAGTCAGTGAACAGTGTCTGATGTTGTAGTAATGGAATCAAGAATAGTGAAAATTTCGGTGTATTCTGAGTGGGGCTAGCACATTTTAGTTATTGTAGTCAATTCTGGGTAACCCATTTTAAGTGTTGCCCTGATTAACTTGGGGACTTAGGTAAAGGAAAAGAAAAGATGTAGTGTCTAAAATGTATGATACATAAATACATATGCAAGGATATGTGAATGCATATAATGAAACAGACAAGTATCAAGGAGGATATATGTATGTTCCTCAGTATTCAAAGGTCTATCATTTGGAAGAATGTTTTCACTTTTTCTATAGTGTAGGATTGGAATGGACACATACACATTCATGGAAACCAAGCTTATTCTTGATAAGTTAGTTGTGATTAACAGCATAATTATTACGGACTTCACTAGTTCTAACTCATTAGATATGTTTTTGGTTTTTTAACCATGTATAATTTAATAAGCACAGTGTCTTATTATACTTTTGAAAACATAATATCATCTTTAAATTAAATAAGAAAAAAACATAACTGACAATTTAATCTCATAAATCTCTTTATAATCCTATTCTTATCAACTCCTCTAATTATTAATATTAATAATTAAATATATAAAAATAATCATTACACTATTATAAAAGCACATTAGTCTCTATACTTCCTTGGGTAACCCATTTCCATGTTAACTATGACTGAATATTTAGATATTAATGCTGAGGAACACTGCATATTAGAAGCAAGCCTGTTTTTATGTAGTGTTCCTTTCAGCACAGTGAGAGAAATAAAAATGCTTTAGTGTAATAAAGAAACCAATGCCACATTCAGGACCGAGAAGGCATTTTTTTACCCCAGCTTCTCATTAGCTTTTCTTTTGCATTCTTAGAGTAGTAATAGAAAATGCTGAAATCCCTTCTCCTTTATTTTGCTTTCGGTGGTTGTCATGATGCTTTGGCAACCAAGTGAGGTATATGAAAAGTACAATGCATAAACATATAGTCATGCTTCTTAACAAAATAACATCACTCCTTGTACCTATTGCCCATATTGTGCTATACAAATTGCTTACATTTTGAATAAGCAGGAATACAGTTCCAGTTATTTAAATTACAAGCAAAATGGCTGAATTTATATGACTTATAGAGGGGAGATCAAGGCAGCCATTTTAATTAAGAGTTTGGCATTTATATAAATAAGGTTTTATTTTGATATTTCTCTGTTAGAAAATGCAAATAAAAAATCAAGAAAATGTACCTTTCCTTATATTTTCCTTTCAACCCAGCTATTGTATAAAAGTATTTACTGATACTTTGATAATTTGGAGTCAAATTTAGGATGGGGGCTACAGAATTGATGCACTAAAAGGTATGCTGTTTATTCACAATGGATGAGAACAAACTTCTCTGCATTCATGAGACCTTTTCATTATGAGGAAATGGAGAATTTTCACAAGTTACATAAAACTCATTTATATTTTAATTCAACATTTAAGGAAGAAAATTTTGGATTTAAGAATCAGAAGATCTGGAATTAAGTTCATGTTCTCCAAAAGCGTGTGAAAAAAAAAAAAATGACATCACATAAAAGTCACAGTTGCATTATTCAAAAATGGAGAAAAAAAATTTTTAACCTTTCTTATGAGGTTTGAGCATCAAATAATACATATATAATCCTATTTTTAAAATATATTGGGCCCCTGGGTGGCTCAGTCAATTGAGTGTCTGACTTTGGCTCAGGTCATGATCTCATGGTTCATGAGTTTGAGCCCCCATCGGGCTCTGTGTGGACAGCTTAGAGCCTAGAGCCTGCTTTTCATTCTGTGTTTCCCTCTGTCTCTGCCCCTCTCCTGCTCACACTCTGTCTCTCTCTCTCTAAAAAATAAATATTAAAAAAATTTTTAAAAAGTGATTCTTAAAAAAATAAAATATAAATGTGATATGTAAATAAAAATTCCTGTTATTTATATATTCTATAAATATAGACTACCATGTTCTAAGTACACTATAAGATGTGAATTTTGACAAATTATTGATTATTTAATACTAAAGTGCTGTCTTAATCCATTACCCTGTTACTAAAACCCTCTGAACAACCATGTACCACATATTCTCTAATTATAGATGAGAAAATTGAAGCTCAGAGATGTGAAATTATTTGTCAAAAGCTAAAGCCAATAAAACAAAATTAAAATTTATTTTAGTAAATTATAGGTCCAGTGCTCTTTGATAAATGTAAGACAAATGTAAGACAGCATATTTAGCTAAACAGAGCTTCACTTCTTAAAAACATATGAAAAGACTAATTAAAAATCTAAAACAAGGATCTAAGATATTTTGCTGTAATTGATGCAGAAATAAGAGATTAAGAAGTTTTAAGGAAGAAGAGATCACTGCGGGCTGAAGAAGTCAGAGAAGACTGTAATTCAAATCTGTGATTCAAAATTATATGTAAACCTTTGTGTTATTGTGCTTTGCAGGTATTGCATTTTTTACAAACTGAAGATTTGTGGCAACTTTTTGTCAAGCAAGTCTGTCAGCACCATTTTTCCAACAGTATTTGCTCACTTCATGTCTCTGTGTCACATTTTGGTAATACAGTATTTCAAGCTTTTTTCATTATTATTCTGTTATGGTGATCTGTGAACCGTGACCTTGGCTATTACTACTGTAATTGTTTTGGGTACCACAAACTGCATCCATATGAGATGGTGAACTTAATAGACAAATATTGAGTCTGTCTTGACTGCTCCACTGACTAGCCATTCCATCATCTGTCTCCCTTTTCTCAGACCTCCCTATTCCCTGAGATATAACAGTAAGGAAGTTAGTAACCAATTAATTACTAACCAATTAATGATCTTAAAATGGCCTCTAACTGTTCATGTGAATGGAAGAGCCACATGTCTCTCACCTTAAATTAAAAACTAGAAATGTTTAAGTTTAGCAAGGAAAGCATTTCAAAAGCTAAAATTGGCTGAAAGCTAGGCCTCTTACATTAGTTAGCCAAATTAGTGAATTCAAATTGGAATTAAGTTCATGAAAAAAAAAAAAAAAAAAAAAAAAAAGAAAAAGTTCTTGAAGGAAATTAAAAAGTGCTACTGCAGTGAACATATGAATGATAGGAAGGCAAAACATCCTTATTGATGATATGGACAGTTTTAGTGGTCTGGATAGATCAAACCAGCCACAACATTCCCATCAGCCGAAGTCTAATCTAGAGCAAGACCCTAGCTCTTTTCAATTTCATGAGGGCTGAGAGAGGTAAGGAAGCTGCAGAAGAAAAGTTGGAAGCTAACAGAGGTTGGTTCTTAAAG
The DNA here is from genome assembly GCF_018350215.1 of Panthera leo. NCBI lineage: Eukaryota > Metazoa > Chordata > Mammalia > Carnivora > Felidae > Panthera > Panthera leo. Next base: position 107,994,639 of record NC_056682.1, on the reverse strand, counting down.
TTTAAAGAAGGAAGCCATCTCCATTACATAAAAGTACAAGGTGAAGCAGCAAATGCTTAGGTAGAAGCTGCAGCAAGTTGTTCAGAAGATCTAGCTTAAGAGAATTAAGCTCCACTAAATTTACAACCGACTTTTGATGTAGATAAAACAGCTTTCTATTGGAAGCAAATGTTGTCTAGGAGTCATAGCTAGAGAGGAGAAGTCAGTGCTTGGCTTCAAAGCCCCAAGGACAGGCTGATTCTCTTGTTAGGGACCAATGCAGCTGGTGACTTTAAGTTGAAGCCAGTGCTCATTTACTATTCAAAAAATGTAAACATAATGAAAAACTAGGGCCCTTCATAATTATGCTAAATCTAAACTCCCTGTGCTTTATATATGGAACAACAACAACAACAAAAAACCTGGATAACAATACATTTGTTTAAAAAATGGCTGACTGAATATTTTAAGCCCACTGTTGAGACTTACTGCTCAGAAAAAGAAAAAAAAAAGATTTTTAAAAATATTACTGTTCATTGATAATGCAACTGGTTACCCAAGAGCTCTGATAATATATTTGGAAATTAATGTTGTTTTCATGGCTGCTTATGAAAGATCCATTGTATAGCCCATGGATCAAGGAGTGATTTTGACTTTTAAGTCTTTTTTTAAGAAACACATTTTGCAAGGCTGTAGCTGTCACAGCGATTCCTCTGACCAATCTTGGCAAAGTAAGTTGAAAACCTTCTGAAATGGACTCCCATCCTATATATCATTAACAATATTTGTGATTAGGAGGGGCCAAGATGGTGGAGCAGTATGGAACTTTGGTTTGCCTCTCTTGTCCCTGAAATGTAGCTAGATCAATACCAAACCATCTTGCACACCTAGAAAACTGATTTGAGGGTTAACACAACAATCTGCATAACTTGAACCACAGAACTTAGCAGGTACACAGCACAGAGAGGTGAACTGGGGAGAGAGAAGCTGCACAGGGTAAGGAGCTATTTTTGCTTGTAGAGAGAAGACGGAGATGGGGAGAGTACAGGAAAAGCACACCCCTGCTGAAAGCAGCTGGAGAGAGAGAGAGTGGATTGAACAAAAAAAAAAAAAAAAAAAAAAGGAGAAAAGAGAAAGGTATTGCAAGGTACTAAATTAAAAAAAAAAAAAGGAGAAAGGAGAGGGTTTAAAATCCATTAAGATGCTATAAATAGGGAACCACAGAGTCTGAAACTCCATAGCTCGATACCTGGTAGAGGTCTGGTGGGCAGGGTGAATCCCCAGGAACAGACAGCGAGGTCCATGGGGTCCTAATGCCACATGGGGAGACGTGGTTTCCCTGCTGGGTGGACATTTGGTAGAGGCTGTACAGCCTCCCCACAAGCAAACATCCCAGCCAACCCAGAGAACAGCCACGTTGGCTGGTGTTGGAATAAGGATGTTAAGGGTGAAGCCTGGCACCCTATGGGTGTTGTGTTTTACCATAATCCCTGAAATGCTGCTGCTACATGATCGCATGAACTTTTTCTGGGTCAGGCTGGCACCTGACTGGCAGTCTCTGGGCATCTGCAGCAGCATGGTCACACGAACGTTCCTCGGGTGAGCCAACACCCAGCCATTGCTCGGTGAGACCTCCCCCAACCCTTCTGCAGAGGTTCTCAGTGTGTCAAAGCTTCAGGGCCCTCAGAAGTGAGGGGTTTGGAAACACAAGCCATCTGAGATAAAACCCCAGAGGGAGCCTGGCAGGCTGATGGCTTGGTCACAGTGTAGAACTGGGGAGTGAACAGAAACTGGAGACAAAGGAGGGGTGCTTGATTGCTGGTTGGTAAGAGCATGAAGTTATGATACTAGAGACTGGGTGATGCATTTTCACCCCTCCCGCATATGCGCATACATGCCTACAAGCACAAAGATCCAGCCCAGTAAACTAAGCAATGCCTTCTAGTGGAGAACAGAGCTGCTACCCAAGCCTCTCCAACTGCGCTCTAGAGGAACAACTCAAATCTCTCCAACTGCTTAGTTTACGGACTATAAAGTGGTTTATAGTTTGACTTGTAGGGGAAACTGGATGTAATTTCAATAGTATTCTGTTAGCTGGTCCATCTATTGATTTTTTTTTCTTATTCTTGAATACAGAATGAAAAAAAATATTTTTATTTTCTGTTTTTATAATAAATATTTTTCTTTAATTTCTTCTATATTTTTTTACTTTTTTGTAAATTTTTTAAATCCTATTTTACTTTCATCATTTCATTTAATTCTATTTTGTATTCATTTTTTAAAATTTTCAAGTATTTTCCTTTTCTCTTTTGTTTTCTTTCCCTTTTTTCTCTATTCTGTCAAACTTCTTTCAACAACCAGACCAAAATGTACCTAGGATGTAACATCCTTTATTTGATTTTGTTGTGTTGTTTTTTAATTTTTTAATTTTTTAATTTTAAGTTTTTAATTTTTTATTCTTTCTCTTCCTTCAAAATGACAAAAAGATGGAATTCACCCCAAAAGAAAGAACAGGAAGAAATGGCAGCTAGATACTTAATCAACACAGATAGAAGCAGGATGTCTAAACCAGTATTCAGAATCATTATAATAAGAATATTAGCTGGGGTTGAAAATAGATTAGAATCCCTTGCTATGGAGGCAAAAGAAGTAAAATCTAGTCAGGTCAAAATTAAAAATGCTATAACTGAGCTGAAATCTCAAATGGATGCCATGGCAATAAGGATGAATGAAGTAGAGAAGTGAATCAGCAATATAGAAGACAAATTTGTCTTCTATAAGAATAAGAAAGCAGAAAAAAGGGGAACTAAGGCAAAAGAGCACAATATGAGAATTATAGAACTCCATGGCTCATTAGAAAGCAATAACATACGAATCATAGGGGGTCCCAGAAGATGAAGAGAGAGAAAAGGGGGCAGAAGGTTTATGTGAGTAAATCATAGTGGAAACTTTCCTAACTTGAAGAAAGACACAGACATCAAATTCCAGGAAGCACAGAGAACTCCCATTAGATTCAACAAAAGCATTGACCATCAACAAGGTATATCATAGTCAAATTAACAAAATATTCATGCACAGAAAGAATCATGAAAGCATCAAAGGGGAAACAAGAAAAAGTCCTTAACCTACAAGGGAGACAGATCAGGTTCATAGCAGACCTATCCACAGAAACTTGGCAGGCTGGATAGGAGTGGCAGGATATATTCAATGTGCTGAATCAGAAAAATATGCAACCAAGAATTCTTTATCCAACAAGACTGCCATTCAAAATAGAGGGAGAGATTAAAATTTTCTGAAACAACAACTAAAGGTGTTCATGACCACTAAACCAGACCTGCAAAAAAGTTTAAGGGGGACTCTCTGAGGAAAGAAAAGATGAAAAACAAAACAAATAAGGCCAAAACCAACAAAGACTAGAAAGGACCAGAAAACACTACCAGAACCTCTAACTCTGCAGGAAACATAATGGCAACAAATACATACCTTTGACTACTCACTCTAACTGTCAATGGGCTAAATGTTCCAATCAAAAGAACTAGGGTAACAGAATGGATAAGAAAACGAGATCCATCTATATGTTCTTTACAGGAGAATCATTTTAGACCTAAAGACACCTTCAGATTAAAGGTAGGGGGATGGAGAACCATTTGTCATGCTAATAGTTGCCAAAAGAAAGCCGGAGTAGCCATACTTGTATCAGACATTCTAGATTTTAAAATAAAGACAGTAAGAAGAGATGAAGAAGGGCATTATATCATAATTAAGGGGTCTATCCACCAAGAAGATCTAACAGTTGTAAACATTTATGCTCCAAACATGATAGCACCCAAATATAAATCATTTAATCATAACATACAGACTCATTGATAATAATTCCATAATAGTAGCAGACTTCAACACCCCACTTATAGCAATGGACAGATCATCTAAACAGAAAATCAACAAGGAAACAATGGCTTGAATGACACACTGGACCAGATGGACTTAACAGATATATTCAGAACATTTCATCCTAAAGCAGCAGAATACACATTCTTCTCGGGTGCACATGGAATATTCTCCAGAATAGATCACATACTGGGACACAGATCACTTTCAACACATACAAAAAGGTCAAGATCATACCTCACATATTTTGAGACCACAACGCCATGAAACTCGAAATCACCCACAAGAAAAAATTTGGAAAGGTAACAAATACCTGGAGGCTAAAGAACATCCTACTAAAGAATGAATGGGCCAACCAAGAAGTTAAAGAGGAAATTGAAAAGGACATGGAAGCCAATGAAAATGATAATACCACAGCCCAAAACCTCTGGGATGCAGTAAAGGCAGTCATAAGAAGGAAGTATGTAGCAATCCAGGCCTTCCTTAAAGAAGGAAGAAAGGTCTCACATACACCACTTAACCTTATACCTCAAAGATCTGGAAAAAGAACAGCAAGTAAAACCCAAAACCAGCAGAAGATGGGAAATAATAAAGATTAGAGAAGAAGTCAATGCTATTGAAACCAAAAAAAACCCCAGTAGAACAGATCAATGAATCCAGGAGCTGGCTCTTTGAAAGAATTAACAAAATTGATAAACCCCTAGCAGTTTGATCAAAAAGAAAAAGGAAAGAACCCACATAAATAAAATCAAGAACGAAAGAGGAGAGATCACAACCAACACTGCAGAAATACAAACAATAATAAGAGGATATTATGAGCCATTATATGCCAATAAAATGGGCAATCTGGAAGAAATGGACAAATTCCTAGAAACATATAAACTACCAATACTGAAACAAGAAGAAATAGAAAATTTGAACAGACCCATAACCAGTAAAGAAATCAATATAGTAATCAAAAATTTTCCAGAAAACAAGAGTCCAGGGTTGGATGGCTTTCCAGGGGAATTCTACGAAACATTTAAAGAAGAGTTAATGCCTATACTTTTGAAGCTGTTCCAAAAAACAGAAATGGAAGGAAAACTTCCAAAATCATTCTGTGAAACTAGCATTATCTTGATTCTAAAACCAAATACCCCACTAAAAAAGAGAAGTATAGACCAATTTCCCTGATGAACATGGATGCAAAAATCCTCAACAAGATGCTAGCCAACTGGATCCAACAATACATTAAAAGAATTGTTCACCATGACTGAGTGGGATTTATACCTGGGATGGAAGGCTAATTCAATATCCGCAACAATCTGTGTGATACATCACATCGATAAAAGAAAGGACAAGAGCCACATGATCCTATCAATAGGTGAAGAGAAAGCATTTGACAAAATAAAGCATTCTTCCTGGATAAAAACCCTCGAGAAAGTAGGGATAGAAGGATCATACCTCAAGATTGTAAAAGCCATATATGAAAGACCCACCACTAATATCATCCTCGATGATAAGTTCAGGAACGCAACAGGGATGTTCACTCTTGCCAATATTATTCAACATAGTACTGGACGTCCTAGCCTCAGCAGTCAGACAACACAAAGGAATAAAAGGCATCCACGTTGGCAAAAAGGAAATCAAACTTTCACTCTTCATAGACGACATGATAATCTATATGGAAAACCAAAAAGTTTCCACCAAAAAACTACTAGTACTGATCCATGAATTCAGCAAAGTTGCAGGATATAAAATCAATGCACAGAAATCTGTTGCATTCCTATACACCAATAATGAAGCAACAGAAAGAGAAATCAAGGAATCGATCCCATTTACAATTTCACCAAAAGTCATAAAACACCTAGAAATAAACCTGACCAAAGAGGTGAAATATCTATCCACTGAAAACTATAGAAAGCTTATGAAAGAAATTGAAGAAGACACAAAATTGGAAAAATATTCCATGCTCCCGTATAGGAAGAACAAATATTGTTAAAATGTCAATACTGCTCAAAGCAATCTACATATTCAGTGCAATACCTACAGAGCTAGAACAATCGTAAAATTTGTATGGAACCAGAAAAGACCTGAATAGTCAAAGCAATCCTGAAAACAAAAACCAAAGCTGGGGACATCACAATTCCAGACTTCAAGCTGTATTACAAAGCTGTAATCGTCAAGACAGTGTGATACTGGCACAAGAACAGACACTGAGATCAATGGAACAGAATAGAGAACCCATAAATGGACCCACAAATATATGGCCAACTAATCTTTGACAAAGCAGGAAAGAACATCCAATGGAATAAAGATAGTCTCTTCAGCAAGGGTGCTGGAAAAACTGGACAGTGACATGCGGCAGAATGAACCTGGACCACTTTCTTACACCATACACAAAAATAAACTCAAAATGGATGAAAGACCTAATGTAAGACAGGAAGTCATCAAAATCAGAAGAGAAAGCAGGGAATAAACTCTGACCTTGGTGGCAGCAACTTGTTACTCAAAAATGTCTCCAGAGACAAGTAAAATAAAAGCAAAAATGAACTATTTGAACCCCATGAAAATAAAAAGCTTCTGCACAGCAAAGGAAACAATGAGCAAAACCAGAAGGCAACTGACAGAATAGAAGATATTTGCAAATGACATATCAGATAAAAGGTTAGCATCCAAAATCTATAAAGAGCTTATCAAACTCAACACCCAAAAGACAAATAATCCAGTGAAGAAATGGGCAAAAGACATGAATAGACACTTTTCCAAAGAAGACATCCAGATGGCCTACTAACATGAAAAAATGCTCAACATAACTCAGCATCAGGGAAATACAAATTAAAACCACAATGAGATACCACCTCACAGAAGTCAGAATGGCTAAAATAAACAACTCAGGCAATAACAGATGTTGGCGAGGATGCAAAGAGAATCTCTTTTGCACTGCTGGTTGGAATGCAAACTGGTGCAGCCACTGTGGAAAACAGTATGGAGGTTTCACAAAAAATTAAAAATAGAATTACCCTACAATGCAGCAATTGCACTACTAGGTATTTATCTAAGGGATACATGTGTGCTGTTTCAAAGGTGCAAGTGCACCCCAATGTATATAGCTGTGCTATTGACAATAGCCAAAGTATGGAAAGAGCCCAAATGTCCAATGACAGGTGAATAAAGAAAATGTGGTGTGTGTGTGTGTGTGTGTGTTATGTGTATTTACATATACATGTATATATGCATACACATACACACATACATATATGCATATAATGCAGTATTACTCAGCGATCAAAATAATGAAATCTTGCCATTTGCAACTACATGGATGGAAGTAGAGTGTTTTATGCTACGTGAATTTTGCCAGTCAGAGAAAGACAAATACCATATGACTTCACTCATATGAAGAATTTAAGATACAAAACAGACCACCATAATGGAAAGGAAGCAAAAATAATATAAAAACAAGGAGGGGGACAAAACATAAGAAACTTTTAAATAAAGAGAACAAACTGAGGGTTGTTGAAGGGGTGTGGATGGAGGGATGGGCTAAATTGGTAAGTGGTGCTAGGGAGGTCACTTGTTGGGAAGAGCACTGGGTGTTCTACATAGGGGATGAATCACTGTAATCATACCTGAAATCATTATAGACTATATGTTAACTAACTTGGATGTAAATTTAAAAAAAAAGAATATTTATGATTCATGGGAAAATGCCAAAATATCATTAGCAGGAGTTTGGAAGAAATTGATTCCAGTCCTTATGGATTACTTAAAGGGGTACAAGACTTCGGTGGAGGAAATAGAGACTGAAGATGTGACTAAATTGCTGCAATCTCCTGATGAAACTTTGAATGGATAAGCCAAGAAAGTGGTTTCTTGAAGTAGAATCAACTCCTTTTGAAGATGCTGTAAAGACAGTTGAAATGACAACAAAGTGTTGAAATATTGTATAAACTTAGTTGGTAAAGCAGCAGTAGGGTTTGAGAAGATTGACTCAAATTTTGAAAAAAATTCTGTGGGTAAAAATGCTACTAAATAGTGATGTGCAGTATCACATACTGTAGAGAAATCATTTCTGAAAGGAAAAGGTAAATTTAAGTTTTGTCTTATTATAAGAAACTGACACAACCACCCCAACCTTCAGTAACCACCACTCTCATAATTCAGCAGCCATCAACATTGAGGCAAGAGCCTCCACCAGGAAAAAGCTTGCAACTCCCTGAAAGCTCAGATGATGGTTAGCAATCTTTAGCAATAAAGTATTTTTTAAATAAGATACATACATTTTTCAGGCATGTGATATTGCACACTTAATAGATTATAGTCTAGTGTAAACATAACTTACATGCACTGGGAAACCAAGATTTCTGTTTGATTCACTTTATTGCAATACTCTTTATTGTGGTGGTCTGGAAGCTAACCCGTAGTATCTCCTATGTAACTGTTTTTTTTAATGGCAACCTGGAAGCCAAAGAAAGATAGCTCAAAGAGAAGTAATGGTAAGAACAAGAAATCATAAGTACTCTATAAGGGGGAAGTTCTTAGTAGATATATTGATATAAAATATAATTATTCTTCCATATACTTTATCAAGTGCAACAATGGAAAGGAAATTGCAAAAATGCATTTTAAAAAAATTAACGTTTATTTTTGAGAGAGAGAGAGAGAGAGAGAGAGACAGAGCATGAGTGGGGGAGGGTCAGAGAGAGAAAGAGACACAGAATCCGAAGCAGGCTCCAGGCTCTGAGCTGTCAGCACAGAGCCTGATGTGGGGCTCGAACTCACAAGCTGTGAGATCATGACCTGAGTAGAAGTCGGATGCTTAACCAACTGAGCCACCCAGGCGCCCCCAACAGTGCATTTTAAAAATACTTTCCAAGTAGGTAAAATTTTAGTTTATAGTTAATTTCATAAATTTACACTTTATAAAATTGAAATAAAGTAAAAAGAAGTATTCCTTTTTCTTACTTGGCTTACTGTCATTTACCTTTTATTTACTTTTGATTCTGTCTCTTTTAAATAGACATTTTCTTAATAAATTCAATATTATTACTAAAAAGAAGTTGTTGCCACTGCCTCATTTTCTTACCATTAAGCAGCCACTTTTTTTTTTTTTGCACAATTATTCCACTCCAAAAATCCTTCAAATACGAATATTTAATAATTCTGTAGTCCTGGGGCGCCTGGGTGGCTCAGTCTGTTGAGCATGCGATTTCAGCTCAGGTCATGACCTCACAGTTTGTGAGTTCGAGCCCCGCGTCGCACTCTGTGCTGACAGCTTGGAGCCTGGAGTCTGTTCAGATTCTGTGTCTTCCTCTTTCTGCCCCTTCCCTGCTCATGCTTTCTCTCTCTCTTGTCTCTCAAAGATGAATAAATGTTAAAAAAAATTTTTTTTAAATTAATTCTGTAGTCCTCACAAACTAACATACAATATGCAAGAGCTAAATACATATTTTGTATTTTATTCATTAATGCAAGACAGTGACAAGAAACAGCTAAGGCCAAAGCCTTTGAGGGAGGAGTTAATCATTAAATAATTGATTTTTTAAAATTATTATTTAAATCCTGACCATACACTGAGAAGATTAATAATTGAGTCAGTTTTGGAATGTCAAACTTTACTTGTCACATTTGCTTGGTATTCATGAATTTACAGGTGTGGAAGTAAGAGACCTATAACTTGTGAATGAGGAATGATATTGGTCATTAACAGTTACACTTGGGCTGGCTTACTTGTCTATACAGTGTATTGAATATTATTTGCCTTGTATTTCACTTGTCCTTAGGCTGTATTAATGCATGTAATATGCTTTGAGTCATAGGTTAAAGGTGTTATATACATATCTTTTAAAAACTTAATATATGAATTTTGGCACCTAAAACAACCACCACCAAACACATTTACCGGGAAAGTGTTGTCAATCCAAATGGCCTAGAATTGTAGCCAATAAGGTACTTTGATTTCAAAATGTACCATCTGTACTTAATATAGCAAAATATATAAAAGTGTATACACATAGTGCAAATTATGTAAGATTCAGTGAATACATAGGGAACATATACTTGAGACTACTTTTCACTCTGCTTTTAATATACTTTTATAATCCTTATTAAGAATTAGGATTGCAGGGTACCTGGATGGCTTAGTCGGTTAAGCGTCCTACTTGATTTTGGCTCGGGTCATGATCTCATGGCTCCTGGGTTTGAGTCCCATGTTGGGTGCTGTGCTGACTACGCAGAGCCTCTTTGGGATTCTCTTTCCCTCTCACTCTGTCTCTAAAAATAAATAAACTTAAAAAAAAGAATTAGAAATGCCATTCACATTTAACCACTAAGAATGTTTATCCCAATTTTCAAAAAATGTAACTCTATACACAGTCATTGTGAATATAAAAATAGCATTAAAATTATTTCCATAATAGATGTGATTGTTAATGAATGAAAATATGAAAATTAAAGAAAACAGCTGTTTAAAACACTTTGTAATACAAATAACTCAGTTATCTGTATCTTTTAAAAACATTGATTTCTAAAATAAAACTAAGATCTATTTTAATTTTATTAGGTTACGGTGACCAGTGACAGGATACTATTTAAAAGATTATTACTAGTTCTGGGCCTGTGCACCATAGGAAAATATGAAGAAAATTGGTCAGATTTGGAGGAGAATAATGATGATGTTTGTATTTTGAGATTTAATTTTTGAATAGGGTGGCATCATCAGTTACAAAATAACAACCAAAAAAAAAAAAAAAAGAAACAAAAGAAAAAAGAAAAAGATGGTAAGATGATTTAAGGAATCGTATAATGAATATTCCTGATCTATTTACTCTCAAATATATACACCTGAGAGGATTTCAGTCTTGGTATGAGAAGAAAATGTTAGAACTTTATCACATTTATTTTTGTCTCATCCCATTATTCTTTCCATTATTATCTAGAAATGCATATCATATATTAATATAGGCATATGATTTATAAATAAACAAATACTCAAAAGTAACTTAATTTTTAACCAGTAAAGTTGTAAAGTTAGGAGATCTTGCTTTGGGAAATCCCTTTCACATACCATACCACTCAGGGCACAGAAAGTTGAAGGGAACTCTAAAAATATGTTGGTTGTTCAGGAATTAAACTGAATTTAATTAATAAAGATTATAGAGAAATCATTTACCCCTATGGAAAAAAGAGAGGTGCATATTTAATTTTTAATGAAATCATAAATATGAAATATATATTTCATAAATATGAAATATATGAAAGCATATTATGTTAACTATGAAAAGGTTGATTAAGTGTATAAGATATCTGGTGAACTTTCTTCTTTTTTTTTTTTTTTTTTTTTTTTTTCAACATTTATTTATTTTTGGGACAGAGAGAGACAGAGCATGAACGGGGGAGGGGCAGAGAGAGAGGGAGACACAGAATCGGAAACAGGCTCCAGGCTCTGAGCCATCAGCCCAGAGCCTGACGCGGGGCTCGAACTCACGGACTGCGAGATCGTGACCTGGCTGAAGTCGGACGCCCAACCGACTGCGCCACCCAGGCGCCCCGTTTTTTTTTTTTTTTCTTTAATGAGAAATTAGGCCAGTTCATCTTCTAAAAATGACTATTTGTGACAATGCCAGGTCTATTGATAGAAGAAAAAGCAAGATAACTTTTGAGGTTTCTTCTTACTTCTTAAAACCTTTATTTTTTCTGTTCTAAAATATGAATAAAATGCTATTATTCAGTCTAATCTTTTTTCTGAATCTTTTTAAAAATAAGTTTAGAGAACGGCGGGGGGGGGGGGCAGAGAGAGAGAGAGAGAATGAATGAATGAATGGATGAATGAATGAATCTCAAGCAGGCTCCACAGTGTCAGCACAGAGCCTGATGTGGGGCTTGAATTTATGAACTGTGAGATCATGACCTGAACTGAAGCCAAGAGTCAGAGGCTTCACTGAGCCACACAGGCTCCGCTTCTGATTCTTTTTAAAATCCATGTTCCTATATCTATTTAGTTCTTCTTATCAAGTGGTAGATATTGGCAGAATTAATTTACAAATATTACTTTTGAGACCTTAGAAGAGTCATAGGTAGGCTTGCTAAGGTTGAATTTAGATTTTTTCTAACTCATCAACTGATCATTCTCATTATATTTAGCTTAGTTTTCTTTGTTCTTATTTGCTAGTTTTCATATATATTTTATGAAGTGTAATGATTAGATAGATACTGCAAGCAAATGTATTATATTGTACATTAGGGGTAGCTACCCTCTTTTTACTGCTGAAAAGTGCCTTTTGTAATCATAAAGGATACTTTTGATAGTCATAGGTATGATGTTCATTAGTATACAATATTTAAAGAATAGATTAAAGAAAAATTGAAAAATTTGGATATATTTTATTTCAAAAAGATCTTTCATTTGGGGTAAATAGAAGACTTAAAAAAGTTAAATTTACTTTTGGGGAAAATTGAGGAAAGTATTATACTGATAAAATGTGACTTTATATTTTAGTGTATGCGTTATGTTGCAAGATGTGCATATTTTATGGGGTCAACCATGACTTTAGGGCAGGAGCTGGTCTTTGAATGGACATGGAAGAATGAAATCCTAGAAATGTCATTTCTGTTACATTTTCTATTCATTTTCTTCCTTTTCCTCCTTCTAAGGAAAAACCAAAAAATATATATTTGTGAACACCCCAACAAATGCTATTTCTGGATTATTTACATTATGCAAAAATAATGACAGTGTTTCCATATAGAAACATATTATGGTTATACTAAGTACATTTTGTGCCTTACTCTGTTTTTCTTCTAAGCCAAAAATATTGGAGTAAAAATTCACTAGCTCTTTGAGAACTTATAAAACTGCATGGCATTCATTAGAGAATTTTGTCAGGAATTAGATTACCATTTAAGGATTTGCAGTTTAGACTAATCCATAGATAACTAGATTGCCCTTCAGATAGTATTTTCATGGGGTGACAGCAGTCTTTTTATGCTTCTAACATGTTTATAGAGATACTGCACCAAAGATTATTTTGCAATACGGCATATGAATAGTTAAATCTTGACTCCTAGAGTTAATATTTAATATTTCTTATTATCACTGTCAGTAGGAAAGGGTCAATCATTTACTTCTTGCTTCAAGCCTATCAAGCTTTCTTAGTCAAATTAATAGTGTCACTTTCTGACAACAGCAGTCTTATTCATAGGTCTTACCTAGGTTCCTATGAAAAGCCTACTATATACATCCCTTCCATACATCAAAAATCCTATTCTCCTTTTCTGAGTCCAGAAAAGTTTCTAGGTGTTTTTTCATGAGGTTGTCTATTGTGCAAGTATGTTTCATAGTTAGAAGCAAGAATTAGAAATCTGTCACTCTATCCATTAATTAATTTTGGTATCTACTCGCACTGCACAAGGCAAGGGAAATTTTGAGGACCCCAGTAATAGATAACCTAACTGGCAAACATTGTAAAAATCCAGTTAAGGAGAGAAGACATATCAATAAACAATTTGCAATCTAAGTAAGTGCAGCAAATATGTGATCATAAATATTGTCAAAATATGTGAAAAATTCAAATATTTAAATATAGAATTGACACAGCTGTGAAGGAGATTTTATAAAACTATTTAACAAAATTTATCCCATTGATTTCACAATTTTAGATATCTAGTAAGTGTTTATTAATCAGAATTGCATCCTTACCCCTACTGCCTTAATGATCTAGGATTTGCAGAGTACTCTATTTTCTACCATTATGTTTTAAGAACACAGGGAAAATTACATATGCCCGACAATTGAATATGCTGAGAACAGATTTGCTAATCAGATATGGCTATATTCCAAACACATTCACTTGACATTTACCCTGCAGGCCTATAATGTACAACTTTCCCAGGTGAGTGACATTCAGTATGTAATTGGTCCTTGAATTTTCTGAGCTCATATTATTGTTAAATGTGGCTAAATGAACAGTATAACTCAGAAATAAGTGTATTTTTGCAAGTTCCACTTTAAGTGGTATTAGATGAATATATAAGTAAAACCATTGTCTTTGTAGGCAACTTAGCCTTTGAATTTATATACTTAAATCTGCAAATTAAGACTGTTTTGAAACCCTATAGTATCCTTCTTTCCATTAGAAATATGCCTGAAGGCTGCCAAGTGATTGGAACATCCAATATGACTAATAAATAATAAATGTTCCTATTGACTATGGTTAATGTTGACCTAGTCCCCCTTCAGGATATGGAAAAACATTCAATTATTAATTTTAAAATGACATTCAAGAAATAAACAATCTTTTAAATTTAATCAGTAAATTTTAGAAGATTTGTTGTAAAAAGATTGTATTGTTTTCTAATTTTTTAAAATACTTGTCTCAAATAAGTCATTGTCTACTTGCCTGTAAATCTGGGATTTCTTAAATGGTAGGTGTTGTCTGTCCCTTGCAACTATTTATTTTAAATTTAGGATTTTACAGACTGTAAGCATTTAGGTATTATATATATATTTATATTGGACATTTTGTATTGTCAGGAAGTTGATTTACTTCTTCCTGAGCTAGAGATTTTGATATTAACAAAAAGGTTACAGTTTACTGTTTGTGATTTTGCGGTTTGATTTGCAAGGTACCCTATATCTTAGATACCTTTGTATATGTAAGAACCAGTTAATATTATGCTCAACCTGTGTGACTGAAAAAAAAATTATTTTGTAATTACCGTCATTCTTTTTCTTTGTTTTCTTTCTTTTTTTTTTTTTTTTTAATGAGGCTAACAGTCCCATGACAGTCACAACTACCACCTTGTAATTTGCAGGCTTAGATACCTTCACTGGCTCTCCTTGCACATACAATTAATTCCTTGTGATTGTCAACATCCTCCCTGTATTCCCTCTGTTCCCAGGTTCATTTATTACTAAAAGTTTGCACTTCATCCCAGCCAAACAGTAATGATTTTATTCCTCAAGTGGACTGCTTTTCTCTTTTTGTGATATGGCTCACAGTATCCCTTCTCCATTGTTCACATGCCAAAACACAAGTCCTCTTCTATTTCATAATAATAACTATTTGCCCCTTACTCAGTTCCAGGCACTACTCTAAGTGCTTTATATTTGTTAAGTCATGTAGTCCTCAAAGAAACTGATGACATAATTACTACCCCTTTCACTTATGGGTGAGAAAACCGAGGCACAGTGGGGTTAAACAGTAGTTGTCAGTCACCCAGTTGGTTAGTGGCTGTCTTGGTCTGTTTGGGTTGCTGCCATGGCTGTCTGTTTAGACTGCTACAACAAAAATACCATAGACTGGGGGGCTTGAACAACATTTATTTTCCATTTTTCTGGAGGGGGAAGTTCAAAATTAAGGTGCAGGCAGACTATATGGTGAGAGCTCAGCTCACGGGTTCATAGTTGTCCATGTTCTCATTGTATCCACATATGGCAGTAAGGGCAAGAAAGCTTTCTGGGGTCTCCTTTACAAGGATGCTAATCCTATTTATGAGAGCTCTACCTTTGTGGTCTAATCACCTGCTGAAGGACACATTTCCTAATGCCCTCATATTGGGGAGTTAGGATCACAATATATGAATTTTGGAGGGACAGAAACATTAAGTCCATAACAGTGGAAAAATTAACATTTGTACCCAAAATAAACTTTCAGAATCTATGTTCTTAACTACTACTGTATCTGTAACCACTTGCTCCAGCTTAAGAGTAATCTTTTTAGTAAATATCCTAATTCCTTATGGAAAAAAACGCACTTCTCCTTTCACTGCAGTATCTATATCCTTTATATTTCTGTTTTTTGTGGGGCACCTGGGTGGCTCAGTCTGTTAAACATCTGACTTCAGCTCAGGTCATGATCTTACAGTTGGTGGGTTCGAACCCCTGGTCAGGCTCTGTGCTGACAGCTCAGATCCTGGAGCCTGCTTTGTATTCTGTGTCTCCCTCTCTCTCTGCCTCTCCCCTGCTTGAGCTCTGTCTCTCTCTCAAATATAAATAAACTTTAAAAAGTTTTTTTTAAATATTTATATTTTTGTTCTTACAACAACTGATATTTTATTGTAATATGTGTGTGTGAAGTAAACTACTCAAATATTTTCATCTCTTTTGAAATCAAGTATTAGCAACATTTAAAATTTGAAAGTTATTTCTGGACCATTTCTCCTACCCACAAATACTCCTTTACCTCTATTATTTTTTTAGTGAAACAGCTTTATAAAGATGCTTAAATAAAATGTAACATAAAATAAACACAGAGGAAACAGTGCTTAAAAAGCATTATTAGATAAAAAAACTCTCAAAAGTGATACTCTTGTCCTTTTATCGTGAAAGCGTTAGTAAAAGTTACAAAATGAAAACTGAAATATTTCCTTGACTTTGAGCAAAATTGCAGTTTGACCAAATTCACATGTACATATTTTCTTTATATTTGTTCATTTGTCTATGTTTTGTAATTTTAGGTATTCAGTAAATATTTTCCTTTTTTTTTTCTTAACTCTGAAAATCAGGGCAGACTGTTTCTCCAGATCTCTCAGAGACTCATTGATTTTTTTTTTCTTCAGATCAGAATCAGCTTACATTTCTTGAAATTACTAAAATTGACATAGAGATTTAGGTACAAGGAATGGTTGCTGGTTGACCACAGATTTTTTTGATATTGGTTATTTGGCCCCAGTTGGGACTGAGAGCAATTAAAAATCCAGTAAGTATTACATAATTGGAATTTGGTAGCATATAGCATGTAGTAATAAAACAACAAATTAAGCAATTTAATGTATGGTCATCTGGAATTAAAGGGCACAGTTAAAGAAAGACTTTGACAGATCAAGAGGTCATTGATTAAAACTAATAATAAAACAATAACAACATCATAACACAACTATTTGTAGAGGATAGGAATATAAGAATTGGAGGTAGTAGATGTAGTAGATGCCTCTAATATTTATAGGTTACCAGAAGAAAGAGAAAGATAAATTCAGACACCTACGATTTAATCTCAACACACAGATTACATGCCAGGAACTTCTAGAACTCTCAATTCATGCATAGTGCCAAGACAACCAAAATTCATATGAAAAGACTGAATTGTTTGGTTGCCAATTTGCACTCTTAGTAGGATTTATAGTCTCACAAGTTTTTAAAAATGAAGTTTTAAAACATAGAGGGAGATAATAAAATTGAAATTGGGGCTCCTGATAATTTCTCTCCCCATTCCCATGGGGAATTGTCACCTCAACAACTGGTATCTTACTATTCAGGGATGGTTTCTTGGATTTGTTGAAGTTTGTGCAATAATTTAACGTAAGCAAATTGCATGTGGAGGAAAGCCAGTTCTCCTTCCAAAAATCTTCCTTTCTAACCTTTCTTTTCTAACACTGCTAATAGCTTCTGTATACAGAACTAGAGTCAGGACCTCAGTGCTCTGATGGTCAAATTATAAAGTCAAGAGCAAAAGTAGAAGGTTTGTCTAAAAAAAAGTATTTCAAGACTTTTTTTTATTAAATTTTTGTTTATTTTTGAGAGACAGAGATGAATGGGGGAGGGGCAGAGAGACAGGGAGACACAGAATCCCAAACAGGCTCCAGACTCTGAGCTGTCAGCACAGAGCCCAATCTGGGATTTGAACTCATGAGCCATGAGATTATGACCTGAGCCAAAGTCGAATGCTTAACCGACTAAGCCACCCAGGCGCTCCTCAAGACATTTAAATAAGCAAAATTTGGACAAATAGGTGTGTGAGTGGATTTTTGAAGTATACAGAGCAGAGAAGAACATAATTTTATTTTATTTTTTAAATTTTAATGTTTATTTACTTTTGAGACAGAGAGAGAGCATGAACAGGGGAGGGTCAGAGAGAGAGGGAGACACAGAATCCGAAGCAGGCTCCAGGCTCTGAGCTGTCAGCACAGAGCCTGACACAGGGCTTGAACTCATGGACCATGAGATCATGACCTGAGCTGAAGTCCAATGCTCAACTGACTGAGCCACCCCAGGCGCCCCAAGAAGAACATAATTTTAGATGGAGATCAATTTATGGATACGGTTAGACTACATGTCATTCCATATTTAATGGAGTATTTAGTATACTAGAACATTATTATCATAAGGATAATAATAATTACAGCTAACATTTATTGAATATTCCTGCAGGGCACTGTTTTTTTAATGATTGTTTTTACTTTACATAAAGTTTATTTATTATGGTATGTAGTTTGTTAAGCTTTGACAAATGCAGAACCATGTAACCACCACCACACTCAAGAAACATATCAATTTTAATCCCCCAAAAACTCTCACAACTCTCTTTTATAGTAGTCCAGGCCCTCAATCCTAAATCAAGATGACTCTTCATTGTTTCCAAAGGTTTACCTGTCCCAAAATGTCAGATAAATGTGATCATATGATGTATAGACTTTTTTTTTTAAGACTCACCTTTATTTATTTATTTTTAAAGTTTATTTATCTTTGAGAGACAGAGAGAGTGAGCAAGGGAGGGGCAGAGAGAGGGAGAGAGAGAATCCTAAGCAGGCTCTGCACTGTAAGCACGAACATGATGTGGGGCTCAAATTCACAAACCATAAGATCATAACCTGATCTGGAACCAAGAGTTGGATGCTTAACTGACTGAGCCACCCAGCTGCCCCACAATGTATAGACTTTTGAGTCTAGCTTTCTTAGCATAAAAAATGTTACTGTGAGATCTATCAGTATTGAGTTCCTTCCTATTCTGAGTATTATTCCATTGTATGGATTACCAGATTTTTTTTTTTTTAAATGTCTTCACCACTTGAAGGACATTTGAATTGTTTCTAGCTTTTGACAATTTAGAATAAAGCTACTAACACCAGTTACATACAGGTTTTTGTGAACACAGTTTTTACTTTTCTCAGTTAAACACTTGGAGTGGAATTTGTATGTCATACTGTAAATATATGCTTACCTTAATAAGAAACTATAGGGGTGCTTGTGTGGCTCAGTCAGTTAAGTGGCTGACTCAGCTCAGGTCATGATTTCACGGTTCATAAGTTTGAGCCTCGCGTCGGTCTCTGTGCTGACAGCTTGGAGCACGGAGCCTGCTTCGGACTCTGTGTCTCCCTCTCTCTCTGTGTTCCTCCCCTGCTTGCACTCTGTCTCTCTCAAAAATAAAGATTAAAAACATTAAAAAAATAAGAAACTATAAAACTATTGTTTTCCATGAGATGTAATTGCTGATATGGTTGAATTTAGGTCTATTATTTTATTAGTTTTTACTGTTTGCCTCCCACCTTTTTTTTTTTTTCCAGTCCCTCCACTTCAGTTTCTTGTTATGTTTGGATTATTTAAATATTTTCTAGTATTAAGTTTTAATTTATATGTTGGATTTTAGGCCCTGTCTCTTTGTATTTTTCTGTGTGTGTTGTTGTAGATTGCTCTACTTAATTCTTTGTTGTCTACCTAGAATTTATATTCACCACTGCAAATAAATATATAAACCTATAGACATACCAGCCCGTTTTATCCTCCCCACATTATGTTACAGTTAACATATGTACGACATCTATACAAACTGAAAATGCACTAGACACCTTTATGATTTTTGTTTCACTAATATATATATATTTTTTTTTCTTTACAAATTTTTAAAAGTTTTTATTTATTTTTGAGCAACAGAGAGAGACAGAACACAAGCGGGGAAGGGGCAGAGAGAGAGAGAGAGAGAGAGAGAGAGGGAGACACACAATCTGAAACAGGTTCCAGGTTCCGAGCTGTCAGCACAGAGCCCAACATGGGGCTCAAACCCATGAACCCATAACCTGAGCAGAAGTGGGGTGCTTAACTGACTGAGCCACCCAGGTGCTGCATCACCAGTAATATATATGTTTTAAAAATTAATAGTAGAAATACAATATATTGTTTTTACATATATATTTGTCATTGTTGCTATTCATTCCTGAAGTTTCAGCTTTCCCTCTCTGATCATTTTTCTTTAACCTAAAGAATTTAAACTAGTATTTCTTAGAGAGAAGGTCTGCTGTTGACAAATTCTTTTAGTTTTTGTGCTTCTAAAAATGTCCTTTATTTACCCTTTCATACCTGAAGGATATAGAATTCTTGGTTGCTACTTTTGCTTCTTTTTGTTTGCTTTTGTTTGTTTGTTTTTAAAAATATTGCTACATTTCATAGTTTCTCACAGGAAACTGCAGTCATTCTAATAGTTGCTCACCTATATATACTATACCATTTTTTTTCTGTCTGCTTTCATCTTTTTTTCTTTTATCCTTGATTTTCAGCCATCTTATAATGATGTATCTGGATGAGTGTATTTTGTTTGGGATTTTCTGAATTTATTGAATACATACTTTTTTCTCTAAATTTGCAAAGTTTTGAGCCACTATTTCTTCAAATATTATTCTGAACCAGTTTTCTGCTCTCTAGCTAGGACTCCTATGATGCAATTATTGTACCTTTTGATACTGTCCTACAGTCTTGTCTGATGCTCTGTTTTTCTTCTATTTTATCTTTCCAATTTTTCTTCTCTCTGTTACTAAGATTGGATAGTTTATATTTCTCTATGTTCAAACTCACTATTGCTTCCCTCTTTGGGTAGGCTATTAAGCTTATCTAACAAATTTATTATTTTGAATATTTTTTGCTCTTTTATAGTTTCTGTTCCTCTGCTGAGAACGCCTATATTTCCATTCATTTCAATATGTACATTTATCTCAAGTTACTTGATAATAATAACCACTTTAAAGTTTTTGTCACCACAGGATTGGCATTTGTTGATTGTATTTTCCTTAGAGAATTACCAAGCTAAGTTGGAAAGAGCTGGGCTGCCAGGTGTCTAGGTGGCCAATTAAAACAAGCCAAAATGAAGGTAATCACTTACTTTAATCCAGTCTTTAATCACTTACTGCAACAGTATAAGCAAGAGACCGAACAGGAAAATACACTGGCTCTATTCTCCCCCACCTAACAGCATCAGGTGAGAGTCAGGTGGATCAGCCTAGACATGAGGGTTCTTTCACTGCTGAGGGAGTCCCAAATGAAAGGTTCATGGTCTTTATAGACCTGGGAAGAGGGAGAGCAGGGCTTGGAGTGAAAAAGTACTGACTCAGAGAAAAGAATATGTTTTCAAAGCCTATACCTTTTTACTCCACATAAGATCTTGGTAGAGGCACTGGGAAAGGCCTTGGCTCAGGACTGTCTCCCCCCCAACCCCCAACACACACACACACACACACACACACACACACACACACACACACACACACACACAAGGAGGTCTCCAAATGGAGGCACCTGGGTTCAGAGTGCAGTTCTGTGTAGGATCATGGGCTGTCAGCTCCTGGGTCCTTGATTACAACTGCTTTCAGAGACTGTAGTGCACTTGTGCGCAAAGTCTTGTGTGGGGAGGACAGTTTTCCCCAGTGAGATTTTCCAGATAAAGTCTTTATAATAGGCTAGGGTTGGGCTTGAAAGATCATACCAATTTTTTACAATCTCTTACAGAAGATAGACGATAGAAGCAGAGGGAATACTTCCTAACTCATTCTATGATGCTAGCATTACCCTAACAAAAAAACAGACATTGAAAGGACAGTAGACTATAAACCATTGTCTCTCATCCTCAACAAATGTTAGCAAATCAAATTCAAAAAAAGTACCAAGAAAATTATACACCACAACCAAATGGGATTTATTGTAGGTATGCAACAGAGTTTAACACTTCGAAATCAAAGTAATTCATGACATCAATAGACTAAAGAAGAAAAATCACATGATCATATCAATAGTTGCAGAGAAAGTATGTGACAAAATTTTACACCCACCTATTCATGATAAAAACTCTCAGTAAACCTAGTAGGGAACTTCCACAATTTGGTTAAGACTAGCTAAATTAATACCATAGCTAACATCATACTTAATGGGGCAGAAACTAGAAACTTCAATGCTATGATCAGTAACAATGTAAGGATGTTCTTCCTCACCACTCCTTTTCAATATCATACTGGAAGTCTTAGATAATTGGGTATAATAAGAAAAGGATAAAAGATAAATACATTGTGAATGAAGAAATATAACCATGTTTATCTATAGATGATAGGATCCTATATGTAGAAATTCCAAAAGAATCAACAAAAGAACTCCTGGAACTCAAAAGCAATATAGTAATGTTACAGAATACAAGGTTAATATACAAAAGTCTCTTCCCTATATACCAACAGTGAGCAAGTGGAATCCGAAATTAAAAACACAATACCATTTACATTAGCACTGCCCTCAAAATACTTAGGTATAAATTTAGCAGTGTAAAAGCTCTGTATGAGGAAACTTCAAAACTCTGATGAACAAAATCAAATAACTAAATAAATGTAGAGATATTCCGTGATTCTTGGATAGGAAGACTCTCAAGGTATAAGTTCTTCCCAACTTGATCTACAGATCCAATGAATCACAATCAAAATCCCAGCAAGTTTTTTTGACATTGACAAACCAATTCTAAAGGTCTATAGTGAGGCAAAAGACCCAGAATAGCCAACACAATATTGAAAGAAAATAACAAATTCAGGACACTGAAATTACATAATTTCAAGATTCACTATAAAGCTGTAGTAATCAAGACAGTGTCATATCTGTGAAATAAAAAATTTAATGGAAAGAATAGAGAGCACAGTAATATACTCACATATACTCACATAAATGTAGTCTATTGATTTGTTGACAAAGTAGCAAAGGAAGTACAATGGAGCAGAGATCACTTCTTCTACATAACGATACTGGAATATCTGGACAGCCACATACTAAAAAACAAAACAAACAAACAAAAAAGACTCTATACACAAATCTTACACCCTTCACAAAACTTACCTGAAAATCGATCATAGATCTAAATGTAAAATGTAAAACTATAAACCTCCTAGAGGATAACAGAAAACCTACATGATCTTGGATATGTTAATGACTTTTAGATACAGTACCAGAAGCACTATCCATGAAATAATTTTTAAATCTTTAATCTGGTCTTCTTTAAGTTTCAAAAATTTCTTCTCTGCAAAAGACACAGTCAAGAGCATAAGAAGATAAGCCATGTACTAGGAGAAAATATTTGCAAAACACATATTTGACAAAGAAATATTATCCAGAGAGCTATTATCTAAAAAATTCTTAAAACTTAATAGTAAGAAAAGGAACCCAGTCACCCAATTAAAATTCATCACAGGACCTGAACAGTCATCTCACCAAAGAATATATACAGATGACAGGTATATGAAAAGATGCTCAACATCTTTTCATATACGATGTTATTAGGTCATTGCAAATGAAATAGCAATGAGACACCACTATGCACCTATTAGAATGGCCAAAATCCAAAGCACTGACAATACCAGATTCTGCAGAGGATGTGGATGTGGAGGAACCATAGCTTAGAGCCCATGGCAGAAAGTTTTATGTGTCTCAGTCTAAAAAAAAGTCATTTCACTAAAGAGATAGTTGAAAATAAATAAAAAATAATCCATAAGAGAGAAATCATAAACACTATGCCCCAGTAACAGAGAAGTGAAGTGAAAACTGTGCTCTATGTCCTATACCAGCATCTTTTCCCTATTGTATTATATACATATAGCTGTGTTAACGTATAAATTATAGATGGATACATATATGTATTACACACACATTGCTGATGGGAATGCAAAAAAAATGCAAAAAAAAAATGCTGATGGGAATGCAAAAAGGTGCAGCCTCTTTGGAAGATAGGTTGGCAGTTTTTTTGGTTTTTTTGTTTTTTTGTTTTTTTTTACAAAACTATTCATACCCTGAATAATCCAGCAATCATACTTCTTGATATTTACCTAAAGGAGTTGGAAAAATGTCTACACATGACTGTTTAGATCAGCTTTATTCATAATTGCCAAAATGTAGAAGCAACCAAGATGTACTTCAGTAGATAAATGAATAAACTGTGGTATATCCAGATAGTGGAATATTATTCAGTGATAAAAAGAAATGAGCTATCAAGGCATGAAAAGACATCTAGGAAATTTAAATGCATATTACTAAGTGAAAGAAGCCAATACTAAAAGGATATATCCTGATTCCAATGATACGACATCTTGGAGATGGCAAAAAATCAGTGGAAATCAATGGTTGGGTAGAGGGGAGGATGAATAGACAGAGTAAAGTAGATTTTTATTACAGTGAAACTCCTGTAAGATGCTCACTTGTGGTTACGTGTCATTATATATTTGTCAAATCTCATAGAATGTACTATACCAAAAGTGAACCCTAATGTAAACTATGGAATTGGGGTTATATATAATGTGTCAATGTAGGTTCATCAGTTGCAACAAATGCACCACCGTGATTCCAGATGTCAGTTATAGGAAAGGTTTTATGTGTGTGGGGGTAGGGGATACACAGGAACCCAATGTATTTTCCACTCAACTTTGCTGTGAAACTGAAGTCTATTTAAAACTTTATTAATACAATTAAAAGGATCTCCAGATTTTTGAAAAGTTTTTTTCATGGATTTTTCCTGTAGTCTGGAGGCATTTTTAATATATGTGTCACATAAAATTGGCTCCTGGAATCCTAAGGAGATAGAGGCCAAAATGGACACTTAAGAATAAATAGCCAGAAACAACAGGTTTTGGAGAGGATGTGGAGAAAGGGAAACCCTCTTCCACTGCTGGTGAGAATGCAAATTTGTGCAACCACTCTAGAGTATAGTATGGAGATTCCTCAAAAAACTAATAATAGAACTACCCTATGATCCAATAATAGCACCACTATGTATTTACCCAAAGGATACAATAATACAGATTCAAAGGGGCACATGCACCCCAACGATTATAGCAGCCCTATCAACAATAGCCAAAGTATGGATAGAGCCCAAATGTCCATCCTACTGATGAATAGATAAAGAAGAAGTGGTATATATATAAATGGACTATTACTCAGCCATCAAAAAATGAAATCTTACCATTTGCGATGACATGGATGGAGCTAGAATGTATTACGCTAAGAGAAATAAGTCAATAAGAGAAAGACAAATATATGATTTCACTCATATATGGAATTTAAGAAATAAAAGAGATGAATGTAAGGGAAGGGTGGGGAAGAGAACAAAGGGAAACAAAAGCAATGAACCACTGAATTCTACTTCTGGAACCAATACTGTTGATTTAAAACAATGCCGTATTGAAATAAATGAATGAATGAATGAATGAATGAATGAATAAGAAACAGGAGCAAGGAGGACATGGTTACCATACAGTCAATTGGTCTTACATGGTAATCAGTCAAAACCAAACCTGAGCCAGTAAACATACCGATGAAACCTTTAATTAAAAAAAAAAAAAAAAAGAATAAGAATAATCTTAGTACAACTGGGGAAGGGTACAACTGGGGAAGGATACTGCATTAACATTGTTACAGTATGTTGTGAATGTTCCTTATAGCCTTACCAGGCTTCTAAGAATAGTTACAAGACTGCAATAAGGAAACCAAATTATCCAGATGAATGCATAATTATGGGAGACTAATACTAATTCCTGCAGATCCAGAAGGACACTTTTCTCATCATTGTGAATGCTTATGTAGAACAGTTACTAAAAGGAGTTTTGATACAAGTCTGGTTCAAAGTAATCCTAATAAGATCCTATAATAATATCAGGCTTTTTTCCAAAGTTCCTAAATTAGTATAGTTGGAAAAGACATTTTTTGGTAGAATTATTCCATATATTTTCTCTGCAGGAAAGACCTATCATAGATTTGAAAAAAATAATATTATAAAATCAACTATTAAAAGAACGTTAGAGCATTGATTCCTATTGTACCCCCAGATGCTGCTTTCCAGTATGTTGAAATCTTCTGAAAAAGGTCCAGGAAGACAATTAGGACAGGATATCTTTCCACTAGACAGAACGTCAGGGACTATCTTTTACTTTCCCTTTGCCTGGAAGAACAGCATTAAGAAATGTGTCTACATTTGCTTTTGAGCTGTCAGTGTTTCTTCTTTTGCTAGAGGATTATGGGCTTTGAAAAAGCAACAGTTAACAACTGGTGTCAAGACTGGGAAATGCATTTTATTTTATTTTGATTTATGTATGTATGTATGTATGTATGTTCATTTAGTTTTGGGAGAGAGAGCGAGTGTGAGTGGGGGAGAGGCAGAGGGAGATGATGGAGAATCTGAAGTTGTCAGCATAGAGCCTGATGCAGAGCTCGAACCCACAAGCTTCAAGATCATTACCTGAGCCAAAGTTGGACACGCAACCAACTGAGCCACTCTATATCACTCTGGAAAATAATATAGAGGTTCCTCAAAAAAGTTAAAAATAGAACTATCCTGTGGCCCAGCAGTTTCACTACTAGGTATTTACCCAAGGGATATAAAAATACTGATTCAAAGGGATACATGCATCCGGATGTTTGTAGCAGCACTATCAACAATAGCCAACTATGGAAAGAGCTCAAATATCCATCGAGTGATGAATGGATAAAGAAGATGTGGTGTGTATGCATGTAGATTATATGGAATATTACACACAATGGAATATTACTCAGCCATCAAAGAATGAATTCTTGCCATTTGCAACGACATGTATGGAACTAGTATATTATGCTAAGAGAAGTAAGACAGAGAAAGACAAATACCATATGATTTCACTCATATGCAGAATCTGAGAAACAGAAAGATGAACATAGGGGAAGGGGAAAACAGGGAAGCAAATCAGGAGCTAAATAGGTGTTGGGTATTAAGGAGGGCACATTTTGTGATGAGCACTGGGTGTTACACATAAGTGATGAATTACTACATTTTACACCTGAAACCAAGTTTACCATATATGTTGTCTAACTGGAATTTAAACAAAAACTTGAAAGCAAATAAGTAAATAAATAAATAATGCAGCCCTTGACTCAGTGCTGCTAAGATGACTGTGGAAAAAAAAAAAAAAGTCTATAGCACAAAAATATAGGTGGGTTATGAATTATCATTAAAGTACCTAATTTCTGAAAAGATTCTTAGAAATCACCCAAATTGATAGACTATTAATTCAACCCTCTTTCACATCTTATTAAATGTTTGTTCAATGAGTATATTCACTCAATTGGCCAATATTAAGTTTTGGGAGTTTTAATGTGCAGGCACTATTTTAGGTGCTAAGATATAGAAATAAATCAAACAAAATCCTTGACATATAATTTAGTGAATGAAATAAAGAACATAAATATATAATATTATGTCAGATAGTGCTATGTGTGCTAGCAAGGTAAGGTGATAGAGATCAAATGGTGGCAGGTGGTGTTTTAGAACAATCAGGAAAGGACTCTGAGCAGAACTCATGCATGTATGAATTTAATGGCAGGATGGCAGTTATTACAGAACCTCAAAAACATGTTCCTCTTCTCATGAAGTTCCTCTCAGAATCAACTGAGAATCAACTGAGTTTCCTCCAACAGAAATAGCTGTGAGCCCAATTTGGCACTTTACACCATGTGACCAGCCTGTTTTTAAAGCAGTTAATTATACTGGAAACTTTTCTGTAACAAAGTGGGCAGTGATGTTCCTCAGGAAAATATGCACTTATTCTGAATTTTCTTTTGCTTTCCATGTCCATGCCTGCCTTTTTTTTTTTTTTTTTCCCCCTGCAGAAGCATTGAAGGCATCTGTGGTTGCATTGAATGCCTTTAATATACCATGGTAGCCCCCCATACTGTTTCATATTCAGGATCTTATTTCAGAGCAAATTAAAAAAAATGTTAAAGAGATTTGTTGGTGTTTCTGTATGTTACCTATTACCCCAAAGGCTTAATAAGGGATGCCAATACTAAGCATAATTCAAAATATGCTCAGATTAGTGATCTATGAAATGGTTTTTCTCAGTGCCAAAATATACATATCGTGCTCTCCAAGATGCCAAAATAGTATAGATTATTTGATTATTATATAATATATATAATACTAATAATCTGCTATTATTTTTTTTTAATATTTATTTTTGAGAGAGAGAGAGAGAGAGAGAGTGCGCAAGTGGGGGAGGAACAGAGAGAGGGAGACACGGAATTGAAAGCAGGCTTCAGGCTCTGAGCTGTCAGCACAGAGTCCGATGCAAGTCTCAAACTCACAAACTGTGAGATCATGACCTGAGCTGAAGTCGGATGCTTAATTAACTGACTGAGCTACCCAGGCGCCCCAATAATCTGCTATTATTATACGGTTACTACAACAGGAAGTAGTAGTGTTTGCTGGAGGACAAGTGAAGACTACTGCTGTAAAAAGAAGAAAGGAAGGAGTAGGGAATGGGAATCTAGAGTTTTTCTTTCATTAACAAACACACTGGTATAAGGTTAAAGAAATCCTAGTTATATGCATAGGGCCATTTGTGCACTGTCTGTATAGTTTGAGACCACCAGTATAACCTTATGTGCAGGGTAGCCATAGCTTAGGGCCCATGGCACAAAGTTTTAGATGTCTCAGGCTAAAAAAAATTCATTTCATTAAAGAGATAGCTGAAGATAAATAAAAAGTAATCCATAAGAGAGAAATCATAAATACCATGTCCCAGTAATAGAAAAGTGAAGTGAGTACTGTGCTCCATGTCCTATACCAGCATCTCTTTCCTGTTGTATTACATACACATCTGTTGACATATGTAGATGGATGCATATATGTATTACACACACACATATATATATATATATATATATATATATATATATATATATATATGTATATATATATATATATTATAATGTATGTTGTATCTATGTGGAGAATTAATTTTTGCTTCATGTTTGAGTGGAGGGAAATAAAGAATAAGCATCACCCAGAGATACACTGGGCTTGGAAATGAATATGGAATTAATTAGTCTTGAGGTGCACTGTGTATTGCTTGAGGATTAATTGAATTATGTTAGTGGGACTATCACTGGGGGGAATGAAACAATAAGAAGAAAGGTTTATATTGACATTGTGAAGCCAAATTTTGGATAACTAGGGCTTTTTTTTTCCCTTTTGTTTTCCTAACATATGACTCACTTTATTTGGGGAATCTCTATATATTCAAAGGAGAACTTGACTCTATAGGAAACCAAAAAATGACTAGATATTTACTTCCGTAGTTGTTTTTCTTAACTAGATTACACAAAAATCACTTACCTATGATTTGTACGCAAGATTTAGTGATGCAAAGAAGCAGGAACCATGAAAAATGCAATTTGTGTCTAAATGTTGCCATTAATGGAAGCAGCAACATGCAGTTTGCATGGGAAACAATAGCATGATTGCCAATAGCATCTGGTGTCCATTTCAAACAGTGTCCGTGGTGCAAGGTATGCCATCTGGTGTTGAAGGTTGGCACCTGGTATCTTCACTAGAAAAGTTTAGTGAGTGATAATTAGTCATAGCTCTGGCTGATCAGCTTTTTTTCCTCCTGCTAACTTTCTAAGCCTGTTTCTCCCTTCTAGAAATTCAGTGAATTTTCTAAATTAATATACTACTAAATTATTTTTACCTAGTTTAATGAGAGATTGTATTGTTCACAAATAAGCAGCAAACATGACGAGCATGTAAATAGACTTTTGAAACAGTTTTATTATTGCATATAGTCTGTATATTTGAGTCATGAGCACCTAAAACTCATGACACTAGGTAGCTATGTTACTTGCATATGAATTACAGATTCAAGGAGGTCCATTTTAAAATCCATCAATGTACTTCATTCTAACTTGTAAAATAGTATGTTTGTTTATATGATGTTTATTCTGAAAAAGAAAAATTCCCCAGAAAGAAGTAGAGTCATGTTGTAGAGTTAGAACACAGTTGATTAGTATTTAGGCTTATATTTTGGTGACTTCTATCACATTATTTCCTTACGATGTTCATATCCTTCCTGGAGTGGCTTAGTGTAGGAAAACAGGAAACCCAATAACATAGTGGCTTAAAAAAATAAATTTCTCCTATAACACTCCTGGAAGGAGCTGTATTAAGGCAGTGGTGCAGTTCTCCATCCCTGTGCTCAACCGGGGATCAAGGCTGCTTTCATACTGTTGTTTTTCTATTCTCTAGGGCAAGGGTCTGCTACTTTTTCTGTAAAGGCACAATTTTAGGCTTTACAAGGTATATGGTATCTGGTGTAACTATTCAGCTCAGCTCTAGTGGTGGAAAAGTAGCTGTGAACTGTGTCCTGATTGGGCATAGCTCTGTTCCAATAACATTTTTAAAGGAACAGGCAGAGGGAGAAACTTGGCCTACAGGCTGCAGTTTACCAAACCTTATACTAGGGCACTGTTGTTATTTGGGTGGTTGAAGTTGGGTCACTGCCATGTCTGAGTTCTACTGGCAAGGAGGTGAAAGCAAGTGTGAGATTGACATACTCTTTACAACATGAAGATGTGGAAGTGGCAGATATCACTTTGTTTACATTGTTAGCAAAAATCTGTTCACCATGTCTAACTACAAAGGCTAGAGTTGAAAATTGATAGGTTAGCTAAGCAGTGGTATGTCCAGTAGCTGCAGGTTTGTTTTGTTTGTTTTTGGGTTTTTTTGTTTGTTTGTTTCTTTGTTTTTTGTTTGTTTTTTTGTTTGTTTTTTAGCTTTTGTGGAGAAAGGAGTTTGGTGAAAACAAGTAATCTCTTTTATAATGGCACAGGTTTAGTGAGAAAAGTGCAGAAAATTGATTAACACAATATTCTCCTATAATAATTTAGCCAGACAACAAAAAAAGTGCAGATTGACCTAACTATAGAATATAAAATTAGACTTATTAAGATTTTACCTATCATAAAAAAAGATACCATAAAAGCTATCCTTCAATATTGTTATCTTTGACATACTAAATTAATTCAGTAATTGGAATTAATTACTAAGTTGGAATGCTTAACAAGTATTTTTAGAGGCTATTTAAAATACATAGTTTTAAACGGTCAGCTGATTTTTTTTTCTTTTAGTTTGTATGCCTAACACATTCTTAAACAAAATCTATAACTCACATCTGGTAGAAATTGATAAATGTTATCTATGCCGTTTTGTGGAGAATTTATGCCATTTGAAACAGTTGAATGCAGACTGGGTTAATGATGCTCTCCAGTTGTCAGTAGTTCACCGGGAAGTGTCATGCTGCCTACAGACATGTCAATACCATATCAAATATTTTTCCAAAATGCATGCATTATAAATATATTTCCAGATTTTTCATCAAAAAGACAGTCTAAAAAGGAATTCAGTGAAGTTATTAGAATATATGAAGTCTGCTGCTTACGTATGCTTGGTTCCATGAATAAAATTAAAATACCAAGACTGGGTAATCATGTAAAAATAAAATGTACTATTAGTGTTTTATTCTTATACTAGGATATAAAGTATAAAGTTCTTTGGCGATCATTTGTACCAAGACTCAGTCTGCTCCAAACACTTTACATGTTTTCATTAGTACAAAGTAATAATGATAGTATTTACTTGCTGCTCTCAAATGGCAACTTTTAAGAACCCAGTTTTTTAGGCTGTAGTGCTGAATATGTATTGGGATCCATACAAACTTTTGTTCTTAGTTTTTGTTTCATGTCAGACTCCTCCTCTCTGTTATTCAGCATTTATTCATACCCTGCATCTTTTCTTACATGCTTATGTTAATAGATAAAACTCAATTTGCTGTTATTTGCTAAATTATTGCCAAATTTTGATACCATGCAGTACAACGTCCAAAGTTCCATTTCTCTTTGGCTCCTAAAAGTTTTTCTGTATTAATATGATTTCTTCATTACATCATAGGTTTTAAATTAATTTCCGCTTATCTGACTGACTCCACTACAATAATGACATTTTTCTAGAACAATAAACATATCTAAAATAATGGGCTACTATATAAAATGGGACTTTCTGGAGAGAAGTAAAATCTGGCTCCTATTTGTATTTGAAAGGAATAACTTAGTCATGCATCTGAATTTCTTTAATGTATTTTTATGAAAGAGCCTGATATGTCTCTTATATTTCTTTTGAGATGTGCATTAAATTCTGAATTAACATAGCACCAGAATGCTAGCTCCTGATTTAATAATACTCATCACAGTGTCCTTGAGCACAACAAAACTGTAAACAATGTTACCATGGAAAAATAGTAAGATTACATAATAAACCTTTACTGGTTGAAGTGATGAAGGATTTTAATTATTAAGCTTATTTGGAAATATATTTATAGTTCTTGATTTGAAGTCACCATTATTATAGTGGAAGTAGAAACAATAAGATTTTGGTCTTATCTACTTTTTTTACCCTTCCCTTAAAACAAGAATTTTGAGGAAAAAGTTAAAAACGTGATTCAGTTGTTACTCTGAGTCTTCTTTCAGTAATCATATTGGTATCTTTTCTTAAGCTTTTTTCTCACCTCTCTTTTATTTCCTGTGTCAAATGCCATCCATATTTTTTTTATCATGCATCCAGGCATTCTAATTCTAAGGCTATCACCAGGTTACAGTTGAAGAGAAATAACATTAGGACTTTATATCTAGGGCAGTGTTATCCAAGGGCATAGGTATTGTTGGTATTGGTAAGGTCAGGAAGAGCCCTAATTAAGAAAGGGTCTTTTTCAATTTCCCTCATTTTTGTAAAGGAAAAACTCAGATTTTGTTCAGATATTCTGGAAGGTACATTCTTCTACTTAAAGTTAAAAAAAAAAAAAAACAGAGCTAGTGAAAACCCTTTTATTTGAGTGAACTACCTTAATAATTCTGATAGAGAAAACAATCTAAGAACAGAGGAGTGAGTGGATCCTGGTGTAGTATATAAAACCAAGCAATGGATAAGACCAAGCTGTGCACCATGCCTGATGACAAACAGTAAACTTATAGTTATTTAGAAAAATACCAAAAATGGGGTTTATAAATAATTCTGACATTTGAAAGGAAATAATACATTGAAGATTAAAAAGAAAGCACACTTGTTTTTTATTTATTTATTATTATTTTTTAGGGTATCTTTACAAAGACAATATTTATTGATGGTCATAGGCCACCAGGATAAGCTCTGAGGTGAAGGGCCCCAGCCCTTCCCTCACTCCCCTGGCCTGGGCACCAAGGTGAGGGGAATCCCATGGTACTGAAACTAAGGAGCAGGGCCTTTCTCGCAGCCTGTGAGAGAGTGGGGACCTCAGGCCAGGAGCAAAACTGACTCAGAGGCTTCCCTCCCCATATCTTTTGTGAGTACAGGGCCAGGACCCCCGACCTGGTGGGTTGTGCCCAGGGAAAAGCATACTTTTAATGATCAAGAAAAAAATCTGTGTGTGTGTGTGTGTGTGTGTGTGTGTGTGTGTGTGTGTGTAAACATGTTCCCAAGTAGGACTAATGATATGACCTGTATTAAACAAGACAAGGAATAAAGAATAAACAACAGATTATGTTGAAACAAGAAAGAATAATTTATAATGAAGAGAACCTAGAAAAAATATATTGCAAGGGGAAAAAAAGAGAAAATTATCCACATAGAATAAGGAGGATGACAGATAATGGTGATAAATTCCTTGGGATTCTTTATTGCCTCCTGTATATGGTGGACAGAATGCTGCAGAAATCAGGAATTGCCAACAGGACACAGACCAAAAAAAAGCTTCAAGAAAAGCCTGTTCTTAATCAAAGAACTAAAAAAGGATAGCCTAACAACAAAAACTTTTTACCAATACTTCCTCCTTTTCCAACCTAATACCAATTAAAACTACCTCTCATACATAATTCCTCAGGGAGCTGTACATCCCCTACCTAACAGAAGCAGGAAGTACTCCCAATTTCACTCCATGATGGTGTCCATGGCCAGAGGAGGGAGATGATATTCCATCTCCGGCCTGGTGGAACAGAGCGATCTGTCTGGAAGAGCAGGTTGTGCTCTGATTACCCTGCCAGGGTACTGCCAGAGGGGTCCAATGAAGAGAAAAACCTCCAAATGGTTTTTGACAAATGTGTAATAGCAATTCAGTGGAGGAAGGATAGCCTTTTCAACAATGTTGCTAGAGCATTGGACATCAATATGCAACAACAAAATCTGAATTCTGGGATTTATGAATACTTTTATTAATTTCATTTCTATAGTGTTCAAATTATTTAAAATGGTTATATATTATACTATCAAGAAATAACACATTCTTTCTTTTTAAAAAGAAAAAGTAGTACTTTTTTCATATTGTCTCTTTGAGTGTATGTGTTCAACTGAAACATTTCATGCGTTCATTTTTACTAAAAAATTTAAATCTTCAGAAATGCTTGACTTGCAAGAGTAAATGTTAATTATATACAGGTAAATAACACCAGAAAGGACTTACATTTACCTAGTCATTATTATGACTACTTGCTTACAGAGAAACCACTTCTATATCATGGCAATTTTATTAATTGTTCTTTAAATTTAGGATACTGAATTATCTAACTGATAATCTTTATAGTTTATCTCTCTATACATATATTTTAATAGTTTTTTTTTTTTTTTTCCTGGAAGCTAAGTAGTGATTTGCTTATTATTCCAACAAACTAGTCGTTAAGGGCAATACATATTTGAGTTGGGAACTTTTTTTTTTTTTTTTGAGCCATGTCTAATGAGCCTGGAATCAAAGAAAATTTTATGAACTAGAGTAAAACAATAATCACAGCTATTGTTTTAGGAAAATAATTATTCAGCTTTGGTGATGCCTGTTTATTTTTCAGTACCTTTTATCTTTAAAAAAATGAGTTGGCCATTTATCCATACATCTTGTTTAGGGTTTTTAATTAAGTTTACCATCTACCCTGAGTAAAAGCATTTTAGTAAAAAAGGCTG
Organism: Panthera leo; assembly: GCF_018350215.1. Classification (NCBI taxonomy): domain Eukaryota; kingdom Metazoa; phylum Chordata; class Mammalia; order Carnivora; family Felidae; genus Panthera; species Panthera leo. The sequence goes on along the minus strand of NC_056682.1, from coordinate 107,960,011 downwards.
GAAAGACAATAAAAAAGAAACACATAGATTCAAACTCTACTGACATATTTGAATATGCTGAAACCCCCTTAGTTTATGTTTGTAAACACTTTTTGAACAGTTAGAAATCATAAGATATAATCAAAGGGACATTTACACTCTAGTATTATTTTTAAAAATTTTTAATGTTTTTTATTTATTATTTTTGAGAGACAGAGCACAAGAAGGGGAGGGGCAGAGAGTGAGGGAGACACAGAAGCTGAAGCAGGCTCCAGCCTCTAAGCTGTCAGCACAGAGCCTGATGTGGGGCTCGAACCCACCAACCGTGCAGTCATGACCTGAGCTGAAGTTGGATGCTTAACCAACTGAACCAGGAAGGTGCCCCTATATTCCAGGATTATTTTGTGTAATACTTAAGAAGACTCTATTTTTAGTTTTCAAAATTACTTTTGTTTAATCTTAACTAAGTTGCTTCAGTTTTGTTTTTAATTTTTTGTTTTGGTATCTAGAAATCAAGACTATATTTTTATGACTAAATCATAGAGTTTCAATCACTTAGAAACAAATGCAAAAGCTTATATTCTCCATAATGAGAAAGCATGCTGCTACATATTGCATTTTGCAGGCACAACAAACAGAAATCAATGGGACTATTACACTAGCCGGTACTTTAGAACTGGAAATAAGATCTGTTGCTTAGTTGATCTGGGATGTAGCGTTTATTTCCATCAATCCATTTCAGATGGCTAAGTGCTTTGTATTTAAAGAAATAAGAAAACTTACATGATCAATGACTTCAGCTCTATTAAGACATTTGATATGCTAAAATTACCTTGGTTTATGTGTCTAACCACTACTTTGAAAAATTGGAACCTATTGGATGTAATCATAATCATTTTTATTTGTGTTTCCCAGTCTCTATTTACAGTGTATTCAGCAGGAAAACATTTCCTCTTGACCAGGATGAAAACTCTTTAAATATTCTATGACCATTTGAGTCCTAAATACAAGTTAAAACATCTAGTTTCATATAAAAACCATAATTCTGGGCATGATAGAAAGTGATATCCCCTTTCTACCTGATGTAATCTCCAAGCAGAAAACTGAATGTGAGAACATCCTCTTGCCTATTGGTCAAGTGACCAGTACAAAGTAAACAAGGCAAATCTACTTACTATGTAATGAGCTAACTTAATATAGCTTTTTTCTCATGTAAGGAAACCAAAAAATATTAACTTATTCAGCATGAATGTAATGAAGGCCTAATTTGTATTGAAAACATAGGTCTTCTGGGGCCTCTGAAAAAAAATCTAAACCTTGTAACATAACATGACAGTGCAGAAATGGAGGAAAAGCATGAACTTCAGAATATTGCCGCAATAAATAAAGGCGATTAAAAAAAATCTTCTCGATGTTCTTAATGAATTGCAAGAAAATATGGACTCTCTGAGTTAAGAGATGTAAGATACGATATTCAGTAAGAGAGTAGAAAAGATAGCTTGATGAGAAACAGAAAAAAAAATGAAAACTTGGAAACACGAGGACCATGACATATTGCAAGAAACCTAAAAATACAATAAAAATTTTGAAATCCTTCGGAAAAACTTAAATTAGGAATCAAGATCATACATATTAAAATTAGAGAACAAATTAGAGTAATTCTTAATATGCTTTAGAAAATGATAAAGAGATGAAAAAACCACAGAGATTAAAACCTGTATGTATTATAAAAGACAGAATTGAGATTTAAGATGATATTCAAATTATTGATGTTCATTTATTGATTGGCTCATTCAGAATTTATTTTTTGTCAAGCCCTATGCTGATGACAGTGGATATAGCAGTAAACTAAACAGACATGGTTCAAATCTAGAAGCATACATTTTTGTGGACAGTGATACTACTAATAATACTGATAATTATTACTAGAAGTAGTAGTATTACTTTAATAAAATAAATTTAGAAATAAGCCAATTTTGTCAAGATGGAAAGGCAGAATGTGCTCTAGATGATTTAATCAGCGAAGAGTTTCTGCAGAGTGATAAGTAATTGTGAAATCATAGCAAGGCTTGGAGAAAACCACTTCATGTTAAATTTGAGGAAATACTTTGAAATCCATACTACAAACCTGAGAATGCAAAAATGCAGTGTGTGGAAGATAAACTGGCATCCCCTAAAAAGATATGTCCATGTCCTGGAAACTGTAAATGTGACCCTGTTTGGAAAAAGGGTATTTATAATTAAGTTAATGATTTTTTAAAATTATATTTTATTTAAATTTCAGTTAGCATACCATGCAATATTGGTTTCCAGAGTAGAATTCAGTGATTCCTCACTTACAACACCCAGTGCTCATCACAAGTGCCCTCCTTATTACCCATCACCCATCTAGGCCATCTCCTACCCAACTCTCTCCATCCACCCATACTTTATTTTCTATCATTAAGAATCACTTGTGGTTTATTTCCCTCTCTTCTCTTCTTCCTGTTTGATATATGTTCATCTGTTTTGTTTCTTTAATTCCACATATGAATGAAATCATATGTTATTTGCCTTTTTCTGATTAACTTACTTTGCTTAGCATGGTCCATTCTAGCTTCATCCACATCATGGCAAATAGTAAGATCTCATTTTTTTTGATGGCTGAGTAATATTCCATTGTATATATAGACCACATCTCATTTATCCATTCATCAGTGGATGGACATTTGGGCTCTGTGCATAGTTTGGCTCTTTTTGATAATGCTGCTATAAACATTGGGGTGCATGTACCCTTTAGAATCTGTATTTTTGTATCCTTTGGGTAAATACTTAAGAGTGTAATTACTGGATCATTGGAGAGTTCTAGTTTTAGTTTCTTAAGGAATCTCCATACTGTTCTCCAGAGTGGCTGAACTAGTTAGCATTCCCACCAGCAGTGCCACAGGGTTCCTCTTTCTCCACATCCTCGCCAACACCTGTTGTTTCTTTCATTATTAAGGTGTGACAAGTGTGAGGTGTGAGGTGGTATCCCATTGTGGTTTTGATTTGTATTTTGCTGGTGATGAGTGATGTTGAGCATCTTTTCATGAATCTGTTAGCTATCAGGATGCCTTGTTTGGGTAAGTGTCTATTCATGTCCCCTGCCCATTTCTTAACCGGGTTATTTGTTTTTTGGGTGTTGAGTTTGATAAGTTTTTTTTTTTTTTTTTTTTTTTTATAGATTTTGGATACTAATCCTTTATCAGATCTGTCATTTCTACATATATTCTGACATTCTGTGGGTTGCCTTTTAGTTTTGTTGATTATTTCCTTCACTGTGAAGAAGCTTTTTATCTTTAAAAAACATAAAAGGTTTCATATTGGTTTTGTTTCCCTTGCTTTTAGCGATGTGTCTAATAAGAAGTTTCTGTGAATGAGTCAAAGAGGTTGCTGCCTTTGTAATCCTTTAGGATTTTGATGGTTTCTTGTCTCACATTTAGGTCTTCCATCCATTTGAATTTATTTTGTGTAGAGTTGAAGAAAGTGGTCCAGTTTCCTTTTTCTGCAGTTTTTCCTTCTTCTTTGGTTTTCTCAACACAATTTGTTGAAGAGGCTGTTTTCCATTGGATATTCTTTCCTGCTTTGTTGGAGATAAGTTGACCATTTAATTGTGGGTCTATTTCTGGGTTTTCTATTCTGTCCCATTGATCTATGTGTCTGTTTTTGTGCCAATATCATACTGTCTCGATGATTACAGCTTTGTAATGTAGCTTGAAATCCAGGATCAGGATGCCTCCAGTTTTGTTTTTCTTTGCAGGATTGCTTTGGCTATTTAGGGTCTTTTCTGGTTCCATAGAAATTTCAGGATTGTGTATTCTATGTGAAATATGTTGGTGGTATTTTGATAGGGATTGCATTAAATGCTTAGATTGTTTGGGGTAGTATAGTCATTTTAACAATGCTCTTCTAATCTATGAGCATGGAATGCTTGCTTTTCCATTTCTTTGTGTCCTCTTCAATTTCTTTCTGAAGTGTTCTATAGTTTTCATTGTATAGATTGTTTACCTCTTTAGTTAGGTCTATTCCTAGATATCTTATTGTTTTTGGTGCTATTGCAAATGGGATCAATTCCTTGATTTCTTTTTCTGCTGCTTCATTATTGGTATAAATATATATAGAAATGCAAAAGACTACTGCATTTTGATTTTATATCCTGTGACTTTGTTAAATTTATGTATTAGGTCTAGCAATTTTTTGATGGAGTATTTTGGGTGTTTTACATAGAGTATTATGTTGTCTGTGAATAGTGAAAGTTTGAATTCTTCCTTGGCGATTTGGATGCCTTTTATTTTTTGTGCTCTGATTGCTGAGGGTAGGAATTCTAGTACGGTGTTAAATAACACTGGTGAGAGTGGACTTCCTTGTGTTGTTCCTGACTGTAGAGGAAAAGCTGTCAGTTTTTCCCTATTGACGATATTATCACCTGTGGGTCTTTTGTATATGGCCTTTATGATGTTGAGGTATGTTCCATCTATCCCTACTTTGTTGAGGGTTTTTTTTTTTTTTTATCAAAACAGAATGCTGTATTTTGTGAAATGTTTTTTCTGCATATATTGACAGGATTATATGGTTCTTTCTCTTATTAATGTGGTGTATCACATTAATTGATTTGCAAATATTGAACCACCCCCGAAACCCAGGAATAAATCCCACTTGATTATGGTGAATAATTCTTTTAATGTACTCTTGAATTCTATTCGTATCTTGTTGAGAATTTTTGCATCCATGTTCATCAGGGATATTGACCTGTAATTCTTTTTAGTTAGCTCTTTGTCTGGTTTTGGAATAAAGATGATACTGGCTTTGTACAATTAGTTTGGAAGTTTTCCTTCTATTTCTGTTTTTTTTGGGGACAGTTGAGAAGAATAGGTATTAACTCTTCTTTAAATGTCTGGTAGAATTCTTCTGGGAAGCCATCTTGCCCAGGACTCTTGTTTGTTGGGAGATTTTTTGAGTACTGATTCAATTTCTTGGTTGAAGAAATTGGTTATGGGACTGTTCAAATTTTCTGTTTCTTCCTGTTTCAGTTTTGGTAGTTTGTGGGTTTCTAGAAATTTGTCCTTTGTTGCTAGGAATTTGCCCTTTGTTCCAGATTGCCCTGCTTGTTGGCATACAATTTTTTTCATAGTATTCTCTTATAATTGTTTGTATTTCTGTGGTGTTGATTGTGATATCTCTTCTTTCGTTTGTAATTTTATCTATTTGGGTTCTCTCTCTCTCTCTCTCTCTCTCTCTCTCTCTTTGTTAAGTTTGGCTAGGGGATTCTCATTTTGTTAATTTCTTCAGTGAACCAGCTGTTAGTTTCATTCATCTGTTCTACTGGTTTGTTTGTTTCTATATTGTTTATTTCTGCTCTAATCTTATTATTTCCCTTCTGCTGGCTTTAGGTTTTACTAGCTATTGCTTTTGTAGCTCCTTTAGGTGAAAAGTTAGGTTGTATATTTGAGACATTTCTTGCTTCTTGAGATAGGCCTGAATTGCAATTTATGCCCCTTTTAGGACTGCCTTTGCTACATTCCAAAGTTTTTGACTGTCTTATTTTTATTTTTATTTTCATTTTGCTTCCATGTATTTTTTTTAATTTCTTCTTTAATTTTCTGGTTAACTCATTCATTTTTTAGTAGGATGTTCTTTAACCTCCATGTATCGGAGGGCTTTCCAATTTTTTTCTTGTGGTTGACTTCAAGTGTCATAGTGTTGTGATCTGAAAATTAGCATGGTATGATCTCAATTTTTCTGTATTTGTTGAGGGCTGATTTGATCCAGTATGTGATCTCTCCTGGAGGATGTTCCATGTGCACTGGACAAGAATGTGTATTCTGTTGCTTTAGGATGAAATGTTCTGAATAGATCTGTAAATCCATCCAGGCCAATGTGTCATTCAAAAGCCATTATTTCCGTGTTGAGTTTCTGCTTAAATGAACTGTCCATTGTTGTAGGTGGGGTGTTAAAGTCCCCTATTATTATTGTGTTATTATCAATGAGTTTCTTTATATTTGTAATTAACTGAATTACATATTTTGGTGTTTCTGAGTTGGCATAAATATTTACAATTGTTAGATCACCTTGATGGATAGACCCCCTTAATTATGATACAATGCCCTTCTTCATCTCTTGTTACAGTCTTTGGTTTAAAATCTAGTTTATCTTATATAAGTATAGCTACTCTGGTATTCTTTTGACATTCATTAGTATGAAAGACGGTTCTGCATCCCTTCACTTTCAATCTGCAGGTGACTTTGGGCCTAAAAATGAGTCTCTTGTGGGCAGCATATGATGGATCTTGGTTTTGTTTTTCTTTTTTGTTTGTTTTGTTTTGTTTTTATCCATTCTAATACCCTATGTCTTTTGATTGGGTATTTATTCCATTTAAATTCAGAGTGATTATTGAAAGATTGAATTTAGTGCCATTGTGTTACCTGTAGAGTTTGTGTTTCTGTTGATTCATTCTGGTACTTTCTAGTTTTTGTTGCTTTTGGTCTTTTACTTTTTTCTTTTTCTTCCACTCAGCGTCTGCCTTAAGTTTTCTTGTAGGGCTGGTTTAGTGGTCACAAACTCCTTTAGTTTTTGTTTGTCTGGGAAACTCCTTCTCTCTCCTATTTTGAATGACAGCCTTGCTGGGTAGAGTACTCTTGTCTTCATATTTTTCTGATTTCGCATGTTGAATATATCTTGCCACTCATTTTTGGCCTGCCAAGTTTCTGTAGACATGTCTGCTGCTAAACAGATCTGTCTTTCCTCATAGGTTAAGTACTTTCTTTTCCCGTGCTGCTTTCAGGATTCTTTCCTTGTCTGTGTATTCTGTGAATTTGACTATGACATGTGGCAAAGGTCGGCTTTTGTTGAATTTAATAGGAGTTCTCCATGCTTCTTGGATTTTGATGTCTGTGTCCTTGTGCAGATTAGGGAAGTTTTTAGCTATAATTTGTTCACACAAAAGTCTTCCCTTTTTTTTCCTCTCTCTTCATCTTCGGGGACTCCTATGATATTATTACATGTTAATAGGTTGCTGAGTTCCCTATGTCTGTCTTTGTGATCCCTCACCTTTGTTTCCTCTTCTTTTCAGCTTCATTATTTTCTATAATTTTATCTTCTATATTGTTAATTCACTTCTCTGCTTCATCCATCCTCATTTTTTATGGCCTCCATTTGGGTTTGCATCTCAGCTATATCATTTTTAAATTCAGCCTGATTAAATTTTAGTTCTTTTATTTCTGCAGAAAGGGATTCTCTGGTGTCTTCTCTGCTTTTTTTTTGAAGCCCAGGTAGTAACCTTATAATCATTGTTTTAAATTCTAGTTCAGACATCTTATATCTGCATTTGTTAAATCTCTGACCATCTTTTCTTCCTGTTCTTTCTTTTGAGGAGAATTCCTCTGTTTTGTCATTTTGGAGTAAGCAACAACAACAGTAATAATAATGGAATGAAATAAAAATTAAAAAATTAAAAACAAATCAAATAAAGGATGCTAGATCCTAGCTAGCTAAGTTATGAAAAGCTTGATGCTAGCTAACTAGTTAAGAAATGCTTGATAGAAAAAAGAGAAAAGAAGAGAGAAAAATTTGTTTTTCTCATTCTGTAATGAAGAAAGAAAAGTAAAACAGCAACAAATACAAAAGCAGAAGCAACAATAACAAGAAAAACTAACAAAGGAACAAACAAAAACACCCACATGAGGCTAGTTCCAGTTTGCCCTAGAACTGAAACTTTGCATCAGTATAAAGTCAGTAGACTAAGTGGATAGAAAGGATTTGTACTTTTCTTCTGGGGGGAGGAGCCTACTGCTCTGGTATCAGGCCAACTTGCCCTAGTGGAGATGTGCCTGGAGGACACAGGAGAGCCTGGCTTGGTATAACAGCTCTGTTCTCCACTTGGCGCTGTTTAGTTTACTGGGGTCCAACAGTCTTGCTTACCTAATGGTGAAAATGGCTTCACCCTGCTCTCCAGTCTCTAGAGCAGAGCGGGAAGTTCGTGCCCTCACAGATGCACATTTATCACCCTACCTGTGCCGCTTCTGTCAGCTTCCTGCCTTCCCTCTGTCTATATCCGAGCTGTCCACCTTGCCTCCTTCCAGAGTTTTATCCCAGTCATGGCTGTGTTTTGAAACCTCATACTTCAGAGACCCCTGTGGTTTGGACCCACATTTATCACCTGGGGGAAGGAGCTCACAGTGATGTGGCCAGAGCCAGCTTGTCCCAGGAAAGGGTTGTGCTACTGTGCGGTGGCAGAGGCTCAGAGTTTATGGTAAATGTGAACACCTAGCAGTTGCCAGTGTTTGATGCCCTCAGCCTGCATCTTTCTTTCTATGCGAGTGAATGTAGTGAACTGAGGGTATTTGCTGGATCTTTTTGCCTGAAATAATGAACTTCCAGTTTTCTGTTGAAGACTGCAGTGGTAGTTGTCCATCTATATAGCGTGGGATAAGACTGAGAATTCTAATTGCTTCTTAAAATAGTTTTTTTATATGTATATATAATTCTTTATTTTAGATCTGTCTCCCATCTTCATTCCCCATCACACCCTATAGCTCTGAATTCTCAGATGTACAAATCAGGGTGGTTTTCAGTTTTCTATCTTAGGATTTAGATTTATTGGTTCTGCCTATCCATCTGTTTACCAGCCTCCAAGATTTATTTTCCTTATTCTCCTATTTTCCCTTTTTACATTTATGCATTTTTAAGGCAATTTAATGCTATAGTCTTACTGGGGATTGAGGAGGGAGTAAAATTAGATCTTTATGAAAAGTTCTAATTTTGCAAAATTCCAGACCTTTATTTATTGATCAACTCTAATACATTTATTTATGGTTGAATTAATTTCTACTTACGTTCATTACTTTTTTAAGTTTATTATTTTGAGAGAGGCAGAGACAGCACGAGTGGGGGAGGAGTAGAAAGAGAGAGAGATAGAGACTCCCAAGCAGGCTCCACACTGCCAGTGCAGAGCCTGACATGGGGCCCGATCACACCAACCATGAGATCATGGCCTCAGTTGGACTCTTAACCAATTGAGCCACCCAGGTGCCCCATGTTCACTATTTAAACTGACATATAACATTATAGTTTCAGGTGTACAACATAATAATGTGATATTTGTATATGCTACAAAATGATCACCACATTAAATCTAGTTAACATCTTTCACAACCATACTTACAAGTTTCTTTTTTATGATGAGGATTTTTAAGTTCTGCTTTCTTAGCAACATTCAAATACATGAATCAGTTTTATCAACTGTAGCCTTCATGGTGTACATTTTATCTCTGGTGACTTATGTTATGACTGGGATTTTCTGTCTTTTAACCCCCTTCACCCATTTTACTCACTCCCCCAGCCCCTGCTTCTGGCGATCACCAAAATCTATGAACTCTTTTTTGTTCTTTTGTCAGTGGGTAGGTTGGTTAGTTGGTTGGTTGATTTTTGTTTTTGTTTTTAGATTCCACCTATAAATGAGATCATATGGTATTTGTCTTTCTGTGTCTGATGTATTTCACCTAGAGAAATGTCCTCAAGGATCATCCATGTCCTTGACCAAGTGGCAAGGTTTTATTATTTTTATAACTAAATTGTATTCCATGCACATACACATTACATACACATACATACACACCACATTTTATTTATTCATTCATCCTTGGATGGACACTTACCTTGTTTCCATGTCTTGACTATTGTAAATAATGCTGCAGTGAACATGGGGATGCATATATCTTTTTTTAACTTAGTGTTTTAGTTTCCTCTGGTAAGTACCAAAAAATAGAACTGCTGGATCATATGACAGTTCTATTTTTAATTTTTTGAGGAACATCCATAATGTTTTCCATAGTAGCAGACTAATTTACATTTCCACTGACAGTGCAATAGAGTTTCCTTTTCTCCACACCCTTGCCAACGTTTGTTATTTCTTATATTTTCACAATAATAGCCATTGTATATTCTTGGCTGCTTTGTCATAAATTAATTGAGTATGTATATATGGGTTTATTTCTGGGCTCTCTATTCTGTTCCGTTGGTCTATGCAAGTGTTTTTATCCTAATACCATACTGTTTTGATTACTGTGGCTTTGTAATACAGTTCATAATTAGGGAGCATTATGCCCTGAGCTTTGTTTTTCTTTCTCAAGATTGCTCTGGCTGTTCAGTCTTTTATGGATCCATATAAACTTTATTATTATTCTATTATTATTGTTCTTTTGTTCTAGTTATTCTAGTTCCAAAAGAAAATTGGAACTTTGATAGGGATCACATTGAGTCTATACATTTCTTTGGGCAGCATGGACAATTTAACAATATTGATCCTTCCAATCCTGTGTGCATGGGAAATCTTTTCATTTATTTGTGCTTCAGTTTATTTCATTAATATATTAGAATTCTCAATGTACAGGTCTTTCACCTCTTCGATTAATTTTATTTCTAAGTATTTTACTGTTTTTGAGCAGTTGTAAATGGAATAATTTTCTGAATTTCTCTGATAGTTTATTACTAATGCTTTAGAAATGTAATAGATTTGTATATTGATTTTGTATCCTGCAACTTTGCTAATTTCATTTATTAGTTCTAGTAGTTTTATTGTAGAGTCACTAGGGTTTTCTGTATATAACATAATGCCATCTGCAAATAGTGGCAGCCTTACTTCCTTTTCATTTGGAAGCCTTTTTTTCTTTTTCTTCCTAATTCCTCTGGCTAAGGCTTCCAGTTCTGTGTTGAATAAAAGTGTTTCCTTGTCTTGTTCCTGATCTTAGAGGAAGGCTTTCAGCTTTTCAGTTTTGAGCATGATGTTAGCTATGGGATTGTCATATATGGCCTTTATCATATTGAGTTATGTACCCTCTATACCCTCTTTGTTTAGAATTTTATTATAAATGAATGCTGAATTTTGTCAAATGCTTGTTCTTCATCTAATGAGATAATTTTTATCCCTCATTTTGTTAATGTGGTGTATCACAGTGATTGGTTTGCAGATGTTGAACCAACCTTGCATCCCTGGAATAAATCCCATTTGATCATGGTGTATGATCCTCTCAATGTATTATTGAATTCAGTTTGCTGATATTTTGTTGAGGATTTTGCATCTATTTTCATCAGGGACATCAAACTGTAATTTTTATTTTAATCTTTTGTGGTATCCTTGTCTGGTTTTTATATCATAGTAATGCTGGCCCTGTAAAATGAGTTTGTAAATGTTCTCTCTTTTTCCAGTTTTTTTGGAAGAGTCTGGGAAGGATTAGTTATTATTAATAATTATTATTAATTATTCTTTGAATGGTAGAATTCACAAGTGAAGCCATTTGTTTCTGGACTTTTGTGTTTTTTTTCTGAGAGATTTTTGATTACCAATTCAATCTCCTTAATAGTAATCAATCTATTCAGATTTTATATTCATGATTCAGTCTTGGTAGTTTTTATGTTTTTTTAGGAATTTATCTATTTCTTCTAAGTTGTCCAATTTTTTTGTGTGTGTGTATAATTGTTCCTAATAGTTTCAGATGATTTTTTGTATTTCTGTGGTATCAGTTGCAACATCTCTTTCATTTCATTTCTGATTTCATTGAGTCATTTTTTTCCTGGTGAATCTAGCTAATGGTATGTCAATTTTGTGTATCTTTTTAATGAAACAGCACTTGCATATTTCTTTATTCTAAGTGATGAGGTTTAATATTTTTCATTTAGTTTCTTAATTTGAAATATGTACATTTATTCCTAGTTATTCTTTTTAAAAGTGTTTTGTTTATATCAAAATAATACTTGTACATGGGTTCACAAGTCAAGTCATATTAAAAGATTCATAATTTAAAAAAGAACTCACCTAATTCCTTTACTTGACCTGGTAATCTTTAGCTATTAGCTATTTAAGTACATATTTCTAATGATATTTATCTCTTAATTTATGCCAGGCATTTTCTGTTGCCATTCTATTTTGGTAGATAATGATTTAACACTCTTCCTATTCCTCCTCTGCCCACCCTAAACACTTACAGGCCTCTTGGTCTATCTTTCAAATAAAATTTTATTCAATTTTGGTTAAATTGATATTCCTGGTTTTTATTAATTTCAGTCTGTGAAAATATGTTTATTTTTAAGGCGAGTATTATTACATTTCGTTTTCCATGCAACCACTTTTGTCTAATATTAATAATTGACTTTGTTTCATGCTAATTCCTCTACATATTCTCTAACATAAGAATAAATCTGTCAACATATGCCATCATATCAGTCATTTTTTGCTTCTTTTCTGGTGGGGCATGTTGAATTTTAGACTTACTTTTTTTTTTTTTTTTTTAAATTTTTTTTCAACGTTTTTTATTTATTTTTGGGACAGAGAGAGACAGAGCATGAACGGGGGAGGGTCAGAGAGAGAGGGAGGCACAGAATCAGAAGCAGGCTCCAGGCTCTGAGCCATCAGCCCAGAGCCCGACGCGGGGCTCGAACTCACGGACCGCGAGATCGTGACCTGGCTGAAGTCGGACGCTTAACCGACTGCGCCACCCAGGCGCCCTAGACTTACTTTTTTAATCTTAACAGTTGTTCTTGGGGTATGCTACATAATTAATACCCTCAGTTTCCCTTAACCATCATCCAGAGATTTCAGAGGATCCTCTTTTTACATTTTCATGTGTGGTATTCTACTTGTTTTGAGTTCCTTATCTTCCTTGTGTTTGCTTACTTTTTATAGAAGAAGACTACATGGATATCTTGAGACAAGGCTCAGGAGAAACAACTTTTTTAAGCTTTATGAAGGTGGTTTCAGATGTTCAGGAGCTTATTTTTGTACATGTTAAGTTTGGGATACCTTTTAGATATTCCAGGGGAGATGTTGAATAGGCATACGGTGTTTAAGTCTACAGTTTAGAGGAAATTCAAGTTTAGAGTTTTGGGCTGTAGATAAATATGAGTGGCATTTATATAACCATGTGACTAGATGAAATCACAAAGAAGTGTGTGGAGAAGGAAAGATAATAGGTCCAGGGTCTGAGATAGGACAGTGTAACATTAAAGAGTGTGAAAGATAAAGGAAAACAAGTGAAAAGGAATGTGAAGGATTAACTAGTATGGTGAAGGAAAATACTTATTATGTACTAGAGCATCAAATGAGTGTTATGTACTGGAAACCAGAGTTGAAGGAGAAGCAATTATTTGTAGGTTATTAATTCCAGCAATAAAATTACCTTTTCTAGACTAAGGGGTACGTAAGTTCATACTTCAAAACAAGAACATGAAACAGAGGGGGATACCAACTAGTTTTGGGGCACCTGGGTGGCTCAGTCGGTTAAGGATCTGACTTCAGCTCAGGTCATGATCTCACGGTCTGTGAGTTCAAGACCTGCATCGGGCTCTGTACTGACAGCCTGGAGTCTGGAGCCTGCTTCGTTCGGATTCTGTGTCTCCCTCTCTCTCTGCCCCTCCCCAGCTCATGCTTGCACTCTGTCTCTGTCAAAAATAAATCAACTTAAAAAATTAAAAACAACAACAACAACAACAACAACTAGTTTTGGGGCACCTGGGTGGCTCAGTCTGTTGAGTATCTAACTCTTGATTTTGGCTCAGGTCATGATCCCAGGTTTGTGGGATCGAGCTCCTCGCCAGGCTCCACACTGAGCATAGAGTCTGCTTGGGATTCTCTCTCTCCTTCTCTCTCTGCCCCTCCCCTACTCACTCACACTCTCTCTCTACAATAAAATAAAATAAGATAAAATAAAAAAAATAAAAGTAGCTTTAAAAAAACCCAGAAAACAATATCTCAGTGGAATAGGCACAAGCCAGAAATGATGAAGAGTGAACAAAGCGTGAAGCTGTGGGCATGCTTGATTTAGATCACAAAATAGGTGGTAGTTGTGAAAGACATTTTTAAACATCTGGAGAAAAGAAGACAAAACTCCTAGCACAGAACTAGAGAAATAGTGTGAGTTAAAGCCAAAGGTTTTCTGCACTCATTAAATGGACTCTTTTTGTTTATTTTTTATTTTTGAGAGAGAGAGAGAGACAGAGTATGAATGGGGGAGGGGCAGAGAGAGAGACAGACAGACAGAATCCAAAGCAGGTCCAGGCTCTGAGCTGTCAGCACAGAGCCTGATGCAGGGTTTGAACTCAACTGCGCGATCATGACCTGAGCGGAAGTCAGAAGCTTAACCAACTGAACCACCCAGGTGCTCCTCATTAAATGGATCCTTAATGGTTGTTGAGCTGCTCAAGGAAGTCTAGAGAAGTCATGGAGAGGGAAACAAGCTGGTTTCTAGGGACTGGTCACACTGGTCTCTGAGACAGAATTTATCATATTTACACCTATAAAAGTTAGAAAAAGGATGATGATGGCAAAAATTAAGAGTTTAAAAAAAACCCACAAAACCCTACAAAAAGGCTTGCATTTTGAAATATTAAAAATAATGAAAAAGTTAGTAGTCAACAAATTAAAGTGAGAGAGAGAGAGAGACATAATTTTTGTAAGCCAGCTTAACTTTAAAAAACAAAGATTTTTTAATCTTTCTTTCTAAAGATTTCTAAGATCTTTCTAAAATCTTCTTTCAAAGATTTTATAATAAGTATATGAGAGATGTTCCAGGATTAGAAGTGAAGAGATACACATTTTCAAAAGGTTATAAAGTCAAAACAGGGAGAAAAACTATTTCAGGCATATATGGAAAAAAAAGTGATTTTGAAAACTGAAAGTATAATCACAAAATTAAAACTCCATAGATAGTATGAATTCTATAATTTAAGAAATTATAGAACATTAAGAAAAATAGTGAATCTAGAAGATAGTACAGATGGACATATGTGACAAATGTGGACATACACTTTAGTGGCATGAGATTGGTTAACTCTATGTTCTTTAACTGAGAATTCCAGAAGAATAAACTGTCATAGATGGAATAGAAATAATACAACAAAACAAAACAAAAACCTGGCTAAGAATTTTATAGAGTAAGGACTGTAATAAGAATAAGAATTCAGTCTTGGGTGGAACAAGATAAAAAATAATATCATACCAAGGAAGTTGTATTAAAACTGTTGAATGTGCAAAGGGAAAGATAGGGTAGGAGGACCATAATCTCACCTCATCTCAGGGATACAACTAGATAATACCCATATTAGCATAAATGACTCAGAAAATGACCTAAAGACTGGCAGAATAAACTCCACAAATGTAGAGAAGGAGCCACATTGAAGAAGGGGGAAAGGTGGAGACATGATTTGAGACCTAAACAGACTCTGGCCTTCAGTGGACAGGAAGAAGCCAAGAGAGCAGTGAAGAGCAAGGAACAGATGTCCACATCGGGGACCCCACACAGAGGAGACAAATCCCCATAACATTTGACTTTGAAAATGGTAAGGGGCTAATTTCATGATTTCTTACAACCACCTGGCCTGAAATCATTATCAGGGCACTGGGAGAGCCCTGAGGGTGTTAGAAACCTGAGTCCCTGCCCTTAAAGAGACAGCACAACTGCCTGAGGAGATATACTGCCTGAGGAGATAGCACTAGCAGTTTGAAAAACAGCTGGGGTACACAGGAGGAAGAATGATTTCCTCATAACAGAGCATGTCACAGAGACATAGGGATCTCAGAGAGACCCTTCCAAGAAGAAAGAAACTGACAGGCACCATTTCCATCCCACCAGCATAAACACATAGCCACCTACAGGAACCAGCACAGTGCCAGCACTCTCCTGCCTAATCTTTTAACTTGATTGTACCAAGCACCACCCCAGTACTGTGGCAGATCTACTCTCCCCAGCCTTAGTGCTAGAGCTGTGGGGCCCCTTCCCCAAAAGACTGCTCTAAAACTCGGCATCACTGCATCTCCCTACCTGTACCTTGTGCTGGCCTTGGTCCTGGCAGCTGTGTCAGGAGCTGTAGAAGCCTGAGGTGCACCTTGCAAAAATGCGTGCTCCACCTATATACACACATTGCAGATCCATTTCGGTTGGCCAGGTCCCAGCAGCTCAGCTCAAGTTCTCATTTAGCTAGCATATACCTTGTTAAAACATGCCCCACACCTGCTAGGGACCAAACACTGCACACAAGAGGCAAAAAGAACCCCTATAGACAACTGGCCTGAAGGGAAAAGTGGCCAAAACACAGGAGAGCACACAAAACACACACAGGAGTGACTACCTGAAGCTCCAGGTCCTGGGGTACAGGGGATCCTGCACTTCAGGGCATTATAGGACCTCTTCTTCATAGTTCTACTACCTTCAAGAGCAGGAGATGTAGCTGACTTCTGTAGCTCAGAGAAACAGACATAGAGTTAGACAAAATGAGGAGACAGAGAAATATGTTCCAAATGAAAGAACAGGACCAAACCACAGCAAGAGACATAAGCAAAACAGATAAAATTAATATTCCTGATAGAGAATTTAATGATCATAATGACAACTGTACTGGAGAAAAGAATAGAGGGCATCAGTGAGATCTTTCACAAAGAGGTAAAAAACTAACTGATCAGAGATGAAGAACACAATAAATGAAATTAAAATTACACTTCATGGAATAAATAGCCGGCTAGAGGAAGCAGAGAAACAAATTAATGACCTGGAACATAGAGTAATGGAAAGTAACCAAGCTGAGCAAATGAAAGGGAAAACATATGCAAATTCAGAATAGTTTTAGAGAAACTCAGTAACTCCATCAAGTGTAGTAACATTGGCATCAAAGGAATCAGAGAAGAGAAGAGAGAAAAGGGGGCAGGAAATTATTTGAAGAAATAATAGCTGAAAACTTCTATAATCTAGGGAAGGAAACAGCTAGATCCAGGAAGCACAGAAATCCCCCCAAAGAATCAACCGAAGGAGGGCCATACCAAGACAAATAGTCATTAAAATGGTAAAAAGTAATGATAAAGAAAACATTTTAAAAGCAGAAAGAGAAAAGACAGTTACATACAAGGAGAAGCCCTGTGTAGCTCTCAGCAAATTTTTCAGCAGAAATTTTGCAGTTTAGAAGAGAATGGCATGATATATTCAAAGTGCTGAATGGGAAAAATCTGCAGCCAAAATACTGTATTCAGCAAGGTTATCATTCAGAATAGAAGGAGAGGGAATTTTTCAGACAAAACTAAAAGTGTTCTTGACCACTAAACCAGCCCTCCAAGCCCTGCTATATGCCGAAGATGGGAAGATGTTATATAAAAACCTAACAGTAACCACAAATCAAGAACCAGTAATAGATATCCAGAGGATAAAGAGAACAAAGACTTTAATGAGACAAAGAAGAATGCTATGCAATAATAAAGGGAACAATCCAAAAAGAAGATATAAAATTGTAAATATTTATGCACCCAAAGTGAAGCACCTAAATACATAAGAGTTAGTAACAAACATAAGTAAGAAACTTATTGACAATAATACATAATAGTAGGGGACTTTAACTCTCCATTTGCATTGATGGACACATCATACAAACAGAAAATCAACAAGGAAACAGTGGCTTTGAATGACGTGCTAGACCAGATAGATTTCACATATATATTGAAAATATTCCATCCTAAAACAGCAGAATGCACATTCTTTTCAAGAGCAAATGGAACATTCTTTAAAATAGATTACCTATTAGGTCATAAAGCAAGTCTCCAAAAATTAAAAAAAGATCGAAGTCATACCACGCATCTTTTCTGACTACAACACTATGAAACTAGAAGTCAGCCACAAGAAAAAAATCTGGAAAGGCCACAAGTACATGGAGGCTAAATAACATTCTATTAAACAATGAATGGGTTAACCAAGAAATCAAAGAAGAAATAAAAAATTACATGGAAACAAATGAAAATGAAAACAGAAGGGTTCAAAATTTTAGGGGTGCAGTAAAAGTAATTCTAAGAGGGAAGATTATAGCCATACAGGTCTACCTCAAAAAGCAAGAGAAAAATAAACAACCTAACCTTATGCCTAAAGAAGCTAGAAAAAGAACAACAAATGGAGACTAAAGCCAGCAAAAGGAAGGGAATAATAAAGATTAGAGCAGAAATAAATGATACAGAAATGAAAGCAAAGTAAAACAGTAGAGTAGTTCAATGAAACCAGGAGCTGGTTCTTGAAAATATTAATAAAATTGATAAACTTCTAGCCAGACTTATCAAAAAGAAAAGAGAAAGGACCCAAATAAATAAAATCACAAATGAGAGAGGATAAATAACAGCCAACACCACAGAAATACAAACAATTATAAGAGAATATTATGAAAAACTGTATGCCAACAAATTGGACAACCTAGAAAAAATGAATAGATTCCTAGAAACATATTACGTACCAAAAGTGAGGAAGAAGTAGAAAATTTGAACAGATTTATTAACAGCAAGGAGATTGAATCAGTAATAATAATAATAAAAAAAACCTCAACAAATGGAAGTCCATGTCCAGATATATTCACAGGCAATTTTATCATTTAAAGAAGAGTTAATACCTATTCTTCTGAAACTGTTCCAAAAAATAGAAGAGGAAGGAAAACTTCCAAATTTATTCTGTGAGGCCAGCATTACCCCTGATACAACCAGATAAAGACACCACAAAACCTAGAACCACAGGCCAATATCTCTGATGAACATAGGTTCAAAAGTCTTCACAAAATACAAGCATTCTTGCATTCCAAGTGGGTGAAATAGTTTCAATAAAATACATGAGTAATCCTAAGAGAAAAGTTGGCCAATAATGAACTTTATGTATTTAGCTTTAAGGATTTGAATTATGAGGATAAATATAGAAAAAGGCCTTCTAACAGTTTTATCTAATGTTCCCTGTAAAATGACGAAAAAATTGGGATCCCTGAAATGTTGAGTAGCTTTTCCAAGTTTACTATTTTATGAATTGCTAAAATGTTGTCTGATCAGGAATTGAAAATAGACCAATTGGAGACAATATAATTATCCAAAACTCGAGTGTTTTTACATGTAAATTTATGTTATATTATCTGTTTAGAATTTAACAACTCTGCAGTTTGTACTTTACCTAGATGTGTTCATTGGCCTTATAGTTAGGTTGAGGTGATTATTGTATGTTTGGATCAACACATATTTAATGTAAAAATTCAAAATATTTGTGAGTTTGAGAGTGTATCTTAGCCTATCTCAAATTTTCCTAAGTACTTAATATAAACAAAAACTGGTTAGCTATTGATATGATGTTCTCTTGCAAGTTAATACTCATGGCTTTGGAGAGGGTTCTAAAATTTAAGTCTCCTTAGTTAAGTATTTACACTTATTGGAAATAGTTTTCCAGTAATTTGGTTTCTCCATAGGAATGGTAGTTGAGCCAGGAGACCTTAGTAAATAGAGATTACAATTCTATACCATATGTATGATTTGGTTTAATTTTACTATAAACTACAGTTTAATTATATATTCATTATTAAATCAACACAACAATTTTTTAAATATAGGTAATCAAGCAAAAGAAAAATAACATATTCCACACTTATATTTTCACTTTAAGGTAAACAGAAATTTTGGCTGAAAAAAATATGAAAATTGTTAGAATTTTTGGCGATGGCTTGCAACAGATGAATACACAAAAATCAATGTTTTTCTGATATGCTATGGAAATGAGGATCAAAAGGGATAATGAACATTCTATCAAAACAAAAATATAAAACAACGGATAAATTTAACAGGAAATCTGCAGGATTTATAAACTTAAAGGATGAGAAAATGTAAGGCCACAAATAAAAGTTCTGACTAAATGTCCTATAGAAAAATAATTTTACATGTTCCCAAAATTAATGTGCATATTTAGCACAATTCCAATCAATGTGTGTGATATTTTAATGAAAAAAAAAATTATAGTAAAATTAATCTGCAAAAGAAATGCCATAGAAATTTTATTTTTTTAATTTGTGTATTATTTTTTAAAATATTTATTTTTGTGAGAGAGACAGTGCGAGTGGGGGAGGAACAAAGAGAGATGGAGGCAGAATCCAAAGTAGACTCCAGGTTCTGGGCTGTCAGCATAGAGCTCCACGTGGGACTCAAACTGACAAATGGTGAGTTCATGACCTGAACCAAAGGCAGATGCTTAACCAACTGAGCCACCCAGGTGCCCCAAGAAATTAAAAAAAAAAAAAAAAAAGCATGGAAGAGGACTTTTGTAAATAAGATATCAGTATGTTTTATGATGATAACCTATTAAACTAGCATAGAAATAGACATAAGTGTCCAACTTCAGCTCAGGTCATGATCTCATGGTTTGTGAATTTGAGCCCCATGTAAGGCTGTGTGCTGATAACTCAGAGCCTGAAGCCTGCTTTGGATTCTGTCTTCCTCTCTCTCTGCCCCTTACCTGCTTATGCTTTGTCTCTCTCTCTCTCAAAAATAAACATTAAAACTTTTTTTTTTTTAAAGAAACATGAGAGAAAATCTAGAAGATACAAATATGTCTGTTTTTGCAGTTTCCAAGTGATAACTTGCAGTTGCAAGTGTTTTTACAATACAAACAAAAGCAAATTCTACTGGTAACCAATGACCAAATAAATTGATATGCTTCATTTTATCTCTCATATTATACGGTATACGTATAGCCCCAGCCAAAGGTCAAGAGATGGTAATATAAATGCCAGTGCAATTTAAATGACCACAAGAGCTCAAGAAAACAATTTGTCCAAGTAAATTTATTTTTTTTTATGTTTATTTATTTTTGAGAGAGAGAAAGAGAGACAGAGGGAGAGACAAAGAATCCAAACCAGGCTCCAGGCTACAAGCTCTCAGCACAGGGCCCAATGGGGGGCTAGAACTCAAAAACCATAAGATCATGACTTGACCCAAAGCCAGACACTCAACTGACTGAGCCACCCAGGCACCCTGCAAAGTACATTTAAAGTTCTAAAAGTAATATAATTATTTGACCTCTTAGAGTTTCTTTTAATTTTTTTAATGTTTATTTATTTTTGAGAGAGAGAGCGCTAGTGGGGGAGGGACAGAGAGAGAGAGGGAGACACAGAATCTGAAGCAGTCTCCAGGCTCTGAGCTGTCAGCACAGAGCCTGACACAGGGCTCTAACCCATGAACAAGATTATGACCTGAGCCAAAGTTGGTAGCCTGACTGACTGAGCCACCTAATGAGTCCCGATCTCTTTGAGTTTCTAACTGTGAAAAATAATTAGAAATAAACACACACTTTAAACTGGAAAATATTTAATAAACCATTATATTTTGATATACCATAGTATTATAAAATCTAAGATATGGCACATATGTATAAACATTGTAAGATGTTCTCAGTATATGGTGGAAATTAGAACTTTTCCTCTTCTCTGTTTTCTCCTCCTTCCTTTTTTTCCCTCTCCTTCCCTCAGTCTATTTTGAAGAGCCCCAGGAAGATAGATATCATGTGAGATTTAGCTGTGGTGACAGCTGAGTGACAGTTGGGAGTGTCTTAACTGGACCAGTGTGAGGAGGATAGCCATTCAGGAGGTGGGGAGCTGTGACAGATGTGGAGGAAGTCTTCAGAGACAAAACAATGTGAGGAGGACATTTGAGTAGGAGGGTGACCCATTATGTGTGTCAGATGTTAAAGTTTATGAGAATGATATCTGTGTGGAGTTTGGGATGCATGAGTTCTACACTATAGCACTGAAGCCAAAGTGGGGTAAGGAAAGCAATTGTGGGGGCAAGGTGACATTGGAGGCCTGACACAGGATGAGGTAACACCAGTAAGGTGAGGAAGATGGCACCGCTAGGGTGTTTCATCCTGAATAGTGTATTGGAAGTTTGTGTAGAGTAAAAATGTTGTCTATGAGTAGGGAGGGGTGTTAGCATGGCATGCTGGGTTGAAGCCTGATTTGGGTGAAGAGGTCATTTGTACAGAAGGTAGAGATAGTAGTGGTCTAGGAAAGGATGTTAGAATCAAAGTGAGGAGAAATGCTTTTATGCTGGGGTTGGAGAGTGGTTGGCTGCCAGCTATGGAACATTGGTTTAGTTATTGATTGAATAAGTAAAAATAATGACAATAATAGGAGCCATATTTCTCACTATTGGAATAAAGAGTTACAAGAGAAAAAAATAAATGGGAATGGACTCTAGTGTTGGATTGGCATTGAAAATATTGGTCTGAACTTATGGATTTCAGTATATAGTTGAAAATATAGTTATAAAGAAAATAAAAACAAATATGTGTATGTACAGAGATACATACATGCACACACATTATATATATTTCTGAGCTCTGTTCATTGAAAAGATAAGGAAATAGCAATGACTCAATAGTGCTGAACACTCCTGATCCCTAGATTTTCATTTGTAATACAATTCTGTTTATTTTTTTTGTCCAAAATAACATTTTATTGTATGGTGTGCCACACTTTATCTCTTTAGCAGTTGATGCACCTAGTTGATGTGTGTTTCCATTTTTGGTTACTATGAATAATGCTACTATGAACATTTGGGTGTAAGTTTGTGTGTGTGTGTGTGTGTGTGTGTGTGTGCACGCGCGCGTGTGTGCGCGCGCATATGCTTTCAATTCTCTAGGAATAGAGTAGCTGGACTATATGATAACCGTATTTAACTTTTTGAAGAACTGTCACACTTTTCCAAACAGGCAGCAAGCAACCTTTTATGTCCCTATTAACAATGCATGAAGATTCAGATTTCTCCACAACACCACCAACCCATTTTATTATCTGTCTTTTTTTATTATAGTTATCACAGGGCAAGCAAAGAGTATCTTGTGCCTTCAATTTGAATTTCCCTGATGGCTAATAATGTTAAGCCTCTTTTCATGTGTTTATCGGCCACTTGTACTTCTTGTTTTGAGAAATGCCTATTCATATCCTTTGCCTATTTCTTAAACTGTGTGGGTTTTTGTTGTTGGGTTTTGTTGTTGTTGTTGCCTTGTAAGTTTTCTATATACATTATTGAAGCAGATACATGTATTAAAAATGCAAAGTGGCAATTTTAGAAATCAGATACCCCCACACACACTCACATTACTTCATGCAGGGATTGCCGTGGCTATTCTTGATGTTTGTTTATTTAGAGACTTTTCTGGACTAATTCTCTAAATCTGTATTGTTATATGTGGCCACTGAAGTCTCTGCCTGATTAGCTTAGTGCTCATATAATTATTAGGCAGAGATTTCCTTAAATATCTTGAACTAATAAGATTCCCAGCTTTCACTGAGGAGCTATTTGTATATGTCATGTTATGACTTCAACACTCTTAGTAGGCAGTTTGCATTTCTGCCTTATTCATTTTCTGCTTGCCTTAAGATAAGGCTGGCCAGAGATAAGAAATTAAGGCCTTTGCTGGTCTTTCCTGAGCAAGTGCATCACCCTGTGTATGCAAGTGGCCTTCTAGATATTCCCAGTTTGCCGGATCTTTTCAGTGTCCTGTGAACATTAATTCCTTTTGTTTCAAGTTTTTTGATCTGCCTCCTGACAGTCCTAGCTGGTAATGATGTCTCAGACAGCTGTGATGTTAAACAATTGTCACTTATTTTTTTTAAACAAATCCTTTTGGAATAAGACTATTTGCACAGAGTAAGCTCTGAATCAGGCCAAATAAACACAGGCCCTGAGAATGGAGCTTTTCAGCAAGATGCTAGACAGATCAAATAGTGACCATTCTGTTAAAAACTGAGAACAAACTGAGGGTTAATGGGGGGTGGGAGGGAGGGGAGCGTGGGTGATGGGTATTGAGGAGGGCACCTTTTGGGATGAGGACTGGGTGTTGTATGGAAACCAATTTGACAATAAATTTCATATATTAAAAAAAAAAAAAGAAACCTCACCAAAAATGTATTATCAAACTTTGATTTTTTAGAATAAAAAATATAAAAAAAAAATAGTGACCATTCTCTGGGAATGGGACTTTTGTGGAGCTCTAAACTGGTTCTGCACCTTTCAGAGGCTACTTGACAGCTAAATTTCAATGCTACTCTAATAGGGAGGTCTTGGTTTTTAAGACTACCTACCACAGAGCTGGCAAGAGAAAGAATTAGAGAAGGTTAAAATGCCACAGAGGTTACTGTTCTTACTGAAATTTAGCTGTTTTTCTTAAGTAAACACTCCTTAGATTGTTGCAGATCTTTGGTTTAATTTTCAGTCCTGAAAAGTTGATTTTGATAGTTTTTGCTATAGTTCTCACAGCTTTTATTCATGAAAGGATTTTTTCAGGGTCTTACTCCACCTTCTGAAAGTCCTATGAATATTTTAGCATTGTAGATAGTTAGTAATTTTTATTCATTCACTTATTATTTGCTTGTTTGCTATATACAAAAATTTTCCTACATTCAGTAAGAACTCTTTATGTAAAAATAATATTTTTATTTATGTGCTGTGTGCTTAAGTGCTATAATTGAGGGTCATAATTACTCCTGTATCATCATTCTATGTATTATCCTGTGTACTGGTACTTCTGCAATAAAACATTTGCTTACAAGGAGACTTTTTTTTTCTGTCAAGATTAAATTTCTATTAAATTTGCTATTAACATTTCTATATTTATCTTGTCCATCTGACAATTTAAATTAAGTACGTCAATTTAGTTAATACAGTCTTCCAAATATATATCCTAGTCCAGAAAATGACATTACTATATTTGGAAATATAAGGATGGGACAAATCTCCATTGCCAAGTATAGTTTTATTTATTATAATGTGATAAAAGATGAAAAAGGCAAAGAAAATAAGAAAAATATTATTGTTATAAAGCATTATTTCAATGTCTTCTACATTAAGATAGTAGAGATGACTTTTAACTTCTACTTGAAGATTTAATTGTGTGAAACACAGCCTGTAGTGTACTCTACCTGATCGATTTGATTCAGAAATTCTAGGAAGCCGTCCACTGAAAACAGTCTTCTCTTATGCTTGCTTCATGTGCCATAAGAACCTCAATGAACATGATATAGTGTAACAGATGCCATTAATGAACATTAATATAAATTAATGTTATTAAAACTATGTAACAAAATAATCAAAATAGTTATAATACTATTTTTGATTTATTTTCTGTTTTTCTCAAAAACTCACAATGGTCAAATATCTCAGGATTGAAATTCTCTAACCCAGGAAAGAATTATGTTGATAAAGATGCTTAGATAATTAAAATGGTTTTGCCACCAAAAATGTAATAACTAGATAAAAAATGTATAGTCATGTAAAATGAATATTTATTTTAACATAAACTACTTTATGAATAATTATGCAACTATATACTTTTTTAGTATAGTATATATTAATATATTTAGCACAGAGCCCAATGCAGGTCTCGAACTCACGAACCGTAAGATCATGCCCTGAGCTGAAGTCGAATGGTTCACTGACTGAGCCACCCAGGCGTCCCTCTTATTTTATACTCTTAATTTTATTTCCACAATGAGATTGTACACTAAATCTTGTGTGTACTTCAGCCTTTAATTATAATAATATATTTTGCAAATATTCTGTATTTATACATGCAGATATACCTCATGTATATGTACTATAGATTATTTAATAATCACTCAAATATTTATTCACATTTTGAATGTATCCTAATTTTGCTATTTCAAGCTAAGCTACATTATAATACATCTCAGAAAAGTTTTATGAGTATATTCACATAAGGTAGTGCAATTAAATTGCTGAGTCAGCAGTTACATGCATTTTACATGCACATACAAATTATTCTCCAGTTAGTTTGTGCCAGTTTTCACTCCTAACTAATTGTGTCTGTGCCTATTGACCCATATTCCACTAAAATATGAATATTTAAATTTATAGTGTGCTAAATTAGAGCACTAGTACTGTGTTTGGAGACTAAAAGTCTCCTGTGTCATTGTTCTGTACACTTGTGGACTGTGACTACTGCAATGTAACATTCTCACAACAAGCCTCTTCCTTTTCTATGAAATAGCTACCATTCTGGTTAGTATCTCCCATTATTGACTTAGATGATGAGGGAAGTACAAGAAGTAAGACTTAAGAATTTTACAAAGCTTTAGTTAAAGCTTAGACTGTGGCAGAGCTCATTCACTCTGTAGTTGCTTAAAAATACCCTAGCTTCATCTGAGTAGGTTACCTACTGAAACTACTTGAATACATTTGTCATCCTTCCTGCTTTCCCAGAATTGCTTCTATCAAGAATATTGGAAAATACCTAGAAGCCTGAAGCTTTCCCAAGGCTGTTTTATAGTCAAATGCAAGGCAGTGATTGATATGAGACACTATCATTCTCAAAGGCTCTGAAAAATAAAGATTAGTTTCTCTACCAAAATAAGTTTACCAGGGGAGTGCTCAGACAAGTTACAATAACTTCATGTTTTCCCTCAGATTTTATCATGGGTAATTGAGTTATGCAACTGGAATATTGGTATACTGTCTCACCCATGCCAAATTTCATTTTGTATAATGTAAAAATGTCAAACAGCAAATTCAAAACAAGACAAAATGTTTGAACTGAATTATTAGAGCTGTAAGATGAACTCTTCATATATAGAAATACAAAAAAAAATAATAAAAGTCCTGTTTTTTTTGGCTGAAATGACATGAACTTTGGTTTTTAGAAATGACTGTTTAATTTTATGTGTATTTTTCACTGGTTAAAATAAAAACCTGTATAATGAGTCCTAAATTAGGTATTGTTGTCCTTCGGGCTAGTAGTTTTTCTAAGCATAAAATTCTATTGATCCTGTGTCTACCTTATTGTACATGAGGATAGAGTGCAATCCATTATCAGGAAAAGCAAAGCCATTAGACTCCTCATGCATTCAATTAGGCTATTACTTTATCTATCTTAATTGATACTGCTAATAGTATCAT
This sequence comes from Panthera leo, assembly GCF_018350215.1. NCBI lineage: Eukaryota > Metazoa > Chordata > Mammalia > Carnivora > Felidae > Panthera > Panthera leo. The sequence continues at coordinate 107,933,289 of NC_056682.1, read as the reverse complement.
ATATAATTGCTGCATATAGGCAGAAAACATGCTTGTTAATAAGTCTTAGCTAATTCACAGAATGACATTTAAGCACTATCAGTATAACTGTACATACGTCCAAGATCAATATGTAAGCCATCTCTCAGCCTTATAGTAGATAGCCGGAAATAGTAATTCAAACTGGATGATTATAAAGTGCATTCTTGTGTTTTCCAGGTGTTTTTCAGAGCAAAAAGATTTCATTTTGCTGGGTTTTTCTTTGGGGGTGGTGGTGATATTATACAGGAATTATATAGGAATAAGAATTTGAGATCTGGAATGATGAACAAATGATTTTGAAATTGGAATCACTGTTTTTGACTAAGCTTTATGTTTATGTCATAAGAATTATGTGTAAAAAACAAAAACAAAAACCTAAAAACAAACAAAAAACCTTCTCTAAGGGCGCTTGGGAGGCTCAGTTAGTTAAGTGTCAGCCTCTTGATTTCGGCTCAGGCATGGTCTCATGGTCATGAGATCAAGCCCTGCATTGGGCTCCATGCTGGGTGTGGAGCCTACTTAAGATTCCCTCTCTTCCTCTCTTTCTGTCCCACCCCCACCGACCACCATGCATGTACGTGTGTGCTCTCTCTCTCAACACAAAACACCATCTCTTAAATTAAAACAAAAAAATTAGTACCTTTCAATTTATTTGAATTTACAAAATACACTGCCATGTATGAACTGTGTAGAAAGATGCAAAGACTAGAGATTATATTAAAATGTATGACTTTTAAAAAATTGATCTTCATTTAATTCACGTTGCTCCATGAATGTAAGTTAACTAATTTTCCTAGCTATTTTAACTCTTTCAATCTATGAGATGCTATTTAATTCAGTCATATAAAATAGAATAATTTCTCTCAGATAAATAAAATTATGCAGTGGCATAGTATCTAAGTAGCATGTAGTGCAGAATGTGTTTTGAATTGATTGTCCTGATACCATAGTGGAGTGTGCTCTGGGTCTGGAGAGAGAGCTCCCCAGTTCTCTGCAGTAGATGGCTATACCACAGGGATTATGGGAAGTGGACAAAGAGTCAACCTCTATCTAAATAAAGTATGCTTTGTTTGAGACTCACACACTTCTACTCCCTAGGATTGCCCTCTAAGACGTTCACTGAATTCTGTTTTCTTATCTGAGCACTGCTGTATTTGAAGAAAAATTGAAGTGTAAAGAAATGTTGGCCCTAGAAAGATTACTTGTCTAAAGCCTTTTCCAGCAGTTATTTGCTGATAAATAATGAGATTCAGAATTCCTTAGAACATCTTTTAATTTTTGGTGGGGTGCTTCGATAACTAGACCATGAACTTAATTTATAAAAATTTGCATAATATTATGCTTTTTAAATCAATTTATGCAACATATCTGACATATTTTCAATCTTCAGAGAGCATATTTACAGTTACTTTGCAAAACCAGTTTAAAAAATATTTTACTTCTGACACTAAGATGCCTTTGCCTCAGACCTATATAAATTTTATCAAGTATTTCTACTTGGTCTTCCCAGTGGAAACCATGAACAGCCTATAGCATTTTTTCTGACTTTCACTTTCTAAGCAGTATTTTGCTACTAGACTGGAAAATGAGTGAAGAACTAATTGGAAAAAAAAAAAACAAAACAGCATCTCTCTATTTTCCAGCTCAGTAAGATCCCTAAATGTTACATAAATTCTAAATGGTACAGCATGTAATATTTGAAAAGTGCTTTGGAGTTGAACACTAGATAAGTCTATTTCTTTTTGCAGAGAAAATTGTTTAAAAATCTAGAGGACATTTCAAACTGTATTATAAAACCACAAGTATGTAATTATCTCACAGCCATTTTTTATTTTGTTCAGAGCAGTTTGGTAATTGAATAATACATACTCATTATGGGAAAAATTCAGTTTCTCCTTATAAGTAGTCATCTCTATGAGTAATCACCTCTTTTTCTGCTTCTCTGAACATAGTTTTGACTGGAATTTAGTTGTTTATATTTTGGGGAAGGTGATGGAATACCTATACCATGTACAAGATATAGTAGGAACTGAAGTTTTGTTTGTTTTGTTTTCTATTTCACTTTTTTTAGAGAGACAGAGAAAGTGTGGGTGGGGAGTGGGTAGAGGGAGAAAGAGAGAATCGTAAGCAGGCTCCATGCTCAGCATGGAGCCCAGTACAGGGCTTGATCGCATGACCCTGGGATCATGACCTGAGCTGAAATCAAGAGTCGGACCCTCAACTGACTGAGCCACCCAGGTGCCCTGGGACTTGTTTTTCCTTTTATTTTTAGAGTCTCACAGACAGTTTTGAACATCCAAAAACTTCAATGTATGTTGGGATTAATTCTCCAAATGCTTGACAGAAATGTACTTAGAGTTAACTTAGGCTATATCATGCCAGGAGAGTTTGGGAAGATGATATTCTTTGTAGTTCCACCCCAGATTGAAATATACCAAAAAAAACTCTGATTTGTATAGATTAGTGAACAGAGCTCTAGAGAAAGAAAACCATGATATCTTAACATACTGCTTTTGACTCTTCCTCTATTATTATTATTATTATCATTTTTTTTTAGTGTTTGCTTGGCCCTTCAATATAAATTATTTCTCTGACATGTTGATAGGAATGTTGCCAAAATTTTAGTTGAAATATTTTTATATTACCTGCAGCAGCTTTTATACACACCTAATTTTCTCAATTTAGTCTATATTTGTATACTACAAACAAATATCCATGCATACATACATATATACATAACTCTTACTCTATGATCCAGCTATTGTGTTCCATGTTTGTTCATTTGTTTGTTTCCAAATGAAGTAAAAGCTTATGTCCATACAAAAACCTACGCACAGATGTTTATAGCAGCTTTATTCATGATTGCCAAAGTTTGGAAGCAACTAAGATTTCCGTCAGTAGGTGATGGGTAAGTAAATAGTGGTACATCCAGACAATGGAATATTATTCAGTGCTAAAAAGAAATGAACTATCAAGCCAATGAAAATACATGAAGGAACCATATGTTAACTAACTTGGATTATAAATAAAAAAAATTAAAAGAATATATTATTCATTATTTAATCTTTATCTGTTGAGATTTTATCTTTCCAAATAAAATAGTGCGTAATGAAATGTTCACCTAACGCTGTTTTTTCATTGCTGGTTGTTTCCTGATTTTGAAAATAAACTTATTTTTTGGGTAAAAAAAACAACAACAAGAAAATATATGAGGGAACTTAATTGTATATTGCTACGTGAAAGAAGCCAATCTGAAAAGGCTACATATATGATTTCAGCTATATGGCATTTTGGAAAAAGCAAAACTATGGAGACAGTAAGATGATAAGTGTTTACCTGAGGCTCCAGGGGAGGGAGAGAGGGATGCATAGGTGGAACACACGGGACTTTAGGGCAGTAAAACTATTCTGTATGATACTGTAATGGTGGATATATGTCATTACACATTTGTCAAAACCCATAGAATGTACAGTACAAACTGAATTTTAATGTAAACTATGGATTTTAGTTAATAATTTATTAATATTAGCTTATCAATTATAACAAACATATTATTCCAATGCAAGAAGTTAATAGGGGTAACTGATAGGAAAGTTTTTGCTTGATTTTTCTGTAAACTTAAAACGTCCCTCAAAGTCTATTTTTTTAAGTGTATTTGAATTTAAGCTACACTATTAGATATGTGATCTTGGGGATTATAATTAACCCTGTAATTTTTGTACAGTTTTTATAACCTTTAATATGAGAAAAATAATATTTGCACATTGAGTTTTTATGAAAATTAAATGAAAATGCATTAAAAATACGTGACTGTGTTTAGTACATACTAAGTGTTCAATCAGTGATAGCCAGGTCTATTATTATGATAATACACTCAACTGATGTGTTTATAATGCTACAAAATAAGTGCTCTTTTACAGATTAATCATGTTTCAGCCACACATAAAATTTAAAAATTAGGAGAAACTTTTCCAAAATATCCTCTTCTCGCTGATGTTTTTCTGTTGCAAATATCAGATTCTCTAAACTGAGGGGGAATATTTTTCTCAGGCAGGAATAGATAGATAGATACATACATCCATACATCCATCCATCCATCCATACATACATACATACATACATACAACTAATCCTTCTGGTGATACAGAGGCAAGGGAGAGTGAATCTACTCTTAGCTTCCTATATGCTGACAAGTCACTTTTATCTACCTATTTTGTGGCTTATTCTCAGCTTTATTTTTCGTGATCTAAGATTATAGGAATTTACCTTCTATTAATTTTTAGGGGATTGAATCATATTCTGAAGCATGAGGCTGTATTTGGCCTTTCCTTGCCTGAGCCCTGAGGTAACTGAACACCAAATCTGAAATTTAAAAATTAGAGAAAATCCAAAATCTAATACAACCACACAAATAACATTATATGTTATTTGGGAGAGGGAGAGAGAGAGAGAGAGAGAGCGCACGAGCCCACGAACATGGGAGGGCCTGAGAGAGAGGGAGAGGGAAAATCCCCTGAGCCAAAATCATGAATTGATGCCAAATAGTTCTCTCATTTTTCTTTTTAAATGTCATTCTCTGAAATACATGGTTCTGTGCTCTAAGCGAATTTTTAATGGCAAGAATTATAAAATTGTTTAAATAGGGAACATCTATTACAATTTGATTTCATTCTACCACTTTCTGTGTAACTCTTGATGTCTTAGTAATTTTTAGTAAATAGATGTACAAATCACTTAATTGTTTTTATTTGAATATAGATTACACACAATGTTACATTAGTTTCAGGCATACAACATAGTGTTTCAGCTTCTCTATACCTTATGTTATGCTCACCACAGTGTAGCTACCTAGATATGCAATTAAATGTCATGGCAGCTTCTTAAGAATCAGAAGTGTAATGAGGTAAAAGATATATATTCATATTGCAATTTCATCTGCCCCCTTCATATATATAAACTAACATAACACGTATGTATGTAACTTCCTTAAATGTTAGGGTGAAACAGTTGTTAAGTAGTGCACTTGTTGAGAAATGATATTGAAATTATATTATTTGATCTCTGGTTGAATCCCCAAAGAACTAGATAATTCATTTTTCCTAAAGTAACATTATTGATATCCCCCTCTATTATGGGCTGAATGTTTGTCTCCCCAAATTCAGATGTTGAAATGCTAACCTCCAATGTGATAGTATTTGGTTATGGGGTCTTTGGGAGGTAATTAGGGTTAGATGAGATCATGAGAGGGAGGTTTTCATGATGAAATTAATGATCTTATTAGAAGAGACACCGGAGAGCTTTTGCTCCCTTTGTCTCTCTCCCCACACCCCTGCCCCCAAAAAAGGTGCCAAAAGACATCAGGTGAGCACTCACTGAGGTGGCACCTGCCTAGAAGCCAAGAGAAGAGACCTCAGAATGAACACACCTTGTTGGCCCCTTGATCTTACACTTCTAGCCTCCTGAACTATGGGAAACAATCTTCTGTTATTTAAGCACCTAGTCTTTGGCATTTTGTTATGGCAGGATAGGTAGACTAATACTCCCAATGCCCAACACATTATACAATTACTTATTTTCCGTAACTCTTATAACACATTATACATTTATTCATCCATTTTAAAAGTGGATTCATCCATTTTTGTTTCCTAGAAAATAATCTTCTAGGAACTTGTCTTACTTAATTTTATATGTCTATTAGAACACCTGCTAATGTAGGTACTCAATAAATGCTGTGAAATAAATTCGTAAAAAAAAAAATCAAGATACTTGAACCAGCCTCTGCAGAATTAAATTTCTGGTTTAACTTTTAATACTTTATGGTCATTTCCCTCCTTCTTTGTCTTATATCCTAAGAAGACTTCTAATAATAAAAAATCTTAATATTCCTTGAAAAGCATGTCTGTGCCTCCTTGGTTTATTATAGTAATTAAAAGAGAGAGAAAAAACCAGAGAAAGAGATAAATAAACAGAAAGAAGGAATGAGAGAATACTGTGCTTTTCCAAATAGAATAATATATTATGATAATATTGAAGTGAGCTTTTATGAACCCTCCTGTCAATTTAAAAATTAAAATATCGGTGATAACTTTGAAATTCACCACATGCTCCTTACAAATCCTTGGTCTCATCTTGCTGCTTATCCTCCAGGTTGCTAAGCTTACTTCATGTTTCCAACATACTGTCTTTCTGTCCTTTATTCTAATTTATTCCTTCACTTCTACCCTCTAATTCATAATACATTTTTTGATTGCTAATTTTAATTCTATATTTTTAAATGATCAGATTTAGCTTTTTTATATTCTTTATATAATTCCAAAATGAAAAGTCTTTGAAAGTTTAAATCTGTGGTTTTTGCTGAAGCTCATTTATAAGATATACTTAAACAGTTATTTTTTACAAACTATATCTAAATTGTACCCAATTTGTGGTAATTTCTTCCAAAAGCAATTTAGGTTTGTTTTTTTACCAGGAGTGAATGGACACTGATGAGACCATTTTAGCATGCTACATGGGTCCTAGTTTAATGTAGGGCATCTGAGACCTGGCTTCTCCACATTGCTTCCAGCCACAGACTTAGTCTTATAATCCCAGAGCAGGTCTCCATTGCTGCAATCCTGGTTTTATGTTTCCTTATTGATGACAACTCAGGTCTTAGCTTTTTAATTTGTTTTCTTTTTTTGTTTTTTGGCAAACCTAACAGTGCCCTAAACAATAGAAACAAAATGTTTCCCATTTCTTTTTTTATCCTGGGAAAGTTAACTCTTATTTTTTCTGCATTGCAGTGCTGTAACTTCTCTCTGTATATTTATCCAATTAGGTACAAACCACTAAAAAAGTATGCCCAGGTTCAGGAAAAAAATGCAAGACACATGCACAGTCAAACACATACATCTTGCAAACTCCATTTATTTCTCCGAGGAATTTTCTGAGGCCCTACTCAAGGGAAACCATTGGATGCCTTTTGGGACAATCAAAAGATTTTCACTTACTATTTCTCATGATTTTTTTTCCCTCAAAGAACACTCCCCTAAGACCATGGAATATTTTGAATGGGTATTTTTCAATCTCCCTGCTTTTAATGACCACAATGTAACAATAATGGAGACATAGGGCTCCCTCTTGGGTCTCTGTAGCTGGGAGAATTGAGTGTATTTGCTTCCCTTCCTGTAGTCCACCTTTTCCCTCAACTTCCCTGGAACTAACTGCAAGTTTCTTTCCTAAAAAATTCTCATGTAGGAATGATAGTTATTTACTAGGTATCTTGGAATTTCATTTACATCTATACAGAGACTGATCCCTTTTTAAATGTCTGTACTTTCACAGTGAAGAAGTCCCTGAGCATTTCCTCCTTCCATTCCTCACCTCACTCTCATTCCCCACCAATTTCCTTCCTTCTCTTCCACTGCCAGGCCTATTGCCTTCCCTTGGGAAAATTCCACCTCTCCCATAGGAAGATACCTTGTTCTTTAAACATTCTCACTTCTTTTCCTCTAGCAAAGTTGCTTTCCATTTCATGTGGTCTCCATTAAAAACTAATTGTCATGACCTTGTTTCACTTCTAATTATTTTTTTAATATATGAAATTTATTGTCAAATTGGTTTCCATACAACACCCAGTGCTCATCCCAAAAGATGCCCTCCTCAATACCCATCACCCACCCTCCCCTCCCTCCCACCCCCCATCAACCCTCAGTTTGTTCTTAGTTTTTTAAGAGTCTCTTATGCTTTGGCTCTCTCCCACTCTAACCTCTATTTTTTTTTTTCCTTCCCCTCCCCCATGGGTTTCTGTTAAATTTCTCAGGATCCACATAAGAGTGAAACCATATGGTATCTGTCTTTATCTGTATGGCTTATTTCACTTAGCATAACACTCTCCAGTTCAATCCATGTTGCTACAAAGGGCCATATTTCGTTCTTTCTCATTGTGTATGAGAAAGACTCCATTGTGTATGTAAACCACAATTTCTTTATCCATTCATCAGTTGATGGACATTTAGGCTCTTTCCATAATTTGGCTATTGTTGAGAGTGCTGCTATAAACATTGGGGTACAAGTGCCCCTATGCATCAGTACTCCTGTATCCCTTGGGTAAATTCCTAGTAGTGCTGCTTCTGGGTCATAGGGTAGGTCTATTTTTAATTTTTTGAGGAACCTCCACACTGTTTTCCAGAGTGGCTGTACCAGTTTGCATTCCCACCAGCAGTGCAAGAGGGTTCCTGTTTCTCCACATCCTCTCCAGCATCTATAGTCTCCTGATTTCTTCATTTTGGCCACTCTGACTGGCGTGAGGTGATATCTGAGTGTGGTTTTGATTTGTATTTCCCTGATGAGGAGCAACGTTGAGCATCTTTTCATGTGCCTGTTGGCCATCCGGATGTCTTCTTTAGAGAAATGTCTATTCATGTTTTCTGCCCATTTCTTCACTGGATTATTTGTTTTTCGGGTGTGGAGTTTGGTGAGCTCTTTATAGATTTTGGATACCAGCCCTTTGTCCAATATGTCATTTGCAAATATCTTTTCCCATTCCGTTGGTTGCCTTTTAGTTTTGTTGGTTGTTTCCTTTGCTGTGCAGAAGCTTTTTATCTTCATGAGGTCCCAATAGTTCATTTTTGCTTTTAATTCCCTTGCCTTTGGGGATGTGTCAAGTAAGAAATTGCTGCGGCTAAGGTCAGAGAGGTCTTTTCCTGCTTTCTCCTCTAGGGTTTTGATGGTTTCCTGTCTCACATTCAGGTCCTTTTTCCATTTTGAGTTTATTTTTGTGAATGGTGTAAGAAAGTGGTCTAGTTTCATTCTTCTGCATATTGCTGTCCAGTTCTCCCAGCACCATTTGTTAAAGAGACTGTCTTCTTTCCATTGGATATTCTTTTCTGCTTTGTCAAAGATTAGTTGGCCATACTTTTGTGGGTCTAGTTCTGGGGTTTCTATTCTATTCCATTGGTCTATGTGTCTGTTTTTGTGCCAATACCATGCTGTCTTGATGATTACGGCTTTGTAGTAGAGGCTAAAGTCTGGGACAGTGATGCCTCCTGCTTTGGTCTTCTTCTTCAAAATTACTTTGGCTCTTCGGGGCCTTTAGTGCTTCCATATGAATTTTAGGATTGCTTGTTCTAGCTTCGAGAAGAATGCTGGTGCAATTTTGATTGGGATTGCATTGAATGTGTAGATAGCTTTGGGTAGTATTGACATTTTAACAATATTTATTCTTCCAACCCATGAGCATGGAATGTTTTTCCATTTATTTATATCTTCTTCAATTACCTTCATAAGCTTTCTATAGTTCTCAGCATACATCTTGTACATCTTTGGTTAGATTTATTCCTAGGTATTTTATGCCTCTTGGTGCAATTGTGAATGGGATCAGTTTCTTTATTTGTCTTTCTGTTCCTTCATTATTAGTGTATAAGAATGCAACTGATTTCTGTACATTGATTTTGTATCCTGCAACTTTGCTGAATTCATGTATCAGTTCTAGCAGACTTTTGGTGGAGTCTGTTGGATTTTCCCTGTATAATATCATGTCATCTGCAAAAAGTGAAAGCTTGACTTCATCTTTGCCAATTTTGATGCCTTTGATTTCCTTTTGTTGTCTGATTGCTGATGCTAGCACTTCCAGCACTATGTTAAACAACAGCAGTGAGAGTGGACATCCCTGTTGAGTTGCTGATCTCAGGGGGAAAGCTCTCAGTTTTTCCCCATTGAGGATGAAAAGCTGTGGGCTTTTCATAAATGGCTTTTATGATCTTTAAGTATCTTCCTTCTATCCCTACTTTCTCGAGGGTTTTTATTAAGAAAGGATGCTGAATTTTGTCAAATGCTTTTTCTGCATCGATTGACAGGATCATATGGTTCTTTTCTTTTATTAATGTGATGTATCACGTTGATTGATTTGCCAATGTTGAACCAGCCCTGCATCCCAGGAATGAATCCCACTTGATCATGGTGAATAATTCTTTTTATAAGCTGTTGAATTCAATTTGCTAGTATTTTGTTGACGATTTTTGCATCCATATTCATCAAGGATATTGGCCTGTAGTTCTCTTTTTTTACTGGGTCTCTGTCTGGTTTAGGAATCAAAGTAATACAGGCTTCATAGAATGAGTCTGGAAGTTTTCCTTCCCTTTCTATTTCTTGGAATAGCTTGAGAAGGATAGGTATTATCTCTGCTTTAAATGTCTGGTAGAATTCCCCAGGGAAGCCATCTGGTCCTGGACTCTTATTTGTTGGGAGATTTTTGATAACTTATTCAATTTCTTCGCTGGTTATGGGTCTATTCAAGCTTTCTATTTCCTCCAGTTTGAGTTTTGGAAGTGTGTGTGTGTTTAGGAATTTGTCCATTTCTTCCAGGTTGTCCAGTTTGTTGGCATATACTTTTTCATAGTATTCCCTGATAATTGCTTGTATTTCTGAGGGATTGGTTGTCATAATTCCATTTTCATTCATTATTTTATCTATTTTGATCCTCTCCCTTTTCTTTTTGAGAAGCCTGGCTAGAGGCTTATCAATTTTGTTTATTTTCTCAAAAATCCAACTCTTGGCTTCATTGATATGCTCTACAGTTTTTTTAGATTCTATATTGTTTATTTCTGCTCTGATCTTTATTATTTCTCTTCTTCTGCTGGGTTTAGGCTGCCTTTGCTGTTCTGCTTCTACTTCCTTTAGGTGTGCTGTTAGTTTTTGTATTTGGGATTTTTCTTGTTTCTTGAGATAGGCCTGGATTGCAGTGTATTTTCCTCTCAGGACTGCCTTTGCTGCATCCCAAAATGTTTGGATTGTTGTATTTTCATTTTTGTTTGTTTCCATATATTTTTAAATTTCTTCTCTAATTGCCTGGTTGACCCACTTATTCTTTAGTAGGGTGTTCTTTCACCTCCATGCTTTTGGAGTTTTTCCAGACTTTTTCCTGTGGTTGATTTCAAGCTTCATAGCATTGTGGTCTGAAAGTATGCATGGTATGATCTCAATTCTTGTATACTTATGAAAAGCTGTTTTGTGACCCAGTATGTGACCTATCTTGGAGAATGTTCTATGTGCACTTGAGAAGAAAGTATATTCTGTTGCTTTGGGATGCAGAGTTCTAAATATATCTGTCAAGTCCATCTGATCCAATGTATCATTCAGGGCCCTTGTTTCTTTATTGACCATGTGTCTAGATGATCTATCCATTGTTGTAAGTGGGGTATTAAAGTCCCCTGCAATTACGACATTCTTATCAATAAGGTTGCTTATGTTTGTGAGTAATTGTTTTATATATTTGGGGTCTCCCGTATTCAGCACATGGCCATTTATAATTGTTAGTTCTTCTTGACAGATACACCCTGTAATGATTATATAATGCCCTTCATCTCTTGTTACAGCCTTTAATTTAGAGTCTAGTTTGTCTGATATAAGTATGGCTACTCCAGCTTTCTTTTGACTTCCAGTAGCATGATAAATAGTTCTCCATCCTCTCACTCTCAATCTGAAGGTGTCCTCAAGTCTAAAATCAGTCTCTTGTAGACAGCAAATAGATGGGTCTTTTTTTTTTTTTTTTTTTTTTATCCATTCTGATACCCTATGTCTTTTGGTTGGCGCATTTAGTCCATTTACATTCAGTGTTATTATAGAAAGATATGGGTTTACAGTCATTGTGATGTCTGAGGGTTTCATGCTTGTAGCGATGTCTCTGGTACTTTGTCTCACAGTGTCCCCCTTAGGATCTCCTGTAGGGCTGGTTTTGTGGTGATGAATTCCTTCAGTTTTTGTTTGTTTGGGAAGACCTTTATGTCTCCTTCTATTCTAAATGACAGATTTGCTGGATAGAGGATTCTCACTGCATATTTTTTTCTGTTCATCACATTGAAGATTTCCTGCCATTCCTTTCTGGCCTGCCAAGTTTCAGTAGAGAGATTGGTCACGAGTCTTATAGGTCTCCCTTTTTATGTTAGAGCACGTTTATCCCTAGCTGCTTTCAGAATTCTCTCTTTATCCTTGTATTTTGCCAGTTTCTGTATGATATGTCGTGCAGAAGATCGATTCAAGTTACATCTGAAGGGAGTTCTCTGCCTCTTGGATTTCACTGCCTTTTTCCTTCCCCAGATCAGGGAAGTTCTCAGCTATTATTTCTTCAAGTACCCCTTCAGCACCTTTCCCTCTCTCTTCCTCCTCTGGAATACCAATTATACGTAGATTATTTCTCTTTAGTGCATCATTTAGTTCTCTAATTTTCCCCTGATATTCCTGGATTTTCTTTTTCTCAGCTTCTTCTTTTTCCATAATTTTATCTTCTAGTTCACCTATTCTCTCCTCTGCCTCTTCAATCCGAGCTGTGGTCGTCTCCATTTTATTTTGCAGCTCATTAATAGCATTTTTAACTCCTCCTGGCTGTTCCTTAGTCTCTTGATCTCTGTAGCAATAGATTCTCTGCTGTCCTTTATACTGTTTTCAAGCCCAGCGATTAATTCTATGACTATTATTCTAAATTCACTTTCTCTTATATTTAAATCGTTTTTGATCAGTTAGTTAGCTGTCGTTATTTCCTGGAGGTTTTTTTGAGGGGAATTCTTCCGTTTCGTCATTTTGGATAGTCCGTGGAGTGGTACAGAACTGCAGGGCACTTCCCCTGTGCTGTCTGGAATAACTTGCGTTGGTGGGCGGGGCCGCAGTCAGACCTGATGTCTGCCCCCAGCCCACCGCTGGGGCCACAGTCAGACTGGTGTGTACCTCCTCTTCCCCTCTCCTAGGGGCAGGGTTCACTGTGGGGTGGCGTGGCCCATCTGGGCTACTTGGACACTGCCAGGCTTGTGGTGCTGGGGATCTGGGGTATTAGCTGCTCTGGATTGACAAGGTGCACAGGGGCAGGAGGGGGAGGCTCAGCTTGCTTTTCCATCTTCCTTTTTCTTCGGAGATCTGCTTCGGGAGGGGCCCTGCTGCACCGGGAGGGAGTCAGAGCTGCCACCAGAGGGATGGATCCGCAGAAGCACAGCATTGGGTGTTTGCCGGTGCAAGCAAGTTCCCTGGCAGGAATAGGTTCCTTTGGGATTTTGGCTGGCGAGGGAGATGGCGCTGGTGAGTGCCTTTGTTCCCCGCCAAGCTGAGCTCTGTCATCCGGGGCTCACCAACTCTCCCTCCCGTTGTCCATTGTCCTCCAGCCGTCCCATTCTCTGAAGCAGAGCTGTTAACTTACAACCTTCCAGATGTTAAGTCCCGCTTGCTGTCAGAACACACTCCTTCCGGCCCTTCTGCTTTTGCAAGCCAGACTCGGGGCCTCTGCTTGGCTGATAGGCTGCCCCTCTGCCCCTGGTCCCTCCCGCCAGTCCCTGTAGCACACACCACCTCTCTGCCCTTCCTACCCTCTTCCGTGGGCCTCTCATCTACGCTTGGCTCCGGAGAATCTGGTCTGCTAGTCTTCTGGCAATTTTCTGGGTTATTTAGGCAGGTATGGGTGGAATCTAAGTGATCCGCAGGATGCGGTGAGCCCAGCATCCTCCTAAGCCACCATCTTCCCTCTGTTTCACCTCTAATTAGAGAGGTCAGCTGTTGGGATGATAAGATGCATAAGGATGCTATAGGGTTGTTAGGCCCTCTTTCCCGGGGCTATGATTAATGAGTCTCTCCCTTTGACAATTCTCAATATTCTCACCACTGAGTACTGAGGCCTTCCACATTTTTTTTTTGTAAGTTACTTTATTAAAGCCACATTCCATTTCTCCTGGAGGAAAAAAAAAAAAGGTAAGAAGAACACATTTTGCTGTTGGTAAGACTTTGTACTTAAAGAAAAATAGATTTATTTCACTGATTTCACATCTTCCTGTTGTTTTCTTTTTCTTTTTCTTTTTCTTTTTCTTTTTCTTTTTCTTTTTCTTTTTCTTTTTTTTTTTTTTTCTGGGATTGACAGAGGCACAAAATAATTTCATTATTGGTGACATCCTTTGTTAAAAGAAATGATGATAATTTCTATTAATATCTTCTGATTCCTTCTTTGACAGAGTAGAGGACCTGTTCATTTCTCAAGCAATGTTATTACTAAATAACACTACTCCCTACCTAAGGCCACCCGGTTACAAGTTACCACTCATTCTCCAGTTCTCCTCCTCAGCCCTTGCTTTGCTCCTTCCTCCTCCTGACATAAAACTGTTCTCTAAACCTGAGGATTCTCTCCTTCTCTGGTCATTGGATAGTCAGGTAACCAAACCCAAGTTGTCATAGATAAATATCTTCTGATAGTTTTGTGTAGCCCTATAGGCAGACCTTGAGGATTGCTATGAATTAACCTGATTTGTTCCACAAGTAGGTTTTAAAACATTTCTCTCTAAGCAGTCATAGGTAATCATGGACATTCTTAGTATAAAATATATATATATATCTATAGATATATATATAGATATATCTATAGATATATATATATATAGATATATATAATATCAATATATCCATATTGATATTAAAGTGAAAAAGATTTCCGTTATGAAAAAAATACTTATATTTATAAAACTATTAACACTCTCCTTCTTTGCAGACACTTTGAATTAATGTTCACTGTTCTCAAGGCTGCTGTTTGCATTCTGCATGTACTTTCTAAGTTTTCCTCTTTATAGACTCTCAGCAGTGACATATGCATGGACCTTATAAATAATGATGATTCTAGGCACAGAAAAATATATAAGTAAAATTGTTGTATATATATAAAATATTTTGTTTACTATATTATAGAGTGCATGGTTTGTGTTGTTTTCATTATTCAATGTACTCACTATGTCATTAGATCTCCCTCAGATGCTTTCTACAGGTCAGAATTTAAAAAGGTCAACAGGGAGTGACCTTGAGGTGATAGGTTTGTAGAATTTGAGAACAGGCACATAGGTGTACATCTAGGTTATATTAAGACTAATTAAATTACAGCTAACACATTTAAGAGTATACAGAATCTGCCTTACACAATTTTAGTTATATATTCTATTGCTAATTGAGTAATGATTATCTTTCTATTTGATAGATTATGTATTTTGCAATATCTTTTTACAGCAGTGGGTTTTCAACCTGGAGTCTCTGCGTAGCAGCATCAGTATTACCAGGGAACTTTTCAGAAAGGCAGGCCTTCAGTGCTGCTCCAAACCCCAGACTGGAATGGGAAACCCAGGGATAGGTTTCCAACAATTTGTGTATTAACAAGCCCTCCAAGTTATTCTATTGCATGAAATTTGAGAACTACTGGTTTAGTGCTATCCAAATCTAAATTATCAAGTTGTTTTTTTTTTTTTTTTCTGTGAAGAAAATCATTAATCTTTTTTTGGTTACTCTTTCTATCCTTTGAAATTCTATGTAAGACCGTCTCTTTTATGAAATGTAGGTTTGAAAGTCTTGCATAAAAATCACTCCAAAGCATGAGAAGCCCTACGCAGTTAAAAATATAGCTGAAAACAGGTTTATTTTATTCCCAGAAGTTTATTTTTGTTTAATTTATAATCTTTAAGTGTAACCTTTTATTTCCAACAAGAACCCAACTTACCCAACATGATCTACAGTATCCCATGCTTCGAGTATCTTTGTGTTCTCTTTTCTCTACACTCTAATTGTCAGAGTCTACTCACCTAGCTGTTGATTTGGAAAAACTATATAGCTACAAGATAATTTATGGTTTCAAGTTAAGGAAAAGTGAAAGTGCATCAAGATGATTATCTGAATCAAACTATCTACTTCTCCTTCCTACTAAAATTTATTAATATGTTAATACATATATGAGCATATTCATAAAGGTACTGAAAAGACAAGATGGTTGATTTCAAGGGAATTGCATATTACAGTAAATAAAAGAGCATGGAAAATGGTGTAGTTTAAGTCCCAGTACAAAAAACTAAAATAAGAGATTTTCTTCAAAGGATACCCTGAAATTTTTGAATTCAGAAGTCATCAATTAAAGCAAGAAGGAGCTCAGCAATTTAAACAGAATGTTAGTCAAACCATTCTTCTTCTATTAACACTGAGCAGAAGTTAGCAGTGGCATTTGTCTTCCAGGTAAAAACCACACCTAGATTCTAAACAAAGTCCTTGACCTTACTGGGAAATGTTGTAATATGAATTTTGGGGCTCAAGAAAATAGAAGAGCACATTTTGACATATTTTTTCATGTGGTATCCATAGAGGAAGAATAAAGGGAGATAGAAGGATGACATTCTGTTCTCTGAGGCAGTTGTACTGATAAACAAGATATTAGGAAAGACATTTAAATAGCTTACAGAGGCACCTAAATGGCTCAGTGGAGCGTGAACCCTACTTAAGATTCTAACTCTCTCTTCCTCTGCTCCTCTCCTCCATTTCTGTTCTCTCTCATTCTTTAAAATAATAGATAGATCAATAGATAGACCCATAGATAGATAGCTTACAGTCACCATAAGATAAGGAAACAAGCTTGTTCAACCCCACATCTTGTCTCTCCCCAACAATGGCTAGAAGCAGGCCGCTGACATCAGTGCTGGTTATTAAAATCTTCTGTTTCAACATAAAACCCAACCTACCATGCTATG
Organism: Panthera leo; assembly: GCF_018350215.1. Taxonomy (NCBI): domain Eukaryota; kingdom Metazoa; phylum Chordata; class Mammalia; order Carnivora; family Felidae; genus Panthera; species Panthera leo. Next base: position 107,916,769 of record NC_056682.1, on the reverse strand, counting down.
CTTTAGGATATTGAAGCTGGGGCTCTGCAAATGACAAAGTTACTGTGCCAGCTGGCTCCCTCATAAAATTTTCCATTGTGGGGTTCTGAATAGACATTGTGATGCCAGAAAGACGTGACTGGCAATTTTCTTTGAGCTTCTAGTTCCCCACCTTGTCACCCCAAAATAATTTTTCACTCTTGAGTGCAACAAAATGCCCACTCAGAGATACGAAAGCCACTTAGGTAGCATTTCCTTCTTAGTGATTGGGATCCCAGCAACATGGAAATCCTCCTCTAAGTCTATCAATAGAAGAATGGATTGAAACTTGTGGGTATGTGCAACAGAACGCTACACACAACTGAAAAAGAATTGACAACTGCCACATGGGTAAATCATACAGACATTTTGTTGAGTGAAAGAAACTAGATATAAAATATATATTTATTCAATTTGTATTTAGTTCAGGAATAGACAGAAATAATCTATGTTGACAAAGGTCATAATAGTGTTTTCTTCAACAGGATATGTAAGGCAAGGAGCATGTAGGAAACATCTGGAGTTTTGAAAATATGTTGTAAATATTTATCTGAGTGGTAGTTGTACAGGTACCTACATATGTAAAATGGAGTGGGTTAACTGTGCTCTGTGTTTATAATTAGTAGACTTTATGCACTTATGCATATGTGTATATATATATATATATATGTATAGCCACAAAATCAAGACAAAATAAAATAATTATTATAAGTAGTATGGCTTATGCGTTCACACTGGATTACAAATATAAATGGAAGGAGTCAACACTAGGGGAAGTAGTTCCAAACTCAAAAATCCCAAGGAAAGTAGAATGATATTGAAAATGTAAAACAAATAAATCTCAGGAGGGGCACCTAGGTGGCCCAGTTGGTTAAGTGTCTGACTCTTGATTTCAGCTCAGGTCACGATCTCATGATTTATGACATCAAGCCCCACATTGGGCTCTCTCTCCCTCTCTCTCTGTCCCTCCCTGTCTTGTACTCTCTCTCCTTCTCTCTGTCATAATAAATAAACATTTGAAAAAATTAACTAAAGAAAACACAAAAGATTATCATATACTCAGACATGTTCAAGTGGTTATTAGTTCTATATTTTGCCCCACTCTTGAATGCTAGTTCATAATGGATGTAGAATCATTGTTTCAAAACCAAATTGAGTTAAAATGTTTAAAGGAGTGTGATTAAAACAGACAAAAAAACTAAGCCAAAATATATATTTTGTAAGAAGTAATGGTAAGAAAATATCATGAAAATAAATGTAAGATTATCAATTGTACCATAGACTAAAGCCTTAAAAACAATTATATATTACTATTTATGACAAAGAAGTAGATGGTAGAGTGGAGGATATGGAGCAAAATGATGCTGTAGTTTATAGTTATGAATTCAAAGTATGGAAAGCATGTAAACTTAAATATGTTCTTAATGTATAAGTCAAAGAATAGGAATAGATATATAGAACTTTGAGAGGGAAAAAGAGAAAGAGGAAGGGAGAGAGAGGCTTAAGAAAAAGACATCTCAATTCAAATAACTATGAGAGGGAATGGAAGAATAACATGAAAAAGTAAGAGAAAAGAGTTACCAAAAATAATTTCAAAGATCATGTGCGAACTGGTTATATTTTCATACTACATTCTGAGACTTTTAAGAAAGGTTAAAAATAAAATTAAAAAAACAACAGGCAAAAATTCAGCCAAATTCTATGTATAAGGATTATAAAGCAAACGAAATGACCCAGAAAGGTTAAGAATACAGAACCAGAAAAATATATGCCAGGCAGAAATTAAAAAAAAGAGGGCAGATGCATAAATATGACTATCAGGCAGTAGAAGCCAAGGTGAAATCTTTTGGTTTGTTCCTGTATCCAGTGGTAAATACTTTACGTGAAAATGGAATGTAAATCTCCACAAGCTTGACATGTCACCACACATTGATTATACTTAAACATACATGCTTTAAAAATACCAGAGTACAGGGACGCCTGGGTGGCTCAGTTGATTGAGCATCCGACTTTGGCTCAGGTCATGATTTTGTGGTTTGTGGGTTCGAGCCCCACATCAGGCACTGTGCTGACAGCTTAGAACCTGGAGCCTGCTTCAAGTTCTGTGTCTCCCTCTCTCTGTGCCCCTCACCCACTCATGCTCCGTCTCTGTCTCAAAAATAAATAAACATTAAAAATTTTTTTAAATCCGAATATAGTTGACATACAGTGTTATATTAGTTTTAGGTGTACAAGAGTGATTTGACGTTTCTATACATTATGCTATGCTCACCACAATAAGTGTAGTTACCATCTGTCACCATACAACAATATTGCAACATTACTGACTATATTCCCTATCCTGTTCTTTTCATTTATGTGACTTATTTATTTTATAAATGAAAGTTTATAGCTTTTAATCCCCTTTTCCTATTTTGCCAATTCCCTACCCACCTCACCTCACTTTTTATGCAAACTGAATAAAAGTACCAGTTTATTCTCTATTTAGAATTCTGGTTCCATTTTTTTGCATGTTTGTTTTATTTTTTTAGATTCCACATATAAGTAGAAATCATATGGTATTTGTCTTTCTGTGTCTGACTAATGTACCTTAGCATAATACCATTTAGGGCCATCCATGTTATTGCAAATGGCAAGGTGAAATATTAAAAAGGACAAATAAATATTTTATGTTGAGAGAAGTCATAATCTACTCAGCAAACATTAGACTTTATCAACCTATGAAACTAACTTTGAAATAATAGAAAATGGCATGTGAAATTGACAAAAACACAATATTGGTAAGAAAAAATTTTAAACCCTCTCTCTCAGCAAAAGCTCATGAAAAGCAAAAATATTTAAAAGCTTATGAAAATTTCAGTAAAAATTAATTTTTTTCACATGAAATATGTACATATGATTTATGATATGCATATTTTATGTGTGTATATTTACACTTATATAAGTGTATAACCAAACATACATACTACATTCAAAATATTTATTAAAGTTAATGATGAATGTAATCAAAGACAATAAATTAAAAAAATAAGAATTTTACAGATGATAATCTTTTGCACTGTACTTTTAAAAGTGTAGTTAATAGACTAGCACAATTAGAATATCTTAGGAACTTACTAGAAATGCACATTGTTCATCCTTACTCCATATATGCTGAATCAGAAGCTGGGGGAGAAGCTGAGTAATCTATATTTTAATGATCTCTCCAAGTAAAAGGAAGAAAAGGAAGGAAGGAAGGAAGAGAAGTGAGAGAAATTCACCCTTTTCCCAATATTGAAAAATTCTCTTCGAAATGTAAAATGTTCACCTTTAAGACAGTTACTGAATTAATAAAGAAGTTGATATTAAAACCATTTTATTTTTTTTCTCAACTTTTTTTTTTTTTTTTTTTTTTTAATTTATTTTTGGGACAGAGAGAGACAGAGCATGAACGGGGGAGGGGCAGAGAGAGAGGGAGACACAGAATCGGAAATAGGCTCCAGGCTCCGAGCCATCAGCCCAGAGCCCGACGCGGGGCTCGAACTCACGGACCGCGAGATCGTGACCTGGCTGAAGTCGGACGCTTAACCGACTGCGCCACCCAGGCGCCCCTTAAAACCATTTTAAATAAATGATATGGAGAAATGAGATTACTGAATTTTTAAGTCTCTGGGCTATGGTTAACTTTACTAAGAAAAATAGGCAGATTTGGATTCATTTATGGGAAAAACAGTATTGAAAATGAATTAGGAAAATGGTTTCAAAATATTAGAGAAAAAAGCCAATTTTAAAAATACAGAGAAAACATACATTAAAAATAAATGAAAGATAAAAGCAGGATAGTTGGGTCCTCTGACTGCATATTTCCTGAAAAGACCAAGAAAGTAAATAATTATGAAGTGGTATTAAGATCAAAGGCAGAACATATATAATCAATATTAGTGGCTTTTGTTTTTGACAGTGTGGCAGACTGAATGTCCTTACAAAGACCATGTGACACTAACAAAAACAAGTAACAATAATAACAAATCCTAGAAATATTATCAAACAGTTTATTACTTCACTTCAGACAAAAACTCTTGGAAAGAATGTTTTCTCCTCACTGCCTCTAATTTCAGTACTTATTTAAACCCACATAGGTCACATATCCATTCTCACCACTCCACCAAATGTATCGGTTTTTCACCAGTAACTTCCCTGTAAATCTACTCAACCAGTAAATCTACTCGTCCATTCTCATGCTTCTTACTTCACCTGTGAACTAAATCTAACATTGGTGGCCACTTTTCTTACTGAAAAACCTTTTCCTCACTAAACTTGCAGGATACCACACTGTCTCAGGTTTCCTCCTTTATTCTGGTTGCCTTCTCAGTCTCCTTTCTAGTTCCTCTTTTTATTACTCCAGTGTATAATGTGGGTATGCTGGCTGTAAGTTTAAGAGCCATCTTTCTTTAGTGTTTCATCAATTTATTTTATTATTTTTTAAGTTTATTTGTTTTTTTAAATATAGTTTATTGTCAAATTGGCTTACATACAACACCCAGTTGCTCATCACAACAAGTGCCCTCCTTAATGCCCATCACCCACTTTACCCTCTCCCCCGCCTCATCAACCCTCAGTTTGTTCTCTGTATTTAAGAGTCTCTTATGGTTCGCCTCCCTCCCCCTCTCTTTGTGACTTTTTTTCCCTCCTACCCTTCCTCCATGGTCTTTTGTCAAGTTTCTCAAGATCCACCTATGAGTGAAAGCATATGATATCTGTCTTTCTCTGACTTATTTCACTTAGCATAATACCCTCCGGTTCCATCCATGTTGCTGCAAATGGCATGATTTTATTCTTTCTCAGTGCCAAGCTGTATTCCATTGTATATATAAACCATATCTTCTTCATCCATTCATCAGTTGATGGATATTTAGGTTCTTTCCATAATTTTGCTATTGTTGAAAGCTCTGCTATAAACATAGGGTTACATGTGCCCCTATGCATCAGCACTCCTGTAACCCCTAGGTAAATTCCTAGCAGTGCTATTGATGGGTCATTGGGTAGTTCTATTTTTAATTTTTTGAGGAACCTCCACACTGTTTTCCAGAGTGGCTCCACCAGTTTGCACTTCTGCCAGCAGTGCAGGAGGGTTCCTGTTTCTCCACATCCTTGCCAGCATCTATAATTTCCTGATTTGTTCATGTTAGCCACTCTGAGTGGTGTGAGGTGGTATCTCAGGGTGGCTTTGATTTGTATTTCCCTGATGATGAGTGACGTTGAGCATCATTTCATGTGCCTGTTGGCCATCTGATGTCTTCTTTAGAAAGGTGTATATTCATGTCTTCTGCCCATTTCTTCACAGGATTATTTGTTTTTCAGGTGTGGACTTTGGTGAGTTCTTTATAGATTTAGATACTAGTCCTTTATCTGATATGTCATTTGCAAATATCTTTTCCCATTCCATCAGTTGCCTTTTAGTTTTGTTGATTGTTTCCTTCATTGTGCAGAAGCTTTTTATCTTGATGAGGTCCCAATAGTTCATTTTTGCTTTTATTTCCCTTGCCTTCAGAGACTTGTTGAGTAAGAAATTGCTGCAGCTGAGGTCAAAGAGGTTGTTGCCTGCTTTCTCCTCTAGGGTTTTGATAGTTTCCTGTCTCACATTGATGTCTTTCATCCATTTTGAGTTTATTTTTGTGTACAGTGTAAGAAAGTGGTCTAGTTTTATTCTTCTACATGTTGCTGTCCAGTTCTCCCAGCACCATTTGCTAAAGAGACTGTCATTTTTCTATTACTCTTTTCTGCTTTGTCAGAGATTAGTTGGCCATACATTTGTGGGTCCAATTATGGGTTCTCTATTCTATTCCATTGATTTCTGTGTCTTTTTTTTTTTGTGCCAATATTATACTGTCTTGATGATTACAGCTTTGTAGTAGAGGCAAAGTCTGGGATTGTGATGCCTCCCACTTTGGTTTTCTTCTTCAGTATTACTTTGGCTATTCAGGGTCTTTTGTGGTTCCATACAAACTATAGGATTTTTTGTTCTAGCTTCAAGAAGAATGCTGGTGCAATTTTTATTGGGATTGGATTAAATGTGTAGATTGCTTGGGATAGTACTGACATTTCAACAACATTTATTCTTCCAGTCTATGAGCATGGAATGTTTTTCCATTTCTTTGTGTCTTCTTCAATTCATTCATAAGCTTTCTATAGTTCTCAGCATACAGATCTTTTACATCTTTGGTTAGGTTTATTCCTAGCTATTTTATGGTTCGTGGTGCAGTTGTAAACGGGATCAGTTTCTTTATTTCTCTTTCTGTTGCTTCATAATTGGTGTATAAAAATGCAACTGATTTCTGTACATTGATTTTTTTACGCTGTGACTTTGCTGAATTCATGTATCAGTTCTAGCATTCTTTTGGTGGAGTCTTTCAGGTTTTCCACATAGAGTATCATGTCATCTGCAAAAAGTGAAAGTTTGATGTCCTCTTTGCCAATTTTGATACCTTTGATTTCCTTTTGTTGTCTGATTGCTGATGCTAGGACTTCCAACACTATGTTAAACAACAGTGGTGAGAGTGGACATCCCTGTCGAGTTTCTGATCTCAGGGGGAAAGCTCTCAATTTTTCCCCATTGAGGATGATACTAGCTGTGGGCTTTTCATATATGGCTTTTATTATGTTATGATGTTTAGGTATGTTCCTTCTATCCCTACTTTCTTGAGGGTTTTTATTAAGAAAGGATGCTCTATTTTATCAAATGCTTTTCAGCATCTACTGACAGGATCGTATGGCTCTTATCCTTTCTTTTATTAATGTGATGTATCACATTGATTGATTTGCGAATCTTGAAACAGACCTGCAGCCCAGGAATGAATCCCACTTGATCATGATGAATAATTCTTTATATATGTTGTTGAATTCAATTTGCTAGTATCTTGTTGAGAATTTTTGCATCCATGTTCATCAAGGATATTTGCCTGTAGTTCTCCTTTTTTTTCTGGGGTCTCTGTCTGGTTTGGGAATCAAAGTAATGCTAACTTCATAGAATGTGTCCGGAAGTTTTCCTTCCATTTCTATTTTTTGGAACAGCTTGAGAAGGATAGGTATTAACTTTGCTTTAAATGTCTGGTAGAATTCCCCAGAGAAGCCATCTGGTCCAGGACTCTTATTTGTTGGGAGATTTTTGATAAATGATTCAGTTTCTTTACCAGTTAGGAATCTGTTCAAATTTTCTATTTCTTCCCATTTGAGTTTGGTAGTGTGTGGGTTTAGGACTTTGTCCATTTCTTCCAAGTTGTCCAGTTTGTTGGCATATATTTCATAGTATTCTCTGATAATTGGTTGTATTTCTGAGGGTTTGGTTGTAATAAATCCATTTTCATTTGTGATTTTATCTATTTGGGTCCTCTCTCTTTTCTTTTGAGAAGCCTGGCTAGAGGTTTTATTAATTTTGTTTATTTTTTCCAAAAACCAGCTCTTAGTTTCATTGATCTGTTCTACTGTTGTTGTTGTTGTTGTGTTGTTGTTGTTGTTGTTGGGTTCTATATTTATTTCTGCTCTAATCTGTATTATTTCTCTTCTTCTGCTGGATTTGGGGTTTCTTTGCTGTTCTGCTCTAGAAGCAGAACCTAGAAGCAGTTCCTTTAGGTATGCTGTTAGATTTTGTATTGGGGATTTTTCTTGTTTCTTGAGATAGGCTTGGATTGCAATGTATTTTCCTCTTAAGACTACCTTTGCTGCATCCCAAAGGGTTTAGATTGTTGTCTTTTCATTTTCATTTGTTTCTGTATATTTTTTAATTTTTTTTTAATTGCCTGGTTGACCCATTCATTCTTTAGTAGGATGTTCTTTAACCTCCATGCATTTGGAGGTTTTCCAAACTCTTTCCTGTGGTTGATTTCAAGTTTCGTAGCATTGTGATCTGAAAGTGTGCATGGTATGATCTGAATTCTTTTATATTTATTGAGGGCTGTTTTGTGACCCAGTATGTGATTTATCTTGGAGAATGTTCCATGTGCATGTGAGAAGAATGTATATTCTGCTGCTTTAGGATTTAAAGTTATGAATATATCTGTCAAGTCTATCTGGTCCAGTGTATCATTCAGGGCCATTGTTTCTTTACTGATTTTCTGCCTAGATGATCTGTCTATTGTTGTAAGTGGAGTATTAAAGTCCTCTGCAATTACCACATTCTTACCAATAAGATTGCTTATGTATGTGATTAATTGTTTTATATATTTGGGTGCCTCCAAATTTGGTGCATAGACATTATAACGGTTAGCTCTTCTTGATGGATAGATGCCCATATTTATTATATAATACCCTTCTTCATCTCTTGTTACAGCCTTTTGTTTAAAATCGAGTTTTTCTGCTATAAGTATGGTTACTGCAGCTTTCTTTTGGTTTCTAGTAGCATGATAGATGGTTCTCCATGCCCTCACTTTCAATCTGAAGGTGTCCTCAGGTCTAAAATGGGTCTCTTGTAGACAGAAAATACATGGATCTTGTTTTTGTTTTTGTTTTTGTTTTTTCTCCATTCTGATACCCTGTGTCTTTTGATTGGAGCATTTAGTCCATTTAAATTCAGTGTTATTATTGAAAGATATGGTTTTAGAGTCATTGTGTTATCTGTAGGTTTCATGCTTATAATGATGTCTCATGTCCTCTTTGGTACTTGCAGCATTTCACTCAGAGTCCCCCTTAGGATCTCTTGTAGGGCTGGTTTAGTGGTGATGAATTCCTTCAGTTTTTGTTTGTTTTGGAAGACCTTTATCTCTCTTTCTATTCTGAATGACAGGCTTGCTGGATAAAGGATCTTGGCTGCATATTTTTCTTGTTCATCACATTGAAAATTTCCTGCCACTCCTTTGTTGCCTGCTATGTTTCAGTAGATAGGTCTGCTACTACCATTATGTGTCTACCCTTGTATGTTAAGGCCCATTTATTCCTAGCTGCTTTCAGAATTCTCTCTTTATCTTTGTATTTTGCCAGTTTCACTATGGTATGTCATGCAGAAGATCAATTCAAGTTACATCTGAAGGGTGTTCTCTGTGCCTCCTGGATTTCAATGTTTGTTTCTGTCCCCAGATTGGGGAAGTTCTCAGCTATGATTTGTTCAAATACACCTTCAGCCCCTTTCTATTCTTCTTCTGGAACTCCTATGATGTGGATATTGTTCTGTTTCATTGAGTCACTTAATTCTCTAATTTCCTCCCTCATGATCCAGAATTTTTTATCTCTTTTTCTCAGCTCCTTCTTTTTCCATAATTTTATCTTATAATTCACCTATTCTCCCTTCTACCTCTTCAATCCTTGCTGTGACCACCTCTATTTTATTTTGCACCTCATATATAGCATTTTTCAATTCATCATTACTATTTTTTAGTTCCTTGATCTCTGCAGCAATAGATTCTATGCTGTCTTCTATGCTTTTTTCAAGCCCAGAAATTAATCTTATGACTATTATTCTAAATTCTTGTTCAGTTATATTGTGTATATCTGTTTTGATCAATTATTTAGCTATCATTTTGTCCTGACATTTCTTTTGAGGAGAATACTTCCATTTCATCATTTTGACTACTTTTCTGTCTCTTATGTGTTTTAAAAGCTTGTTATGTGCCCTGAACCTGCGAGCATTACTATATTAAAGAGGAGTCATACACTGTCCAGGGCCTAACCCTTTAGGAGATGCTTTTTGGAGAGTATTACTTGCTCTCTGTTGTGACTTTGGTTATCTCCCTACTTGTAGTGATGTTTTGGACCCTCCACCAGGTGTGCTTTGATTTGTTTATTGAAGTAGCCCTATAATAGCCTGTTAGGTTGTCCTGGCAGTTCCCTGGAAGCACAACTGGTCTCTTTTCCTCCCAGAATCTTGGGATTCAAACTCCTTGTGCTTTAACTTCTTTGTTTGAGAGAAGAGGGAAGTTTGGATCCCCCTACTTCTCTGCCATGTTGGCCCCTCCTCCAATGTTTATTTGTTTTTGAGAGAGAGAGAGAAAGAGACAAAGTGTGAACCTGGTGGGAGCAGAGAGAGAAGGAGGCACAGAATCTGAAGCAGGCTCCAGGCTCTGAGCTGTCAGCACAGAGCCTGATGCAGGGCTCAAACTCATAAACCATGAGATCATGACCTGAGCCAAAGTCATATACTCAACCGACTGAGCCACCCAGGCGCCCAAGTGTTTCATCAATTTAAATGTTCTAATAACCGGTGTTCTTTTAACCTATATATCTATGTTTATGTAGATTATATATGGCCTGGACCAGCACTAGGAATTGCTAATATTCAGCTATCTTCTTGTTTCTTCCACTTGAATTCTTAATGCATCCAGAACAGACCTCCTTGGATTATCCCTAACCCTACTCATTATACATTATTTTAAATTATGCCAACTCTATAGTCTTCCATCTATTTAGGATACTCACTTCAAAATCTTCCCTAACTTTCCTCTTATCTACAAATCAGCAAATCCTGGCTTTTGTACTTTCCAAATATATCTGGAGTCTGACCACCTCTTACAATCTCCATTACAAGCACATATTCCAAACTATCATATTCTTTCTCCTGAAAAGTCTCAGTGGCATCTTTAATATAATTGTTTCTTCCTTTTTCTTGCTTTTATTTCTATTCTCATAGAAAATCAAAGTCTTTTCTATGAACTACTTGACCTTGAATTGACTTCTCATTACCACTATGATTTCAACTCCTAATACTTATATTAATAAAAACCAAAATAATATTAATAACAGTGATAATAATAATTATCAATATAATTCTATATGCCAGCTGCAATATTAAGTGCTTTATGTATATTAGCTCCTTTAATGACCATGGAAGTCCCATGAGGCGAGTTTTAGTATCTCCACTGTATAAGGGAGGAAAATGAGTCTCATGAGTCAATAGTGTCAATTTTATATGAGAGAATCTGATTCTAATATCTGCATTCTTAACTCTGCTTACTGTATCCCTCATTTAGTCTGCTCAGGATGTGTGCTAACCTCATGACTCAAGAATTCTCCTCTGATGTATGTATTGAAATAAAGTGTGTCAAAAATTCACATGGAGGAATATATAAAAACATCCATAGTATTCTTCTCAATTGTAAAATCCTGGAATTAATCTGAAATTTCATCAACAAGAGAATAGATAAATGAATTGTGCTCTGTTCACGTACCCAAAATATCCTACTGCTATTAAAATGAATAAACTGGAGCTATTGATTTGCACATAAAGTTTACAAACAAAATATGAAGCAATAAAAAGACAGTTGAAAAACAATATATATACATCATGATATATTTATATATGGCTTAAAAACTGGCAAGACAATTCTCCATGTAGTTTATATATACATATATCTTCATAAAACTATAAAGGCATGAAAAAGGATGACAAACAGAAAGTTAACTATAGGAGTTACTTTGATCTGGGTTAGGGAAGAGAATGAAAACAGGAAGGGTTCACAAGAAGTGCCAACAATATTGGTCATATGTCTGCCTTAAACTGGGACATATGCCTATGAATGTGTATTATGTTGATCTTTATTCCTTTTTGTATCTATGAAATAATTTATAATACCAATTTTGAAAGTGAAATAATCCTATCAGTAAATAAAATAAATGGTGGTGATACAAATAACTGTATATTAATATATCTGAGGGGCGACTGGGTGGTACAGTCAGTTGGGTGTCCAACTTCAGCTTAGGTCATGATCTCACAGTTAGTGAGTTTGAGCCCTGTGTCGGGCTCTGTACTGACAGCACAGAGCCTGGAGCTTCTTAGGATTCTATGTCTCCCTCTCTCTGTGCCACTCCCCCACTCATATGCTCTTGCTCTCTCTCTCTCTCTCTCTCTCTCTATCTCTCAAAAATAAGTAAACATAAAAAGGAATTGTATCTAAAATGTCAAATGCATGATTTTATATAAAAATGTTTATCAAATAGGCTCAGGGGGATATAGGAACCTCAGATATAGGTTATGACATTAAAATAAAGTTAGAAGCATAAGAGACTGTTAAAAACTGAGAACAAACTGAGGGTTGATGGGGGGTGGGAGGGAGGGCAGGGTGGGTGATGGGTATTGAGGAGGGCACCTTTTGGGATGAGCACTGGGTGTTGTATGGAAACCAATTTGACAGTAAATTTCATATATTAAAAAATAAAAAATAAAAAAATAAAAAAATAAAAAAAAATAAATAAAATAAAATAAAGTTAGAAGAAACATCTATTAAAACTTGGGCAAGTTAGATATTCTCCCTGTGCTTCTTTTCCATATTTGTCAAGTGGGGATGAGGATATCTACAGATAGGGTTGTTGTATTCAATGATTTAATATTTGTTAATCACTTATAAAGGTATCGGGTACATATTAAGCACTATGGAAATCTTATTTATTATTATTATTATTATTATTATTATTACTAATGTGTACAAATACATAAAGTACCATCATTCAAAAGATTAAAAATGGAGACAACTACATGTCCACCTAAAGAGAAATGCTCAATAAATTATAGATGATCCATATCAAGAAGTAATATGCAACATGAAAGTGTAGACAAAGGTTTTTAGTATACTTAAGCAAAAATAGCAAGGCATGGTGTCAAACAATCAAATAAAATAAACAGTATTTGTATAGACATATGTATGTATAAGTATATTCACACAAAAATATGTGTATATACATAAAATTAATAAAAACATGTTTTATAGAATGTGTACTATCTATATTTAAAATTTTTTTAATGTTTATTTTTTGAGAGAGAGAGAGAGAGAGAGAGACAGAACATGAGGAGGGGAGTGGCAGAGAGGGAGGGAGACACAGAATCCAAAGAAGGCTCCAGGCTCTGAGATGTCAGCACAGAGCCTGACACAGGGCTCAAGCCCAGGAACCATGAGATCATGACCTGAGCTGAAGCCAGATGCTCAACCTACTGAGCCACCCAGGTGGCCCGAATGTGCACTGTATTTTTACAGTGGTTAAAAATTAGAAGAGGCCAAGAGGCTGTGAAAAGAGAGTTAATGGTAATAATGTAATATTGACTAACATTTATTAAGCACATTTTATATGCCAAGTAATTTAGATAGTTTATGTCTTGAAGGACTATTAGAAAGGTATGATTATTATCTACATTTTACAGATAAAGAGGTTAATATTTAGATTTTACAAACTTAACCCGTGTTATACAGGCATCAGGTTCTAAAGTTGAAATGTGAATAAACTGTGACTTCAAAGTCTAAAAAATTACCCACTACCATGTATAGCTTCTAATTTATTTACTTTATCTCATTTCTTTTTTTGTTTTGTTTTGTTTTATATTATGTATAGGCAAAGGTCCATTTTCAAGAGCACTATTTAATGTTCCTTTTAATAAGGAACTCACCTGAAACAGAAAAATCTGATAAATACTTCTCTTTTCTAATGAAGCCCAAACTTCAGAACAAACATCTTTGGGTGTCCTATTTTTGATGGACAAAGGGGAAAATACATACATTTCCAATGTGTTGCTAAGTCCCAAGCCAAAACAAACAAAAATAAATAAAAGGAAAAAAAAGTAGTCACTGATTATTTTCTCAAATCACATTATTTTTCTTCGTATATTTTTTATTGTGGAGTAGTTTTAGATGTAAAGAAAAATTGTGAAGATAGTACAAATATGAAGATAGTAAAAAGAATTCCCATGTACCATGCACCCAGGTTCCCCTATTATTATCATCTTATTATGTTCCATTTGTTACAATTAATGAACCAATATTAATATATTATTAACTAAAGTCCATATTTTATTTGGATTTCCTGACATTATACTTAATCTCCTTTCTCTGTCCCAAGATTCTATTCATGACTCTATATTACTTACAGTTATCATGTCTCCTTAGATACTCCTTGGTCAAGACAGGTTTCAGGATTTCCTTGCTTTGAGGATCTTGAGAATTTTGAGGAATACCACTTGGGTATTTTGTAGAATGTCTCTTAATTAGGATTTGTCCGATTTTTTTTTTATCAATTATTAGGTTAGGGTTATAGTTTGAAGGAAGAAGACCACAAAGGTAAGATGTAATTCTTATCATATCAAGCCATCACTGAAGGATACTCAAGGAGTGAGTAGTTATGTTGTGTGATCTTGTACCTTTTTGAGGACAGTGTATCTACATAAATTATGTGGATATTTTCTGCACAGCAGAATTGTCTTTTCTCACCCAATTATTATTTATTCAATCACTTATTATACCTCTATGGACTCATAAATATATTTTTTATGCTCATATTCTTCCATCTTTGGTCATTGGGAATTTTTTCAGTTGGCTTCTATATCTTTTTTTACATATTTCCATCATTGTTTGTTTGTTTGTTTTAGCACTTTCTTGCTTTCTAACAGTACAAGATGCTTTGGGATCCTCATGTATATTCCCTCTCTCAATCCTAGAATTAGCCATTTCTTTAAGAAGCTCTGGGTATTCTTACTGATAAATGGTATTCAAAACCAATGGTCTCTGTGTGTTCATTGCTATGAGCATATTGTTGCCTTTAGTCCCTCTCAGTTGACAGAGCAAGGAAATATATGTGTATGTAACCTGTGTATGTACATATATCTCAGTGGGGAATAAGTTTAAGAATTCCCTGAGCTTGCACCAATGGGTTAACAAGGCTTAGAGCAGAAAGCAGCCACAGTGCAAAAGCACCCCCCAGCTAGAACAAAAGCATAGAACGGGAAGCTGCTTCCACAGGACGAACACATCAGAGAATAGGTAAACAGGTAAATAGGGTGAAAGACCACCACAGCACGGTGAAATTGCCCAGAGCTAATTAGCAAAAAAAAAAAAAAAAAAAAAAGTGCATTGTTGAACTTGAGGTAGTATGCTGTATCTGTGTTATCCCATAAACAAGTTAAGATCAACAGACATGGTGCCTGGTGCCTGCCATAAACAGCCATATGCTCAGCACTGGGATTTTGTTTTAAATTGACCCAAACCCCTAACCCACATGTCTTTGAAACCCCCCTTCTATGACAGGCTTGAATTAATGATCACTGTTTCATTGTCTCTTTCTGTATGTCCATCACATTTGTAAGCCCTTTGATCCTAATAAATACAGAGCAAGGACCCTTACTTGGGGCTCTTGTCTCTTCCCAGACATTAGCCTCTCTTGTATTCAATTCTGTGTCCGCTCTCTTGCTGGACAAGAGAGAACTCCAGACTCAAAGTCTTTGATATATCTATACTTCTATTCATGTACATATGATATGTGTATGTGTGCATTTGTGTCTGTACATATATTTACACATATCACCATTAGTTCCATACTAAGCTTAACCTGAGTTCATACCGATGGCTTCAACTCTGATCCATTACTCTGTGGATAATTCTAGCCTTGTTCACCAGCTTGTGTAATCTCCATTCCAATCATGAAAAATCTGGTTTCCTAAATCCGTCTTCTATTTATTTGTTCAATTCCAGTATACATGTATAGTGGTTTTAGGATTGCTAATGCATACCCTCACAGGAAATAACTTTATCAACTAGAGTTCAATTCTTATGTATCACTCCTCACTCATTTTTAGAAATATATCAGTTAACTTTTTTCTTCTCCCTCAGACCCTTCAGTGATGTTTCATTCATTTGTAATACAATTGGATTTCTTTGTCTGCAAGCCAATCTGGGATGTCCCAATTGCCTACGTGATTGTTTTTAATTGCATACATTAGCTTTTAGGATAAATTTGTTCATTACTGCAAATGAATTTTTGGGATTTTTATTGTAAATTCATTAAATCTGTAAATCAAGTTGCCAATCCATAAACATGGAATATCTTGCCATTTATTTAGATCTTCTTGATTTCTTTTATGAGCGTTTTGTTGTTTTCTTTATTTTTTTTTTAAGTTTATTTTTTGAGACAGAGGGACAGTGCCAGTGGGGGAGGGTCAGAGAGAGAGAGGGAGAGAGGGGATCCCAAGCAGACTCCACATCATCAGCACAGAGCCTGATATGTGGCTGGATCTCATGAATTGTGAGTTCACAACCTGAGCTGAGCTCAAGAGTCTGATGCTTAACTGACTGAGCCACCCAGGTGCCCTGGTATTTTGTTGTTTTCTGCATACAGATCCTATACATATTTTGATAGATATATTTAGAAGGAATTTTTGGTGTATTTTTATTGGTGTTGATTTTTTAATTTCAAATTTCAGTTATTCATTGTCATGTAGTAACACAATTGACTTTTGTATAGTGACCATATGTCCTGTGATCGTAACTATATTCATTTTTTTTCACCCATTTCCCCACCCCCACCCTTCACCTTTGGCAAGCAAAATATCTTCTATGTATCTATTTTTTTGGTTGTTGTTTTTGTGGGGTTTTTTTGTTTTTGTTTTTAGATTCCACATATAAGTGAGACCATACATTATTTGTCTTTCTCTTATTTCCCTCCCTCCACCCCTGCCTCTCTTTCTTTTCCTTCCTTCCTCCCTCCTTCCCTTCTTTGTTTCCTCCTTTCATTCTTTTAACCCTCCTTCCTTCCTTCCTTGCTTCCTCTTATCTTGGACTAGCTAGCACATCCAGCAATCCAGTACAGTGTTAATAGGA
Source organism: Panthera leo (assembly GCF_018350215.1). Taxonomy (NCBI): domain Eukaryota; kingdom Metazoa; phylum Chordata; class Mammalia; order Carnivora; family Felidae; genus Panthera; species Panthera leo. The sequence goes on along the minus strand of NC_056682.1, from coordinate 107,900,213 downwards.
ATAGATATCCTTGCCTTGCCTTGTTTCTGATCTTAGAATAAAAGAATCTTCTGTTTCACCTATATAGTAATGATGATATCAGCTGTAGGCTTTTTGTAAACATTATTTATCAGTTCAGGAAGTTTTCCATGTTCATAATTTTCTGAGTGTGTATGTCATAAATGAGGGTTGGATTATGTTTTATTAATTAATATGATCTTATGATTTTGCTTTTTTAGCCTGTTAATATTTTAGATTACATTGATTACCCAGCCTTGCATACCTGGAATATATTCTGTTTGATCCTGGTGTATAATTGTATATACCATTGATGGAATCAGTGGAACCAACCAATGTTTTTTGAGGATCTTTGCATCTATGCTCATGACATAATTCCATGTCACTTTTATTTCATGTAATACCATATTCTTGTTTTGGTATCAGGGCATTATGGACTATATAGAATAAGTTAGGCAGTGTTTTCTCAGCTTCAGGAGATTGTAGAGATTTGGTATTATTTATTCTTTAAATGTTTAGAAAATTTTACCAGCAAAATCATCTGTACCTGGTGCTTTCTTTTTAAAGAAGGTTTTTAATTACTGCTTCAATATCTTTAGTGGGTATAGGCCTATTAAATTTTTTTTTTTGAGTTTGACAGTTTGTGTCTTTCAAGGAAATTTTCATCTAATCTAAGGTCTCAAGCTATAGGTATTGCATTGTTTGTAGTATCCTCTTGTAATCTTTTTAGTGGGCCTAAGATCAGTACTAATAACTCCCCTTTTTTCTTATTTTTTAGGACTTTATTTTTTAGAGCAGTTTTAGGTTTACACTAAAATTGAGAGGAAAGTACAGAGATTTTCCATGTACCTCAGTGTATCTACACCCACAGCCTCCCCCATTATTAACATCACTTACCAGGAGGATGCATTTTTATTCTAGATGAATCTACTTGGACACATCATAATCCCAACCTCCATAATTTACATTAGGGTTCACTCTTGTTGTACAATCTATGGGTTTTGACAAATGCATAATGACATATATCTATCATTATAATATACCAAGTATTAGTTGACCCTTGAACAACTCAAGTTTGAATTATGAGTGTCCATATAAGTGGACAAATATAAATATAGTACAGTACGGTACATGTATTTTCTTTTCCTTATAATTTTCTTAATATTTCCTTTTCTCTAGCTTACTGTGTTACAAAAATACAGTATAAAATACATATAACATACACAATATGTGTTAGTTAACTGTTTATGTTATCCATAAAGTTTCTGGTCAACTTTTAAGTTGACTTTAATAGTTAACTTTTTAAGGAGTCAAAAGTTATTTGTAGATTTTCAACTGCTATGGAGTTAGAACCCCTAATTCCTGCATTATGCAAAGATCATTTGTATTTTACTGCCCTAAATCCTCTGTGCTCTGCCTATATTTATCTCCTCCTCCCTCCCTGTACACCACTGATCTTTGTATTGTCTCTATAGTGTTATCTTTTCCAGAATGTCATATAGTTGGAATCATATAGTATGTAGCTTTTCAAATTTTCTTTGTTCACTTAGTAACATGCATTCAGGGTTCCTCAAGTGTCTTTTCATGATAGCTCATTTATTTTTAGCACTAATATACCATTGTCTAAATGTATCATAGTTTATTTTGCTTCCAAGTTTTGGCAATTATGAATGAAACTTCTATAAATATCCATTTACAGGTATTTGTGTAGACCTACATTTTCAACCCCTTTGGGTAAATATCAGGGAGCATAATTACTGGATCATATGTTAAGAGTTGTTTAGTTTTGTAAGAAACTGCCGAATTGTTTTCCCTAGCGGTCTTACCATTTTATATTCCCACTAGCAGTTAATGAGATTTCCTGTTGCTCCTATACTTGCCAGCATTTGGTATGTCAGTGTCCTAGGTCTTTCCTTTATAATATTAGTTATTGGTGTCTTCTCTCTTTTTACTTGGTTAGCCTGGCTAGAGGTTCATCAATTTTATTAAGGTTTTCAGGAGTCCAAACTTTGGTTTTGTTGATTTTTATCTATTTTTTCCTGTTTTAAAGTTCTTTGATTTCTGCTTTTTTTTTTTTTTTTTTATTGTTTTACTTCTCCTGGTTTTAAAGCTTAATTTGTTCTTGTTTCTCCAGTTTTCTAAGGTGGATGCTTAGTTATATTAATTTTAGATCTTTATTATTTTCTAACAAGTATTCAAAGTATTCATGCTATACTTCTCCCCCAAACACTGCTTTTGCTGCACAAAATTATGAGTAAAATTTTGATAAGTTGTAATTTTATATTCATTTAGTTTAAGATTTTATTTTTTTAATTTCTACTGAGGCATTTTAAAAACATCTGTTGTTTATTAGAAGGGTGGTGTTTAATGTCAAAGCATTTTTTAGTTATATTTTTGCTGTTGATTTCTATTTTAATTATGTTATCGAGTATATTTGTATATATGTTTTTAATTTGCTAAATTATGTTTTATGGCCTGGAATGTGTCCTGTCTTGGTGAATGTTTTATATGAGTTGGAAAATAACATTTATTCAGTTGTTGTTAAAGTTTTCTGTAAGTGTCAATTAAATCAAGTTAATTTATTGTGTTGTTCAGGTCATCTATATTCTTACTGATTTTCTGTTTGCTTGATTAATGAATTATCAACAGAGAATATTTTTAGTCTACAACACTGATAGTGGATTTGTCTATTTCTCCTTGGGGTTTTTACCTCATGTGTTCTGATACTTTATAAGTACATACACATTTGGGATTGCTAACATGTTCTTGGGGAATTGCCCCTTCTATTATTTTGTAATGCCCACTTTATTGCTCATAAATTTCTTGTTCTGAAGTTTATTTTGTCTGAAATTAATATAGCTATTTCAGCCCTTCTTATATCTTTCTCTATCACATCACTTGTAACCTACGCAGGTCTTTATTTAAAGTTGATTCCTTGCAGTCAACATATAATAAGGTAAAAAAAAAAAATTAACCCACTCTGGCAGTCTCTGTCTCTTAATTGGTGTATTTATTCATTAAATTTAAAGTGATGATTGATGTAGTGGTATTAATATGTAACATATATATAACTCATCTATTTGTTACATTTGGCCCTTGCTTCGTTCCCTCGCCATTTTCTGCCTTTTTCTAATTGAGCATTTATCTTATTCCATTCTATCTTTTAGCATACAAATTATGCTTTAAAAAAGGTTTTGGTTATACAGCATAGGGAATATAGCCAATGGGATTGTAATAGCTTTTTATGGTGACAGATTATAGCTACACTTATAGTGAGTATAGTATATACTTGTCAAATCACTATTCTGTACACCTGAAACTAATGTAACATTGTGTATCAACTTTATTTCAATTAAAAATACTATTTTAGAGTTTACAATATGCATTTGTAACTAGTCTAAATCCACCATCAAATAGCATTATACCACTTCATGTGTGGCATTGGCACCTTATAATGGGGTACGCTTAATTCCCCTCTCCTGTTGGCTTGTGATAGTGCTATAACTATTACACTTACCTGTATGCCATAATTACCCAATACATTTTTCTTTTATTACTTTAAGCAAAGAGTTATATTTTAGATCAATTAAGAATAAGAAATAGAAAAATATTTTACCTTAATTTATTCCTATTCTGACCTTCTTTTTATTTAGATATGAATTCTGACATACATAAAATTTCTTCCTACATGAAGAACTTTTTAAACATCTATTTCAGGGAAGTTAAGCTAGTGATAAATTCCTTCAGTTTTTGTTTGCCTAGGAATATCTTCTTTTTTTTCTTTAATAATGAGGGATAATTTCACTGGATATAGAAATCTATGTTGGTGGTTTTATTCTTTTACCACATTAAATATCACTCCACTCTCTTCTAGAATGTATGGTTTTAGACAGTAAATCTGTAGTTCCTATCTTGTTCTTCTATAAGTAAACTGTTGTCCACCTCTCTGGATTGCTTCTTTAATATTTTCTCTTTTTCTCTCTGCAGTTGAATTTGATATGCTAAGTGTGATTTTGCTTACCCTTTCTTTCCTCCTCCTCCTCTTCCTCCTCCTCCTCCTCCTCCTCCTCCTCCTCCTCCTCCTTCTTCTTCTTCTCTTCTTCTTCTTCTTCTTCTTCTTCTTCTTCTTCTTCTTCTTCTTCTTCTTCTTCCCTCTTCTTTTTCTTCCTCTTTTAAATCTTGCTTGGTACTCACTGAGATTCTTGAATGTATAATTTGATATATACTATTTTTGGAAATTTCTTGGCCATTGTTACTTCAAATATTTCTTTTTCTGTATTCTTCCCTTTTCTTCTGGTATTTGGATTACACATATTTTGTAGCTTTTCATGTTGTCCCATATAATAGGATATTCATTTTTTTTCCCCATTCTTTTTTCCTTTGAATTTTAGTGTACAAAATTTCTATTGACATATAATCAAATTCACTAAATACCCTGTCAGATAATTATAGCACCTGTGCAATATATGAATTTTATTATAATTGCTTTATCACTTCAAATAATATAATTAATTTTGCATTTTGGTATGCCTTGTATTTGTTGTTGTTGTTAAATGTCAGACATTTTGTATTGGATAATAGGGAATAAATTAACTAGACTTTACAGTACAGATCTGTTATTTTGAATAGTTGTTGGGTTTTTAGTATTTGTTAAGCTAGGTAACAGAAGGTGCAAATTCCTTTTGTGTCTTTGTTTTTGTCTCCCTTTTTCTTTTAAGCTTCCTTGAAGACCCTTCCTTAGAGATAGTTTGTGTCTTGAAGCTCTTTCATTTGTAATCCACTGTTATTATATTGGAATGTAGTAAATATGATGATAAGATGTGGGGTACAGATAGTATTCTATAATCCTTTAAATCTTTTAGGTGGTTTGTGTCTCAAGGCTGTGCACTTATTAGCATTTTTTCAGTAGTACAGTGTTTTTCTCTTCCCTGGCTGTAGTGTTCCCAATCTGTGTGTTGTTGTTTTTGTTGTTTGTTTGTTTGACGCCTTGACCCCTGTTAACTGTGTTTTAGCATTTTCCCCTTAGGTGAGACAGGGAGGCTGGAGGGTACTGGAGAACAAATTCCCTTCCCCCACCTGCAGTAAGCTTTTAGAATTATACTCTCACAAAGTTACTTTTCTTTAAGAGTAGGCCTTTATTACTGAGAAGGCTTTGATATATATTAGAGTCGTCACTCCCAAAGCCAAGAGGGAATCTTTGAGAGATCTTCACCATGGAAACCAGGGACTGGGGTGGACAGAAGGCTGTGGCAAATTTCTGCAGGGAAAGCCTATGAAAATGTGGTGGCTTCCAGGAGCTTATCGCTCTCATCCAACTCCACATTCATTCTCCACCAATTCATTCAAATAACCATGTAAATGTTCTTACTAGTTTATCACTGCAGCCACTTTTGCTCTAGAAAAGCAGATCTCAGTTGCTGTATCTCTCTGACTCTGTCTGTTTTTGTAGATATTCAGGTGGTAGCTTGCTCTGATGGATCCAAGGAAGGTCACTGATTTAAATATGTCCATCTTTTTGTTGTTGTAAGAAGGGTGATGACTTCCCAGTTCTTTATGTATTGGAGTTGAAACTAGAAGTTCTGCTCACTCACCTTTAAGGATAAATTTACTATAGTTTGATTAATTACAAAATAAAATAAAATGGGTATTGAAGTGCTATTGAAGACTTTGTAAATATCTCCATGCAAAAGTCTGAATATTTTATAATATTTAGTTATAATTTAGTTAAGGTATGTGATAATCAACCAAATAGAGTTATCTACAAAAGATAATAAACATTTTTTAGCACAAATATTTATGGAATAATTGAAGAAAATTAGCTTGCTTGAAAGGATCAGATAAGAGTAGATGCACAAAAATACCAGAATTTTAAATAAAGGATTTGAGGAATGATAGAAGCATAAGAACTCTGAAACTTAGAACCAGAATGAATGGTAAGGTGTTGGTGCCAGTATCCTTTTTTAAAATTGTACATTTGTTTTATTGGAAAACAGCGAAAATTTATATATTTTCAGGAATGAGATTTGGATGTGAAAACTGTACTTTGAATTGTTATTTTTGCAGTTATTATTAAATAATGCCTTAACATACATTTGCATGACCTTTAAAAAGGAGTAGCAGGATTGGTAACAATACATAAATTTCTCAAATAAATGGCGTAAACAATAGTTCATGATAAACTTTTGTTTTTTAAGAGATATCCAGACTCATAAAGTTTGGCATATTTAAGTGGATATTGATTAAATCACAAGACTTTCAGGGCTCTATTAAAAATTATGTGTAGCTATAATTCTTTCCAATATAAACAAGTAGAATCACACAAGGTGTATTTCAGCCATACATTAAATATAAATGATCAAGTGAAAGAAAAATAAAATTTTCATAACCATATTTTCCAACTGGATTTTCATATTAGTTTAATTAACAACAAACATAATTTCAACTAAATTAACAAAGCAGAAAAAATAGTAAGTGAGGAAATGTAATGTTGTCTTTTGGAGGATAAACATTTTTATCAAAAAATTCTAGTTAAAATACTTACAGTTATGTCTTCTTTTGTTATGATGATAATTTGATTTAGTCTATAAATTGCCAAATTTCAATTCAAAGAGGTATTTATGCAGAAACATCAAGCCTCCTTTAATTAAACATGGAAGTATATCTGTGCCTAAAATAAGTGTTTTTGAATTTTAACATGTTTGAAAGACATTGATTATGTTACAGAAATACATTTATCTCATAGATTTAAGTATTTAAAATTATGAGATATCTGAATCAAGATTATAAAGAAACATGAAACAATGAAAATACTAGTGTTTTGAGTGAAATATCATAGGTGAGTATGTCTGTCCATGTCCTTTGATACATATATTAAATTTTTATTGGGTATATATCTAAAAGGAATATTTACTGTTTCCTAGTATGTGACATAAAATACAAGGAATTCCTCAAATTGATTTTACAACATTACTCTTCTCTTGCTTAATGTTCTTGTTAACAATTGGTGTTAGAACTTTTTTTTTTTTAATTTGAGAAATTTTGCTGGTGGGTAGCAATATCTTATTGTGGCTTTAATTTGAACTTCTCTGATAATGAATGGTTTTGAACATCTGAGTGTTTATCATCTATTAATATATCTGTTTTGTGATGTGTCCGTTCATCTTGTTTGTCTTTTTTTCCTGTTATGTTGATAATTTTTTTAGTTAAGATTACATGTGCCACATTTAAAATATTAAGCCAAACTAATAGTGGATAAAAAGATAAATTTTGGGGGGAGAAGCTAAGATGGCCGAGTAATAAAGGATTCTAGGCTTGCCTCATCCTCCAAACACAACTAGATAAGTATTACATCATTCTGAATACCCAGGATATGGATCTGGATAACTGCACAACTAGAGAGAAAAAAGAGACCACACTGTGGAAAGTAGGAGATACAGAGTTGGTTTTGGGAGAAATGGATCTCATGTACTGTGCAGGAGAGAGAACCCTGTTCACAGAGGGAAGAGAGAGGGAGAGAGAGAGGAGCACACAGGAGATCACACAAAGAAAAAACTTCCCCAAAGTCATTGACTAGGAAAATGAGAAGGGCTGATTTTTGTAAGTTTTTGCAACCAGTGGGGCTCAATGACTGGACTTTTAGAAAAGGTCCATGGCATGACTGGTGTAGAGCCCTGAGGGTGCTGCAGTGCTTCTGTGGAGAAGGAGGACAGATAGCCCTAGGAGAGACAGTATAATCTGAGGGATCCCCTCAGATGTACTTGGAGAGACTGTTCCCCCTTCTTGGAGGGCATCTGAGAGAAGTGGCTTTGCCTCTCCCAGGACAAAAGAGCCAGTGGGTACCATTTCCTTATTCCTTCCCTCAGCATAGGCTCAGAGACACCTTCTGAGGATGGTTAACCTGGACACTGGCTCTGTGTACTTTGCACCAAACTCAACACCCCTGCACTTTGGTGCATCTGCCCTTCTGAGACAAACATGCATCAGTTCCAGCGTGGCAAGACCCTACCCCAGAGGACCATCATGGGTCCCACCATCCCAAAAGTTTGGCATTTTAAAACTCAACTAGCCTGTCGGGGATGGGCCCTAAAGGTACACTGCACTGCCAGGTAGGCAGATGACCCAGACACAGGTGAAGGCAACAAGCTGAGGGATGCCTGGTACACGTGAGGAGAGATTGTTCACTCTTCTGGGAAGGCTTCCTGGATAGTGGCTTGGTGCATACTCCCTTCCCTGGGGACTAGGGAGCGGGTTGTATCCATTTTCCTCCCCTGCCCCTTGACATAATCTAAGTTTGGTAAGCAAGACAACACCAACAGTGGCAGCCCAAAGTGCTTACATCAAGCCCCACTTTCCTGCTCTCTGACCTTGCTGCTTTTTTCAGTTAAGTGTGCCTGAGAACCAGAACAGCTGGCCCTTCCCACAGAGGAACACAACCCCTCTCCCCCAATTCCACACATACCATGTCTGCTGACCATAGAGTTCTGCAAAGCTTCAGTTCTAGTGGAAATATAATTAGGTCTTTTTTAACAAGAAGACCAAAGCACACCTAGTTAAAACTCACTACATTGTGGCTGAGGTCCAAACATTCCCCACTGCAGGCAAGGAGAAACTGCTGCAGAGGAATTACCTGAGGGAAGGAGCAACAAAAACATAGCAACAGAAGGCTCATAGCATACACCAGAGATAACTTCCTGAAGCACCCAGCCCTGGACAGTATATGACCGCTTAATAAAACCATTAGTTAGTCTCAGAAGCAGGAAGCATAACAGGCTTTCTTAACACAGAGAAGAGACCTAGACAAAATGCCAAAATGAGGATTTCATCCCAAAAGAAAGAGCAAGAAGAATTCATGGCCAGGGATGTAATCAAAAGAGATAGAAATAATATGCCTGATCTAGAAGTTAAAAGCAACAATCATAAGAATGCTGCTGGGCTTGAGTAAAGCATAGAAAACACCAGGGAGTCCCTTACCACAGAGATAAAAGATCTAAAAACTAGTCAGGCTGAAATGAAAAATACAATAACTGAGATTCAAAGCTGACTAGATATAATGACTACAAGGATGGAAGAAGCAGAGGAATGAGTAAGTGATATAGAAAAGATTATGGAAAATAATGAAGCTGAAAAGAAGAGGGAAAGAAAAATATTGGATCATGAATATAGACTTAGAGAACTCAGTGATTCTATAAGGCATAGTAACATTCATATTATAGAAGTCCCAGAGGAAGAAGAGAGGGGAAGGGGGGCAAAAGGTTTATTTGAGCAAATTATAGCTGAAAACTTCCCTAATCTGGAGAATGAAACAAACGTCCATGTCCAGGAGGCACAGAGAAATCCCATCAAAATCAACAAAAGCAGACCAATGCCAAGACATATTTTGTTAAATTTGCAAAGTATAGAGATAAATAAAAAATCTTAAAAGTAACAAAAGAAGCCCTCAACTTAAAAGGGAAGACAAATAAGGTTAGCAGCAGTCCTGTCCACAGAAACTTGGCAGGCCATAAGGGAGTGGTATGATATTTTGAATGTACTGAATGGGAAAAATATGCAGCCAAGAATACTGTATCCTGCTGTAATTCAGAATAGAATAAGGCTGTTAAGGCTGTTATTCTGAATAGAGGGAGAGTAAAGAGTTTCCCAGACAAACAAAAACTAAAGGAGTTAGTAACCACTAAGCCACAGTACAAGAAATATTAAAGGGGAATCTTTAATTGGGAAAGAAAGACCAAAAGTAACAAAGACTAGAAAGGAAGAGAAAAAGTTTCCACTGCATATGGGACATTCTTTAAGATAGATCATATACTCGGTCAAAAATCAGGCTTCAACAAGTACAAAAAGACTGAGATCATGCCATGAATATTTTCGGACCACAAAGCTGAAACTTGTGGTCAACCACAAGGAAAAATTTGTAGAGGCTACAAATACATGGAGAGTAAAGACCATCTTAAAGAGTGGATAGGTCAACTAGGAAATTAAATAAGAAATGAAGAAAATACATGGGAAAAAAAATGAAAATTAAAACACAATGGTCCAAAACCTTTGGGATGCAACAAAAGCAGTCATAAGAGGGAAGTATATAGTATTACAGGCTTACATGAAGAAGCAAGAAAAATCTCAAATGCACAACCTACCTTACACCTAAAGGTGCTAGATAAAAAACAACAAATAATAAATAAAAATAATAAAGACCTGAGCAGAAATAAATTATATAGAAACAAACAAACATTAGAACAAGTCAGTGAAACAAGGAGCTGGTTCTCTGAAAATGTTAATAAGGTTGATAAAACCCTAGCCAGATTTATTAAAAAGAAAAGAGAAAGGACCCAGATAAATTAAATCACTAATGAGAGAGGAGAGATCACAATTAACACCACAGAAATGCAACAATTATAAGAGAATATAATAAAAAATATATATGCCAACAAATTGGGCAATCTCATAGAAATGGATAAATTCCTAGAAGTATATAGACTACCAAAATGAAATAGGAAAATTGAACACTTGAACAGACTGATAACCAGCAAAGAAATTGAATCAGTTATCAAAAAATATCTCCCAACAAACAAAAGACCAAGGCCAAATGGCTTCCTAGGGGAATTCTACCAAACATTTAAAGACAAGTTAATACCTATTCTTCTCAAACTATTAAAAAAAAAAAAAAAAGAAGAAGATATGGAAAATTTTCAAAATTTTCTCTATCTTGTCATGTTGAAACTAGATACCCTGATAATTATTACTTTGTGTAGTTTTGTAACTAATCTTTTAAAATAAACTCATAAGACAATTAGTTTATAGAATTTTTCACTTCTATTAGGTTTTCCTGGACATGCCTATTTATATACTGAAAAAAATCGAGTTTTTGTTAAACAAGACCCTGTGATTTTCTATAAAATTCTTATTATTAGTAATAGTCATTCACACACATGTCTAATTACTTTTAGTAACAAGTAAGAAAGATTCTTTTTTTTTATTCCATTACTCACTATGCATATAATATGTTCATGTAGAACAAAAATTCCATTAGAACTCCATCATGGTGGCTTGCCAGTTGATAGGGAAGTATAATATGGATAAATTTTTAGTTACTAATTGAGTTATATTTATTCAGTGTGCTTTATTCTCAGCAGATCTATTTCATAACTATAAATTGCTTCAACAAATTCACTTATTTTTTTTGTTTTTTTTCAGGTTTATTGAAGTGTAATTGACAGATAAAATTGTAAGCTATTTAGGGTATACAACATGATAATGAGATATCTGTATAAATTATGAAAATAGTGTTCGCATCAAGTTAATTAACACAAATATCACCTCACGTGTTTACCTCTTCCCTTTTTTTTAGTGGTAACATTTAAGTCTTATTTTCCTGGTGATTTCAATTATACAATACAGTATTGACTATAATTATTGTATAATCTAGATTCTCAGACCTTATTCATCTTATAACTGAAAGTTTGTACCCTTTTAACCAAACTCTGTTTGCTCCATTTCTGTGTTTAACTTTTTTTTAAATAAGGGATACTATGCAATATTTGTTTCTTTCTTTCTGACTATGGAGCAAAATGGAGAGTTCAGAAAGAAACCCATGCATATCTGGTCAATTACTTTTCAACAAAAGAACCAAATATATATAATGGGGAAGGGAAAGAATGTTCTCTTCAGTAAATGGTGTTGAGAAAACTGGATTGCCTCCTACAAAAGAATAAAACTAGACCCCTATCTTATTAAGACACAAAATTAGCTTAAAATAGACTAAAGACTTGAACATAAGACCTGAAATCATAAAACTCCTAGAAGAAAACATAGGGGTAAGTTCCTTGAAATTAGGATTTGACACCAAAAGCAAAGTCAACAAAAGCAAAAAAAAAAAAAAAACAAAACAAGTGGGACTATATCAAACTAAAAGCTTCTGCTTAGCAAGGGAAACCATCAACAAAGCAATGGACAGAATGAGAGAAAATGTTTGCAAACCACATGTTGAATAAGGGATTAATATCCAAAATATACAAGGAACTCATACGACTTAGCAAAAAAACAAAAATGACACTTAAGTAAAACACATAACGTCACTGCAAATAGTGCTAAGTACTATGTAAACAAAGGTAAAATAAGAAATAAGATAATAGGAAAGAAAATATTTGAGGATGGAGAGGGGAAACTGTTTAGGTTAGGAAAGTCTCTGTGATGACAAAAAAAGCCAGTTGTGCTAAGATTATTGAAAACCAATTACCTTCTGACACACTTTTTGCCTGGCATAAGTGATAAAAATACCATGTTGCCGTTTCAAAAATTATGTTACAGATATACATCATGTTTGTCAGATAAATTGAACTTATCTGAGAAACTGTTTAGTCAAAAGTTCAAGTAGAAAAGGCTGATGTTTCTATCCTGGTGCTTTTATTTCAAAATCATTTGTCAACATTAAAAACAAAATATGAACTATGTTGGGAATTTTGGAATACCACAGATTGTACATAAGATATAGTTGAACAAAATTTTGAAATAAAATTGCAAAGCAATTCACTAAGTAAACCAATGCTGCTAAAATCTTAAGTTTGTGTCATTTTAAGATTGTGTTATAATTACCATTAATCGTTAGTTGTATGAAATGAATAATTTTCATTTTATCCATAAACATAAACATATTTATGTTATGTGATTCTTTCATAATGACTTGTTGTGTTCTCCCAAATTCATATGTTGAAGTCCTAATCCCAGTGCCTCAGAATGTGACCTGATTTGGAAATAGGGTTTTTGGTGATGTAATTAGTTAAAATGAGGTTATACCTCAGTAAAATGAACCCCACTCCATTAGAACTAGTGTCTTTCTAAGAAGGAAAAATTCAGATAAAGACTTTTTATTTATTTATGTATTTATGTATTTATGTATGTATTTAATTTTTTAATATGAAATTTATTATCAAATTGGTTTCCATACAACACCCAGTGCTCCTCCCAACAGGTGCCCTCCTCAATGCCCATCACCCACCCTCCCCTCGCTCCCATTCCTCATCAACCCTCAGTTTATTCTCAGTTTTTAGGAGTTTCTTATGGTTTGGCTCTCTCCCTCTTTAACTTTTTTTTTTCCCCCCCTCAGGGAAATGCAAATCAAAACCACACTGAGATACCACCTCATGCCAGTCAGAGTGGCTAAAATGAACAAATCAAGAAACTATAGATGCTGGAGACGATGTGGAGAAACGGGAACCCTCTTGCACTGTTGGTGGGAATGCAAACTGGTGCAGCCACTCTGGAAAACAGTGTGGAGGTTCCTCAAAAAATTAAAAATAGATCTACCCTATGACCCAGATTCTTCTTTCTCTCTCTTTTTTTAAAAAATTTATTTTCAAGTTAGCTACCTTACAGTGTAGTCTTGGCTTCAGGAGTAGATTTCTGTGATTCAGCACTAATATATAACACCCAGTGCTCATCCCAACAAGTGCCCTGATCAATTACTATCACCTATTTTTCCCACCCCCCATCCCCTACCACCATGAACCCTCATTTTGTTCTCTGTATTTGAGTCTCTTATGGTTTACCTCCCTCTCTGTTTTTATCTTATTTTTCTTTCCCTTTCCCTATGGTCATCTGTTAAGTTTCTCAAATTCCACATGAGTGAAATCATGTATCTGTCTTTCTCTGACTGACTTATTTTGCTTAGCATAATACCCTCCATTTCCATCCACATTGTTGCAAATGGCAAGATTTCATTCTTTATGCATTCATCAGTTGATGGATTTGGGCTCTTTACACAATTTGGCTGTTGTTGATAACACTGCTATAAAAATTGGGATGCATGTGCCCCTTTGAATCAGCACTCCTGAATCCTTTGGATAAATTCCTAGTAGTGCAAGTGCTGGGTCATAGGGTAGTTCTATTTTTAATTTTTGGGGGAACCTTCATACTGTTTTCCAGAGTTGTTGTACCAGTTTGCATTCCCACCAACAGTGCAAAAGTGTTCCCCTTTCTCCACATCCTCACCAACATCTGTTGTTTCCTGAGTTGTTCATTTTAGCCAGTCTGACCTGTGTGAGGTGGTATCTCATTGTGGTTTTGATTTGTGTTTCCCTGATGATGGGTGATGTTGAGTATCTTTTCATGTGTTTGTTAGCCAACTGTATGTCTTCTTTAGAAAAGTGCCTATTCATGTCATCTGCCCATTTCTTAACTGGGTTATTTGGTTTTCGAGTGTTAGTTTGGTAAGTTCTTTATAGGTTTTTGATACTAACCCTTTATCCGATATGTCATTTGCAAATATCTTCCCCCATTCGGTTGGTTGCCTTTCAGATTTTCTGATTGTTTCCTTTGCTGTGCAGAAGCTTTTTATCGTGATGATGTCCCAATAGTTCATTTTTGCTTTTATTTCCCTTGCTTTTGGAGACATGTCAAGTAAGAAGTTTTTGTGGCCGTCAAAGAGGTTGCTGACTATTTTCTCCTGTAGGATTTTAATGGTTTCCTGTTTCGCATTTAGGTCTTTCATCTGTTTTGAATTTATTTTTGTGTATGGTGTAACAAAGTGGACCAGTTTCATTCTTCTGCATGTTGCTGTCCAGTTCTCCCAGCACCTTTTACTAAGGAGAATTTTTTCCATTGGATACTCTTTCCTGCTTTGTAGAAGATTAATTGTCCATATGTTTGTGGGTCCATTTCTGGGTTCCCCATTGTATTCCAGAGAACTATGTGTCTGTTTTTGTGCCAATACCATACTGTTTTGATGAGTGCAGGTTTGTAATACAAGCTAAAGTCGGGGATTGTGATGCCTCCAGCTTTGGTTTTCTTTTTCAACATTACTTTGTCTATTCAGGGTCTTTTATGTTTCCATATGAATTTTAGGATTTGTTTGTTCTGGCTCTGTGAAGAATGCTGGTGCCAATTTGATTGGGCTTGCATTGAATGTGTAGGTTGCTTTTAACAATATTTCTCCTTCCAATCCATGATCATGGAATGTTTTGTTTTTTTTTTTTTTTTCATTTCTTTCTGTCTTCTTCAGTCTATTTCATAAGCTTTCTATAGTTTTCTGCATAAAGATCTTTCATGTCTTTGGTTAGGTTTATTCCTAGGTATTTTATAGTTTTTGATGCAATTTTAAATAGGATCGGTTCCTTGATATCTCTTTCAGTTACTTCGTTATTGGTGAGTAGAAATGCAACTCATTTCTGTGCATTGATTTTATATCCTGCGACTTTGCTGAATTCACATATCAGTTCTGGCATTCTTTTGGTGGAGTCTTTCATGTTTTCCATGCAGAGTATCATGTCATCTACGAAGAGTGAAAGTTTTACTTCTTTGCAAGTTTTGATTCCTTTTATTTTGTTTTGTTGTTTGATTGCTGAGGCTAGGATTTCTAACACTACGTTAAATGACAGTGGTGAGAGCAGACATCCCTGTCATGTTCCTGATCTGAGGGTGAAAGCTCTCAGTTTTTCCCATTGAGGATGATATTAGCTGTGATCCTTTCATAGGCTTTTATGATGTTATGGTATGTTCTTCTTATCCTGACTTTCTTGAGGTTTTTTATTAATAAAATGTGCTGTATTTTTTCAAAGTCTTTTTTGCATCTATTGACAAGATCACATGGTTCTTATCTTTCTTCTATTAATGTGATATATCATGTTGATTGATTACTGTTGAATTCTGTTTGCTCATATCATGTTCAGAATTTTTGCATCCATATTCATTAGGGATATTGGCCTGTAATTCTTCTTTTTAGTGGGGCCTTTGGTTTGGAAATTAAGGTAATTCTGGCTTCATTGAATGATTCTGGAAGCTTTCCTTCTGTTTCTATTTTTCATAACAGTTGAGAAGAATAGGTATTAACTCTGCTTTGAATGCCTGGTAGAATTCCCCTGGGAAGCCATCTTGCCCAAGACTGTTATTTGTTGAGAGATTTTTGATAACTATTAAATTTTTTTGCTGGCTGTGTGTCTATTCAAATTTTCTATTTCTTACCTTTTTAGTTTTTGTAGTATGTGTGTGTCTAGGAATTTGTCCATTGTTGGCATATAATTTTTCATAGTATTCTGCAATAACTGTTTGTATTTCTGTGGTAGTAGTTATGATCTCTCTTCTTTTATTTGGGATTTTATCTATTTGAGTCCTCCCTCTAGGGGTGTATCATTTTTTTATTCTTAAAAAAAAACAGCTCTTAGATTCATTGATCTGTTCTACTGGTTTTTTGGATTCTATATTTATTTCTGCTCTAATCTTTATTATTGCTTTTCTTCTGCTGGCTTTGGGCTTTCTTTGCTGCTGCCTTTCTGGCTCCTTTAGGTGTAAGGTTAGGTTGTGTATTTGGGACCTTTCTTGCTTCTTGAGATAGGTCTGAATTGCAATGTATTTTCCTCTTAGGACTGCCTTTGCTACATCCAAAGGGTTTGGGCTGTCGTGTTTTCATATTCACTTGCTTCCATATATTTTTCAATTTCTTCTTTAATTTACTGGTTGACCCATTCATTCTTTAGTAGGATGTTCTTTAACCTCCATGTATTTTGGACTTTCCAAATTTTTTCTTGTGGTTGATTTCAAGTTTCATAGCATTGTGATCTGAAAATATGCATGGTATGATCTCAATCCTTTTATACTTGTTGAGGGCTGTTTTATGACCCAGTATGTGATCTGTTTTGGAGAATGCTCCATGTGCACTCAAGAAGAGTGTGTATATGCTGCTTTTGGATTAAAAGTTCTGAATATATCTGTTAAGGCCATCTGGTCCAATGTGCCATTCAGGCCATTGTTTCCTTATTGATTTTCTATCTAAATGATCTGTCCATTGTTGTAAGTGGAGTATTAAAGTCCCCTACAATCATGGTATAAGTGTCTATACATTTATTTATGTTTGTGATTAATTGATTGATATATTTTGGTTCTTCAGGTTGGGGGCATAAACCTTTAAATTGTTAGATCGTTTTGCTGGATAGATCCCCTAATTATGATATATTGTTCTTCATCTATTATTATGGCTTTTGTTTTAAAACATAGTTTGTCTGATATAAGTATGGCTACTTTGGCATTCTTTTGACATCCATTAGTAAGACAGATGGTTTCTTATCCCTTCACTTTCAATCTGGAGGTGTCTTTAGGTCTAAAATGAGTCTCTTGTAGGCAGCATATAGCTGGATCTTGTTTTTTTTTTTTATCCATTCTGACACCATGTCTTTTGATTGGAGCTTTTAGTCAGTTTACATTCAGAGTGATTATTGAATGATACAGATTTAGTGTCATTGTGTTATCTGTAGGTTTCTTGTTAGTGATGATGTCTCTCATCCTTTGTAGTCTTTGCTGCTTTCCAATCAGAGTCTCCCTTAGGCTCTCTTGCATGGCTGGTTAGTAGTCATGAACTGTTTTATTTTTTGTTTACCTGGGAAAACTTTTCTCTCTCCTTCTGTCCTGAATGACGGCCTTGCTGGATGGATAAATGATTCTTGGCTGCATATGTTTCCTATTCAGCACATTGAATATTTCCTGCCCCTCCCTTCTGGCCTGCCAAGTTTCAGTGGATAGGTCTGCTACTACCCTTATGTGTCTTCTCTTGTAAGTTAAGGCCTGTTTGTCCCTATCTGCTTTCAGAATTCTCTCTTTATCTTTGTATTTTGCCAGTTTCACTGTGATATTTCATGGTGTTGACCTGTTCTTGTTGATTTTGGAGGGAGTTCTTGGTGCCTTTTGGACTTGGATGCCTGTTTCCTTCCCTAGATTTGGGAGGTTCTAAGGTATAATTGTTCAAATAAACCTGCCTCTCTCTGTCTCTCTTCTTCTTCTGGAACTTCGGTGATATGGATATTATTTCATGGGATCACTGAGGTTTCTAATTCTGCCCTCATGGTCTAGTAATTTCCTCTCCCTCTTTTTTTTCAGTTTCATCATTTTCCATAACTTTATCTTCTATTTCACCTATTCTCTCCTTCTTCCATCCTTACTGTCACTGTAAGTAGTTTATTTTGCAGCTCATTTATAGCATTTATTGATTCATCATGACTATTTCTTAGGTCTTTGATCTCTGCAGCAATATATTTTCTGCTGTCTTCTATGTTTTTTTCAAGCCCAGTTTTTATTAGTTTTATGACTGTTAGCCTAAATTCTTTTTCAGATATATTGTTTATATCTATTTTAAGCACTCCTATGGCTATCATATTTTCCTGGGTTTTTTTTTTGTTTGTTTGTTTGTTTTTGAGAATTCTCCCATATTGTTATTTTGGCTAAGTTTCTGTCTTTTATGTGTTTTAATAGCTTATGTGTCCTCTACCTGTGAGTACTACTATATTAAAAAGGGGTCATACACTTGGGCTTGGCATGTCAGGAAGGGTTTTTGGAGTGTATTGTGTGCACTCTATTGTTGTGTATTTGGCTGCTCTATCCCATTCGTAGTATTCTGCAAAGCTCCTCCTTGCTCATAGTGGTGGATTGTTTGGACTTTCCACCAAGTGTGCTTTGATTTCTTCATTGAAGTAAACCTGGAAAAAAGGAAAGGGGGGGACCTGATCCCATACAAAGAGACAAATGAAAGGGCCAAAAAAAAGACCAAGCGGAAAATCAAAACAAAGTATAATGCTTAATCCAAACAGAGAGAAAGGAAAATAAAGGAGACACAGAAAATGTGCAAAAAGAATAGAGTAAAAATGCCTGATTAAACAAACAAGCGAAACAGAGAAATAAAATATGAATTGACCAAAAAGCAAATCAGAAACTATGAGCCTGACTCCAAAGGAAAAAAAAGAAGAGGGTAGGAAGAAAAGGAAGAGAAAAGAGAAGAAGGAGAAAAAGACAAAACTAATATGCAAACCACAGGACAGTTTTTTGTTGGTGCCTGGGACTGGTGGCTGTTCTGGTCTGGAGGAGAGGCAGTCTGGTTGGTTCAGTGACAGTCTTCTTCCCATAGATAAGCAGTGGCCAGGCACAGAGAGGTGGAGTTTGTTCTAAACAGGTCCTGCCTTCACTGGGGGCTGCTGTTCTGTTTCCTGATTTTTCTGTTCCTGAAGCCCCTCCATGTTGGTGTTGGGGAGAAAAATGGCAACACCCCAACAATCTCTCCTCCCCAGACTGGGTGTCTCCAACCATGCTGTTCAGGCAGCCCTCACAGAGTGCAGGGGTGGTCAGCTTGCACTGTTGCACAGTCTCCCACACCTTCTAGACGTGGGATTCAAAACCCCATGTGTTATGGGGCTCTGCACTGCACAGATTCTGTTCTGATGTAGCACCACTCAGCCCTGCCGATTAAGATTCAAGGAATTTGGCTGGTGCTTGCAGGGTGTTTTTTCCTTGGGGAGGCAATAAACCCTCTTCACACAGTACCAGAGGAAGGGGACTGCTCTCTTCCCGTACATCCCTGAGATCACTACCATGCCTAGGGGCTGGCTCCCTCCACACATACCACCTACCCGCAGGCCCCGCCCTCTGGCCAGCACCAAGGCATGAGAATAAAGCCTGGCTCTAGTCTGGAGAAAATTGTGCACTTTTGAAACTCCAATCTTCAGCTCCTGAAGCTATTTGCAAAATAGAAACTGGCACTCTCCATATTTCTCATTTTCCCGTCTGTGGTCTGGAGATGTTTTTCTCTTTTATTAGCATAATACTCCAATTCCACAGCTTCTCTGTCCTTCTCTCCATATTATCTCTCCACAGAAGGGGTTCCCTCCTCTCTATGCCTATGCTGTTTTATCTCCCCCAATTCACATACCTGCACCTCTGTCTGGCCAAGCTGTCTTCTCCACCTGTGGAGATATTTCTGTCACTCCACACATTGATTTCCTGGGTGTTCTAAGTGATCTGACCTCAGTATAGCGGTGTTTGAGGGACAAGGAAAATCCCAGTCACCCTACTTCTCCACCATCTTAACTCTGTCCTTTTCCCTTCTTCCTCTTTTTATCTCCCAATCTCTGTCTGTTTTCTTATGTTGAAGAAATGCCTTGAGAGTTTAACCAGCATGTTACGTGCAGTAATTCTTCACAGTTTCAGAGATGATTTCCTATTATATAAACATTTTCTATAAGCCAAGTAACATGAGTTAATCATAGAGAAAGAAATAATTATTGTATGTCACTAAGCTCATTATCTCAAATTTCAAGATCAGGTGTGGTGTATTTTCTTACACATTTTCAACCAACTGCAGTGTTTTAACTTACATTACTTTAAAATTTTCACTTTCTTGTACATATTTTCCCAAACCCCTTTTTCACCAGAATTTCCTATGATTTTCCACTATTTTGATATTTAAAAATCTATATATTTAATAAATTGACATCTTTGTTAAATAAAACAAATAATTCTCTACTATACTGATTTCCTTTTAAATGGGTTATATGGATTTGGGCTACTGGGCTTTATTTCCAATAATTATTAGTCTATTTAGCTCTTTTGGTTTTTGTTTTCAGTCTTTTGAAGAATTTGAGAAATGTATCAGGGCCCTTGTATGTTGTCAGTTTATGTTATTTTTATAGCAGTTGATGGGACATAGCATTTTAGGTGAAAAAAATTTTTTCTGAGAACTTTGCGGGCATTGCTTTTTCTAAAATTACTAATAAAAAGCCTGATAAAATCTGTAGGCTTTTTTTTTCTTAGTTTGTGTTTCCTCAGAGAAGTCTTAGGCAAGGATTTGATTTCAATAGGTGATTTTGGAGGTGAACCTAAAAAATACTTGACAGTTAGGGAGTTATGGGCACAGAGAAGAGAAGGCAGCCAATTGAGACCTCATTATCAAGTAAACTATCACTTTGGGTTTTGAATCCTAATACTCTAGAAGTCAGTGTAGATGTGCCTGAAAGTATTCCATATGAGGAGTGAAGGACAAGGGGGTTGTGTATCCCAGTTTTTGCCAGCATTGGGTGTGGAATTGACATCCAATGTAAAATTGAATTCCCTGGAATGGGAGCCAATGAGCTGAGAAAGTTCTAAAGTTCTAAGAAAGTTCAAATGCCAAGTGCTGGCATTTGGAAGTTGGGATTGGGACAATGTAGGGCAGCAGTAAGGGTGAGAACAGAGCATGTGGTCTCCCAACTGTGTATGCTACAGTGTATATTTGTTCATACACTTTTAGCTTATATCATTTAAATTTTCCCACTCTTGAAAATTTCATGATTTTATCTTTATCTGAATCCCAGAATTTCAGGAGACTGTATCTATAGATATGGGTGTCATTAATTCTAACATTTCACAGGCCTTTTAAATAAAGTCAAAGCCTTTAACTCTGTGAAAATGTATTCTTAGTTTTGATTATTTCCTTCATTCCACTATCATTCTTTTCTTTTTCAGAAAATTCTGTTAGAGAGATGTTGGTAGATTTTCTAAGCTTTATTTTCTCATACACATATTGATTTTTTTCCCTAGACAATTGTACTTTTATTTTCCATGACCTCCTTCTCGCTTGCTACTTCTTTTTCATAGCAAGCTATTAGGTTTTATAGATTCATTTTATTCTTTTATAGAAGAAATATATTCTGAGGACATTTAAGAACACTTTCTGATTTCCGTGCTCCCATCTTTACCCTCCTTCTCAAATTAGTCAAAGTATCATTGAATAGACTTTTTATTATTGTGACACCTACTTCCACAGAATTCTTTTTCTTACTCAAGATCTAGAGAGTGGTTTTCCATCACACAGCAACCAATCTCTTCTTAAAGATGGATTTCAAGTACTTGTCAGTTATGCTTTATTGCATAGACCTTACCATTGTAGGTTTTTCTTTGATGTTAAATATTTGTCCTATCTTTTGCATTATTTCAACATTGTAGTCAATTTCTAAGGAAGCAAATGGAATCATTCACAAATTTTAGCCCACATTAACTCACTATAAAGTTGATCCACATAAAAATATAAACTTAAAAATAGACAATTTTTTTGTTAGTAGATTTCCAACATATCCATTTTTTAGCAGTTATTAAAATTTGTACTTGTTTCAAAAATATGGTTTTTGTAAGTATAAATGCTATATGTTCATCTTAGAAATATCTCAAAATACAGAGGCTCCTGGGTGGTTCAGCCATTTAAGCATCCTTCTTGATTTTGGCTCAGATCATGATCTCAGAGTTCATGAGATCAAGCTCTGCATCTAGCTTTGTGCTGACAGCATGGATCCTCTTTCTGTCCCTATGCTGCTTGTGTGCTCTCTCTCTCAAAATAAATAAATAAACTTAAAAAAAAGAAATATTTTAAAATGCAGAAATCTATAAAGAAGAATGCAAAAATATAAATTCTAATACTTTAAACATAAAAGTTGTTATAATGTTATGTATTTTCTTTATATATATATATATATATATATATATATATATATATATATATATAAATAATGTAATTAATTACATTAGGTTTGTCAAAAATTTTAAATGCAAAAACTATAAATTTATCTACATACCGTTATGGTAATTGTGTTTTGTAGCAATGGCTTCAGATTGCCATATACCAGAAATGAGAAACCCATCCCGAAGTCCATCATTTTCAAATGAATAGAATGAATGAACTCAGGATATAAGATTTTTTTTCTGAGTAATGTTTTTCAAAGCATGGACCAAACTTCTATATAGCTACTTATCTGAATGGAAATGGAAATTAAAGGAAGAAAAGCATAACCTCATTCCATATATACACATACCATATGTGTAAAATACAAATAGTATATATTATATTTACTCTTATAAGTATACTTACACACTACACAAGCAACTATATGTGCATTTAATATAAAGGAAAACAAAAATGCAATTTTAGAAGGAATTCAGTGTTAAGAGTAGACGAATAGAAGGAAATTCTGAAAAAAGGCAATATTAGAAGTAAGTTGTCTAGATTTACATCCTAATAATAAGACTGAGGCTAATTATTCTACTCATTGGAACTGAACGAGGAAAGGTCATTACTCTTTTTTCACTCTTGGCACCTTAAAATGTTACCACTCACACACACACACACACACACACACACACACACACACACACACACAAAGCTGGAGTTCTTTGGTTCTAAAAGCTGTTTGGATGTTTATTATCATTTTCTTCATCTGGTTTCTTCCAAAAGTGCTGAAACTCATAGCTTGGAAAATTACGAGTTAAGTAAGAATGGTTCTTTCTCTGTGCCACTCTTTTCAATTAAAATTGAAAATCGCAATTCTAATCCCTTTTTTCTCTGATTCTTAAAGGTAATAACTGCTGGTCATTAATGTCAGTTTCACATGGAACCAAATTTGTTCAAAAATACAGTACATTCAAAAATGAGTGTCTTCTTTGTTCTTTCCCACAACCTGAACAATGTTAGAATCAGAGGCATTTTGTTGTTCCTTTTAATAATATTATACTAGTTTTCTTATATGTGTCTTAGAAAAAGCCTGTATTCAGTCTAAAATTCTCTTTAAAACGTGTATTTTCCTTCCTACTGTTCTTTTAATTTTGCACATTATAAGCCTAATTCTCGAATCCACAGGTACACACAGGGGGTGGGGAAAATTGCAATTCTCACCCCTGTAGGAGTATTACCTTTCTCTGCAAGCTTATTCTACCCCAAAACCGCAGGGGGTGTTGAGGAAGTGATGTGTGTCCACTGACAGAGATATCAACTTCAAGTCTGTGCTATATCATATCTTAGTGTGTCCAGATATAGATTGTATGCGTGTGCGCACGTGCGCGCATGCGCGCATTATGTTTTGATATTGTGCCAGAAGACAATGGCTCATAACTGACACCTCAAGGCAGGTGGAATTTATGGCTTGTATCAGGGAACTAGAAATGGTTTTTATGTGGAAATAGGGTTTTTCACTCCCTGCAGTTATGATAGCACCACATGGGGATGGCAGGGGAAATAGGACAGTAAATGGAGTATGAGCTTTTTTTGTGTGTTTGTATTATGTTGCATGGTCTTCCAAAGAAGTCAGTGCAACATCAGAAAAAAAAAATAACTTAAGCATCGTATTATATTGAAATATTACTAAAAACAGGGCTTAGAGTGTGAATGAGCAGTGAAACCAAGTGCCTTCAAATATGTGTAGAGTGAGAACATACCTATGAAGTGTCTATACCATATCTATAACACATTTTAGTATACAATGTCTGCAGTGAAGTCTTTTCCTAAAATTAATTCTAACAAAGCGTTAGACATACCACATGAGAAAATGTGGTAATAGTTAATGTAGAAAATCATGTATCAGAACCTAAAGATTTTGAGAGAGACAAAATATAGATGCTTCAATGATTAATAAAAATAGAAGAAATAAAGGGAAAACAGAGATACAAAATTACTACCAACTTTCTGTATATTCTTGCAACAAGTAATGGAGACATACAAAATTAGATATACGTTTTTCCTGAAACATTGTTAATTCTTAATCTTTCAAATTAGTTTAAGCCTCCAAAAAATGGGGAGGGAAATGATTAGCTTCACTAGTAAGAAATATAAACAATTAGTGGGTTTTTAAATTATTTTCCAACAAATTGTACTCATTTGTGTTAATGAGGTTGACACACTTGTGATGTGTACAAACATCTGTGAAGTGGTTTAATTGTTTTCAGTAATAGATTCTTCAGCACTTACATCTGGTGCCCTGTAATCTGGAATATTTTATGCTTCTATCTGGATAAAGAACTCATATTCTAGTCCCACACACCTTTCTCCCCCTCTCCCTGTCAGACTGAATTTTTTTGTCAGATTGGGTAGATTTTCCTTCTCTAAATTCCTTCAACTTTCTATTTCCAGGATCTTTGGTGGCCACTGATCTTAATTTTAATTTTCCGAATATTTATACAATTCATAGGCAAAAAATGGTTTCAAATCATAGACTTCCTGTGATGAATTGATATTGAGCACTTATGAAAATTAGGATACCATGTTCAGGCAGGGTGGGTCATATCTGTGGATGTTTAATATTGGAGAAGCAATGGGAGGCTTAGGGACAAACTAGGTAAAAACTTCAAATTGCTGATCTAAGCATTTTTCAAAACTATTCTCATTTGCACTCTTGTTGAAAGCACATAGGGCTAGAGATTGGAAGCACTTGATTTGGAATGCTTACCCATTTTATTAAATGTGGTTTTGATTCAGTTATTTAACTTCCTTGAACCTAATTTTCTTTGTAATGGGATTATTTTTTTGTGACTGTAAATACTGTGCCAATGTTAAATGTTCAGTAAGTGTAAGTCCTTGTCATTCCCTTCACCTCTTTTCTTTCCCAGTTCCTGATATAAGTACCAAAATATGAAAACAAAAATTAATATTATTTGTATAATTTTCATATCAATATATTAAAGATAACATTTTGTAATATGATTCCATTGGCAAGAATATATTGATACCTACTGAAGAGAAAAAGTGTTACTTAGTTTTTAACTTAGTTATTAATATCTAATATATAAGACATTTACAAAGAGATGGGAAACGAATCATTGTATTTCCTTATGGCATTGCAGACTTATTCACCTTAGGGAAAATATTTACATTTCTAGCACTTTATATGTCATTGCAAAACATTTTAATCATTGTAATTGTCACTATTCATATTTGTTAAAGGTAAAATAGCATTAGGAAGTCACTTTAAGCTCTTTTGAAAATTTTTTGATAGAAACAACCTATAATAATTATTAGAATTATGTCAATTTGCAGACATTAAAATTCTAAAGAATTAGTAATTATTAAAGTTTACTTCTCTACTGCAATTTACTTCTCTGCAATTACTACTGCAATTTTTACTTCTCTACTGCAATTTACTTCTCTAAATTTAGAGAAATTTACTTCTCTACTGCAATTCTACTACATATTTTTACTCTTTCTTTACCATGATATAGTTTTTTAGGTAGAGAGGCAAAATGTTTATTGTATTGAGAGCAGTGTGGCTTCATCATAACTGGTTTGAGAAAAAAACGTAATTTAGCCAATCTAAATTTTTTTTTTATTCTGGTAAATTCAGTTTTAGTTTCAATTCGTTTCTGTTCTGTGCTGCATTTCTTGATTAACTCCTCCTTGTAGGACTTAGGAGTATTTAAAATTCAAGATGGGGTTTCCTAGGTTTACATTTTGACATTACAAACTCCACTTTTATCAATGATATATATTAGAAATGCTCATTAGAAGAAGCTTTCTGTAGATTTTAGAAAACTGTTCTTGTGGACATTACTTAAATTTTGTTCAGGGGCACCTGAGTGGCTCAGTCAGCTAAGGTTCTGACTCTTGATTTTGGCTGAGGTCATAATTTCATGGTTCTTGACATCGACCCTGCATTGGGCTCTGCGTTGATAGGGCGGAGACTGCTTAGGATTCTCTCTCTCTCTCTCTCTCTCTCTCTCAAAAATAAATAAACTTTAAAAATAAGTAAATATATATATTGTTCCATATCAGTTATATAGAGTGCCACAACATAAATCACTCTTAGTGTTTGGTGTTTAACGTTTTATTTCTCCTCTTAAAAAATGAATTTGTACTTCTTAGACTATTAAAGCCAATTATTCACTGTATCTACACTTTGAATTTGTTGACCCAAAGTAAAAAACTAGAATTTTATTAAAATTCAGTAGTTACATCTAGCCTAATTTTTCAGCACAAGTAAGCTCTCATTCACTCCCATTCATTACTTGTGTCTTTATTTGTTATCAGAGTTCCACTGTGTGTGTGTGTGTGTGTGTGTGTGTGTGTGTGTTATAAATCATTAAAATATGTATTGAAGTATTCAAATTATAGATTAAAAATAAAGCAAATGTGTATTTGTAAACAGGACTCGGTTAACAGTATATATCTTCCTTTCTGAATGACGAAAGGAAGCTTACTTAGTGCAAGAATAGCTTCTAATTCTTGTATCAATGATTAAAGTGAAACATGGGCAAAAATGTGGAGCTTTTGAGACTTCACAACAGATTACTGAGGAGAGTTGGGAAATCTTCTTAGAGATTGTAGATGAAGTAGCAACACGGAAAGCCCTGCCTATTCACTGTGATGGTTTTGGAAAATGTGGTTTAATAATGACACACTTTGGACATTCTCTTGCTGAGAATCAAATGAACACTGCCTTTCAAAGCAATATGACCATTGTAGTACTGCTAAAGCTTTCCAAGTGTGACCATCTGTGCTTGTAGACTTATGCTAAAATGTAAACAGCCTCTCTGAAAACCTCTAATCTTTGTTTTCTTTATGATTGTCTCCACTATGAATAAGGACTTTCATCCTTAGCTGATAGTGTTTGAAAGAATACACCTGAAACATTCATGATCTGAACCAGCAGTTTTGCAGAAGTAGTTTCTAGAAAATTTAAGGAATAGGACAAAACTGTTACTGTAACTTTATATACAAAGAAATAACTGTGAAAACATTGTTCAATACTGTGCAAATGCATTATACTTCTAATCAAGAAATAAAATAAGGCCTTTTATTTTAAAATTAACAGGAAACACTTTTTTTTAACAACTTCGTTTGTGTGAGTAAAGTTTAACATTGTATTTGTTATCTTCAGGTAACATTGAATTTCATATCTTCCTACAAAGATGCATTTTAGTGTGCCTTTTACTAAAGCAATTACTGCAGAAGCCACACATTTCTCAGAAAGTTCTCATAAAATTACTGTTCTATTCTTTCATTGTTTCATTTAGGCATTGGAATTAGATTGGTCTTTTATAAATACTCATTAGTGGGTCTGATTCTTTCTCTAGTAGTAGCCTTCACTGGAAGAGATAGAACTGGCATAGCACACATTCACATTCTAAAAGGAATTGTTCATATTCTTTTGAGAGAACAAAAAATCATCTCCTCTTCTTTGTTAGTTTTAACTCATTTTCTCTTTTGGTTCACAAAGGGGGCACAATTAGGTGAGGTGTCATGAAGGAGAGGCCAAGGAGACAAAGAGAAAGACAGTCTCATTAATTGAAATTGTATTTCCTGCTTGTTAATTATCTGGATGCCGTGCCACCTGATTTGAGAAAAGTAACTTCTAAAAATGTTGGAATTTCTTTGTAACAGATTATTAACATAAAGTTTAAGTTTTAATTGGATTTTTGGTAAATGACCTTTATCACTCCTGGCAGGGACACGACATACAATAACTAAAAAACCCCACTGGAGTCAAAGAGATTCCAGATGTCAAGATGGCAATGATAGTGGTACAAACCATGCTGCTAATTTTCAGAATCAAAATAGCCAAACAAACCAGGCACAGTAAACTCAGTGAAACAATTACAGTGAGTCACCTCCCCTCCAACCCGCCACACATGCATATTTGAAAAAGAATTTTAAGAATAACATTTTGAGCCTCTTTTGCTAAACTGCAGTAAGATAGTGAAGAATCATGGAACCTACTGCTCTGCCTTTGAATTCAACTCTGATTAGATGTTTTTGGGATGAGGAAATTATTCAATCAAATATAGATTATATATATTAAAAAAGCATGTCCCAGTTGTGCATGGAAACCTAAATTAGTTGTAATCCCTAACATGGGAACCTACTGGGAAAAAACATATTGCTATTGAAACTCCCCCAACCTTGCAATGAGTAGGTACTGAGTAAGAGTGTGAAATCACTCAGAAAGCAATATAATTTGTACATTTTCAGTAGGACTATGACAGGATGAATACACTTTGGGGACTTTAATTTAATATTCTTTTCCTAAAAATATCAGTTTCTTTTATTTTAAGAAGTTAGCTGTCTCTATTTTTAATTTCCTGAGGATAGGTGTAAGGCTGGTCAAAAAGTAAAAGAAGCAAGTCATTCTAGTTTTTTTGTTTTTCCAAATGTTTAAGCTCTTAGGAGGACTTAATAAGTTTGAAAAAGAAGAAAAATAAAGAACATGTATGCAGGGATCAAAATAGTTTCCAACCTTGCCTTTGATTAAGATCTTGTTCTTGATTTAAACGAAATGCAAAACAAAATGGAAACAACGACAGCTCGGATTGAAGAGGCAGAGGAGAGAATAGGTGAACTAGAAGATAAAGTTATGGAAAAAGAGGAAGCTGAGAGAAAGAGAGATAAAAAAATCCAGGAGTATGAGGGGAAAATTAGAGAACTAAGTGATACACTAAAAAGAAATAATATACGCATAATTGGTATCCCAGAGGAGGAAGAGAGAGGGAAAGGTGCTGAAGGGGTACTTGAAGAAATTATAGCTGAGAACTTCCCTGAACTGGGGAAGGAAAAAGGCATGGAAATCCAAGAGGCACAGAGAACTCCCTTCAGACGTAACTTGAATCGATCTTCTGCACGACATATCATAGTGAAACTGGCAAAATACAAGGATAAAGAGAAAATTCTGAAAGCAGCAAGGGATAAACGTGCCCTCACATATAAAGGGAGACCTATAAGACTCGTGACTGATCTCTCTTTTGAAACTTGGCAGGCCAGAAAGGCTTGGCACGATATCTTCAGTGTGCTAAACAGAAAAAATATACAGCCGAGAATCCTTTATCCAGCAAGTCTGTCATTTAGAATAGAAGGAGAGATAAAGGTCTTCCCAAACAAACAAAAAAATGAAGGAATTTGTCACCACTAAACCAGCCCTACTAGAGGTCCTAAGGGGGATCCATGAGACAAAGTACCAGAGACATCACTACAAGCATAAAACATACAGACATCACAATGACTCTAAACCCGTATCTTTCTATAATAACACTGAATGTAAATGAATTAAATGCGCCAACCAAAAGACATAGGGTATTAGAATGGATAAAAAAACAAGACCCATCTATTTGCTGTCTACAAGAGACTCATTTTAGACCTGAGGACACCTTTAGATTGAGAGTGAGGGGATGGAGAACTATTTATCATGCTCCTGGAAGCCAAAAGAAAGCTGGAGTAGCCATACTTATATCAGACAAACTAGACTTTAAATTAAAGGCTGTAACAAGAGATGAAGAAGGGCATTATATAATAATTACAGGGTCTATCCATCAGGAAGAGCTAACAGTTATAAATGTCTATGTGCCGAATACCGGAGCCCCCAGATACATAAAACAATTACTCATAAACATAAGCAACCTTATTGATAAGAATGTGGTCATTGCAGGGGACTTTAACACTCCACTTACAGAAATGGATAGATCATCTAGACACACAGTCAATAAAGAAACAAGGGCCCTGAATGATACATTGGATCAGATGGACTTGACAGATATATTTAGAACTCTGCATCCCAAAGCAACAGAATATACTTTCTTCTCGAGTGCACATGGAACATTCTCCAAGATAGATCATATACTGGGTCACAAAACAGCCCTTCCTAAGTTTACAAGAATTGAAATTATACCATGCATACTTTCAGACCACAATGCTATGAAGCTTGAAATCAACCACAGGAAAAAGTCTGGAAAACCTCCAAAAGCATGGAGGTGAAAGAACACCCTACTAAAGAATGAGTGGGTCAACCAGGCAATTAGAGAAGAAATTAAAAAATATATGGAAACAAACGAAAATGAAAATACAACAATCCAAACGCTTTGGGACGCAGTGAAGGCAGTCCTGAGAGGAAAATACATTGCAATCGAGGCCTATCTCAAGAAACAAGAAAAATCCCAAATACAAAATCTAACAGCACACCTAAAGGAAATAGAAGCAGAACAGCAAAGGCAGCCTAAACCCAGCAGAAGAAGAGAAATCATAAAGATCAGAGCAGAAATAAACAATATAGAATCTAAAAAAACTGTAGAGCAGATCAACGAAACCAAGAGTTGGTTTTTTGAAAAAATAAACAAAATTGACAAACCTCTAGCCAGGCTTCTCAAAAAGAAAAGGGAGATGACCCAAATAGATAAAATCATGAATGAAAATGGAATGATTACAACCAATCCCTCAGAGATACAAACAATTACCAGGGAATACTATGAAAAATTATATGCCAACAAATTGGACAACCTGGAAGATATGGACAAATTCCTAAACACCCACACTCTTCCAAAACTCAATCAGGAGGAAATAGAAAGCTTGAATAGACCCATAACCAGCGAAGAAATTGCATCGGTTATCAAAAATCTCCCAACAAATAAGAGTCCAGGACCAGATGGCTTCCCAGGGGAGTTCTACCAGACGTTTAAAGCAGAGATAATACCTATCCTTCTCAAGCTATTCCAAGAAATAGAAAGGGAGGAAAACTTCCAGACTCATTCTATGAAGCCAGTATTACTTTGATTCCTAAACCAGACAGAGACCCAGTAAAAAAAGAAAACTACAGGCCAATATCTCTGATGAATATGGATGCAGAAATTCTCAATAAGATACTAGCAAATCGAATTCAACAGCATATAAAAAGAATTATTCACCATGATCAAGTGGGATTCATTCCTGAGATGCAGGGCTGGTTCAACATTCGCAAATCGATCAACATGATACATCACATTAACAAAAAAAAAGAGAAGAACCATATGATCCTGTCAATCGATGCAGAAAAGGCCTTTGACAAAATCCAGCACCCTTTCTTAATAAAAACCCTTGAGAAAGTCGGGATAGAAGGAACATACTTAAAGATCATAAAAGCCATTTATGAAAAGCCCACAGCTAACATCATCCTCAACGGGAAAAGCTGAGAGCTTTTTCCCTGAGATCAGGAACACGACAGGGATGCCCACTCTCACCGCTGCTGTTTAACATAGTGCTGGAAGTTCTAGCATCAACAATCAGACAACAAAAGGAAATCAAAGGCATCAAAATTGGCAAAGATGAAGTCAAGCTTTCGCTTTTTGCAGATGACATGATATTATACATGGAAAATCCGATAGACTCCACCAAAAGTCTGCTAGAACTGATACATGAATTCAGCAAAGTTGCAGGATACAAAATCAATGTACAGAAATCAGTTGCATTCTTATACACTAACAATGAAGCAACAGAAAGACAAATAAAGAAACTGATCCCATTCACAATTGCACCAAGAGGCATAAAATACCTAGGAATAAATCTAACCAAAGATGTACAAGATCTGTATGCTGAAAACTATAGAAAGCTTATGCAGGTAATTGAAGAAGATATAAAGAAATGGAAAGACATTCCCTGCTCATGGATTGGAAGAATAAATATTGTCAAAATGTCAATACTACCCAAAGCTATCTACACATTCAATGCAATCCCAATCAAAATTGCACCAGCATTCTTCTCGAAACTAGAACAAGCAATCCTAAAATTCATATGGAATCACAAAAGGCCCCGAATAGCCAAAGTAATTTTGAAGAAGAAGACCAAAGCAGGAGGCATCACCATCCCAGACTTTAGCCTCTACTACAAAGCTCTAATCATCAAGACAGCATGGTATAGGCACAAAAACAGACACATAGACCAATGGAATAGAATAGAAACCCCAGAACTAGACCCACAAACGTATGGCCAACTCATCTTTGGCAAGCAGGAAAGAACATCCAATGGAAAAAAGACAGTCTCTTTAACAAATGGTGCTGGGAGAACTGGACAGCAACGTGCAGAAGGTTGAAACTAGACCACTTTCTCACACCATTCACAAAAATAAACTCAAAATGGATAAAGGACCTGAATGTGAGAATGGAAACCATCAAAACCCTAGTGGAGAAAGCAGGAAAAGACCTCCCTGACCTCAGCCATAGCAATCTCTTACTCGACACATCCCCAAAGGCAAGGGAATTAAAAGCAAAAGTGAATTACTGGGACCTTATGAAGATAAAAAGCTTCTGCACAGCAAAGGAAACAACCAACAAAACTAAAAGGCAACCAACGGAATGGGAAAAGATATTCGCAAATGACATATTGGACAAAGGGCTGGTATCCAAAATCTATAAAGAGCTCACCAAACTCCACACCCAAAAAACAACCCAGTGAAGAAATGGGCAGAAAACATGAATAGACACTTCTCTAAAGAAGACATCCGGATGGCCAACAGGCACATGAAAAGATGTTCAACATCGCTCCTTATCAGGGAAATACAAATCAAAACCACACTCAGATATCACCTCACGCCAGTCAGAGTGGCCAAAATGAACAAATCAGGAGACTCTAGATGCTGGAGAGGATGTGGAGAAACAGGAACCCTCTTGCACTGTTGGTGGGAATGCAAATTGGTGCAGCCGCTCTGTAAAGCAGTGTGGAGGTTCCTCAGAAAATTAAAAATAGACCTACCCTATGACCCAGCAGTAGCACTGCTAGGAATTTACCCAAGGGATACAGGAGTACTGATGCGTAGGGGCACTTGTACCCCAATGTTTATAGCAGCACTCTCAACAATAGCCAAATTATGGAAAGAGCCTAAATGTCCATCAAATGATGAATGGATAAGGAAATTGTGGTTTATATACACAATGGAATACTACGTGGCAATGAGAAAGAATGAAATATGGCCTTTTGTAGCATCGTGGATGGAACTGGAGAGTGTGATGCTAAGTGAAATAAGCCATACAGAGAAAGACAGATACCATATGGTTTCACTCTTATGTGGATCCTGAGAAACTCAACAGAAACCCATGGGGGAGGGGAAGGAAAAAAAAAAAGAGGTTATAGTAGGAGAGAGCCAAAGCATAAGAGACTCTTAAAAAACTAAGAACAAACTGAGGGTTGATGGGGGGGTGGGAGGGAGGGGAGGGTATGGAGGAGGGCACCTTTTGGGATGAGCACTGGGTGTTGTATGGAAACCAATTTGACAATAAATATCATATATTTGGAAAAAAATTAAAAAAAATAATAAAAAATAAAAAGATCTTGTTCTTGATCAAAGAGATAAGCCTGGAAGGAAGACAGATTGTTCCCAATACCATTGCCACTGGTGTAAAGACCCACATCAGGGCAGAGTATTCAACCTTATTATTTGACCTGAAGATTAAAAACTCTGTCTAGTAATATGTTTAGCACATACTTTGACAAGAATGTTATAGATCAATAAGATAAGTCCAGCTTTTTGTTGACAAATATACTCACTATAGTCTTCCATTTTATCAGAGTAAATTCTTCCCCAGAGGGTTCCTGGCTCTGAAGACTTTCTCTGACTAAAGTTATGTGATCCATTGGTTTCTTTCTTTTACAATTAGAAGCCCAACTCTGCATGCCATAAAGTATTTCCCACTGCAGTGATCCCATTCTAGTAAATTATAACTATTACTTTAGCTGCCGACCACCACCCTGAATACAAACTTCCTCCATCAAAACATTTACTTGCTTCAGTTTCCTCAAATCAGAGCTACTATTGGATTATATATTAATATAGTATGTGAATTATATGTATTGGACTATGCATAAATCTGTATCCAGAGTCTAATCTATCTATCTAAACATAATTCACATGTATGCATTATGTATGATTGGGTAATAAGCCACTAGTTTTTAAAAATGCATTCTGTTTCCATTTTGAAATGGGAGACACCAATTTTGTTGATTACTGACTCATATTTGAGGGACATTACTTCTAACATGGAGTTATCAAAGTTTCACTAGGCATTTATAAATTGCAAAAAGAATAAGCAGTATCTTATTGTCAATTAATTTCCTTTTTCATTTTGTAACATACACATACAAAGGGTACTGTCTTTGTTAAAATGCCTAAATCATACACAATTTGCTCACGTTTCTTTGTACAAACTGTGCCTAGATACCATGCTTTTGATTATTTTAATTTTCTTCATACTTTTCTCTTTCTTACTCTTAATTCAGAAGTCACTTGTGAATCTTCTATTGATCTTACTTTCTCTTGCATTTTGCTATGCTGTACGTCAATACCTCTGACTCCACCAATTGTCTTGACAATATCTGTTTCTGTAAGTCATAAAACATATGATTAAGCTCTACATAATCTAATCACAAAAATAAATAAAAAATACATACCAGATGAAAATATCATAATTGCAAGACATACTAGGTATTTAGAATATATATCAATAGTTAAAGGCATGGGTATTTGATGAGTCAAAGTGAAGATATGCACTCTACATATTGTTTTAGATTACAAATTAAACCATGGAACATACCCTGCAGAGGATTTTTATTACCTATTTTTTAAAACAACTAGTATTCCATTAAATCAATATTTAAATTATATTTTATAAAATTTGATTTCCTATATTTGCTGAGAATTGAGAATATTGCACTTGTTCTAGTTGTTAGTATGTCTTAGTGACAAAGCTTGTGATTCATGTGATGGAAGTAAATATGGGAAGTAAAGCTAGTCCAAAGAGCCATAAAGTGAATTATAATTGGCCAGAAAATTCAAGGGTTCAGAGCCTATCAAAAATAATTTCAAAGATCCAGAAATGTGGAAATTCAGTGAGACAAAGAGATAAACTTAGGCTTAAGTGAGCAGTGGCTATATAAGATATATTAGGGTAAGTAAGGCCAGAGGCAGTTTCTTGAAGCAGGTAGTGATAGTCTTCTTAAAAAAAGAAAAACAAAAGCCATGTATTTGTTGATTATCATGTTTTGTAT
This sequence comes from Panthera leo, assembly GCF_018350215.1. Taxonomy (NCBI): domain Eukaryota; kingdom Metazoa; phylum Chordata; class Mammalia; order Carnivora; family Felidae; genus Panthera; species Panthera leo. The sequence goes on along the minus strand of NC_056682.1, from coordinate 107,864,911 downwards.
GTGTTTTCAGTTGATAGAAATGAAGTTTGGGCAGAAATATATGATGTGAGAAACACATTACAAAGGAATATACCCAACGATCATTAACTATTTTAAAAGTTGCTCATCTTTGTTAGTAATCCGGGACAGGCCTATTAAAACCACAGAGAGATTCTCATATGAACTTCCAAGAATGGCAAGGGAAAAACAAAATAACAAAAAAGCATCTTACACTATCAAGTGTTGCCTAAAATGTGGCAGTACTGTCTTACACAGATAAAATAAATAATATGTGATTTATTCAGCCATTTTTGAAAACTTTTTGACCTTATTTTTTTAAGTTTAATTTTTTATTTGAGAGAGACAGACAGCATGAGCAGGGAAAGGGCAGAAACAGCAGGAGAGAAAATCCCAAGAGAGCAGGAGAGAGAATCCCAAGCAGGCTCCATGCTGCCAGCACAGAGCCCAACATGGGGTCGAACTCACAAAACCATGAGATTGTGACCTGAGCCAAAACCAAGTCAGACAGTTAACCAACTGAGCCACCCAGATGCCCTGAAAAGTTTCTGATCTTTTAACTTAGTATTTCTTCCCCTAAGTAGAATAACACACAAGTGCATATAGTCACCTAGGGACAGCTGCAAGAATAACGCATAGCAGCTTTATAAGGAAACCAATAAGGAAATATCAATAAAAATCTAATTATCTATCATCTGAAAGTGAATAAATAAAATTTGATAAGTTAAATCAATGTGATATTAAAACATAGTTAAATTTTTAAAAATACTTAAAAGGCATCCAAATCAGCCAGGAGGAGGACAAACTTTCACTCTTTGCAGATGATGTGATACTCTACATGGAAAGCCCAAAAGATTCCACCACAAAACTGCTAGAACTGATTCATGAATTTAGCAAAAGTTGCAGGATATAAAATCAATGCACAGAAATTGGTTGCATTCCTATACACCAACAATGAAGCAACAGAAAGAGAAATCAAGGAATTGATCCCATTTACAATAGCTCCAAAAACCATAAAATACCTAGAAATAAATCTAACCAAAGAGGTGAAAAATCTATACACTGAAAACTATAGAAAACTTATGAAAGAAAATGAAGAAGGCACAAAAAAATGGAAAAATATTCCATGCTCCTGGATAGGAAGAACAAATATTGTTAAAATGTCAATACTACCCAAAGCAGTCTACATATTCAATGAAATCCCTATCAAAGTAACACCAGCATTCTTCACAGAGCTAGAACAAATAATCCGAAAATTTGTATGGAACCAGAAAAGACCATGAATAACCAAAGCAATCTTGAAAAAGAAAACCAAAGCAGGAGGCATCACAATCCTGGACTTCATGCTGTATTACAAAGCTGTAATCATCAAGACAGTATGGTACTGGCACAAGAACAGACACTCAGATCAGTGGAACAGAATAGAGAACCCAGAAATGGACCCACAAACATATGGCCACCTAATCGTTGACAAAGCAGGAAAGAATATCCAATGGAATAAAGACAGGTCTCTTCAGCAAGTGGTGCTCGGAAATCTAGACAGCGACAGGCAGAAGAATGAACCTGGGCCACTTTCTTGCACCATACACAAAAATAAACTCAAAATGGATGAAAGACCTCAATGTAAGACAGGAGGCCATCAAAATCCTTGAGGAGAAAACAGGCAAAAACCTCTTTAATCTTGGCCGCAGGAACTTCCTGTGCAACATGTCTCCGGAGGCAAGGGAAACAAAAGCAGAAATGAACTATTGGGACCTCATCAAAATAAAAAGCTTCTGCACAGCAAAGGATATAACCAGCAAAACTAAAAGGCCACCGACACAATGGGAGAAGATATTTGCAAATGACATATCAGATAAAGGGTTAGTATCCAAACTCTATAAAGAACTTATCAAACTGAACACCCAAAAAAACAAATAATCCAGTGAAGAAATAGGCAAAAGACATGAATAGACACTTCTCCAAAGAAGACATCCAGATGGCCAACTGACATAAAAAAAAATGCTCCACATCACTCATCATCAGGGAAATACAAATCAACACCACAATGAGATACCATCTCACGTCTATCAGAATGGCTAACATTAACAACTCAGGCAACAACAGATGTTGGTTAGGGTACAGAGAAAGAGGATCTCTTTTGCATTGCTGGTGGGAATGCAAACTGGTTTAGCCACTCTGGAAAACAGTATGGAGGGTTCTCAAAAAATTAACAATAGAACCACCCTACAACCTAGCAATTGCACTGCTAGGTATTTATCCAGGGGATACAGGTATGCTGTTTCGAAGGGGCACATGCACCCCAGTGTTTATAGCAGCACCATCAACAATAGCCAAAGTATGGAAAGAGCCCAAATGTCCATCGATGGATAAAGAAGATGTGGTATATATGTACAATGGAGTATTACTCAGCAATCAAAAATAATGAAATCTTGCCATTTGCAACTTCATGGATGGAACAGAGGGTTTTAATGCTAAGCGAAAGTAGCCAGTCAGAGAAGGACAAATATCATATGCCTTCATTCATATGAGGACTTTAAGATACAAAACAGAGGAACATAAGGGAAGGGAAGCAAAAATAATATAAAAACAGGGAGGGGGACAAAGCATAAGAGACTTTTAAATATGGAGAACAAACAGAGGGTTACTGGAGGGGTTGTGGGAGGGGGGATGGGCTAAATGGGTAAGGGACATTAAGGAATCTACTCCTGAAATCATTGTTGCACTATATGCTAACTAATTTGGATGTAAATTTAAAAAAAAGAAAAGAAAAAATAATTGTACAATAAATGTTCTTGTAATGTTTGAAAAAAAAAATTAAAAATACCTCAACATGTAACAACATTGGGCCACCTGAGTGTCTCAGTCAGTTAAGTGTCTGACTCTTGATTTCATCCCAGATCTTGATCTCGGTTGTGAGTTGAAGCCCACCTTGGGCTCCATGCAGGGTGTGAAGCCTACTTGAAAACAAAAGCAAAAACACAACACCATATATGAATTTCAAAAACATTGAGTGAGGATAAGATATTATATATTTCTGTATCTGTACACATTTTTGTATATTCTTTACTTTGTGTGTACTTTACATAAATGTACTAAGCTAGATGTATGTATATGTATGTGTGTATATATACACTATGTGTGTTATTTATACTCTGTATATAATATGTAAATATACATATTATGTGTAAATTAATGTTAAAATCAAGATAATTACCTTTGGGAGAAGGAAAAGGATATTAATTGGTGATTGGGAAGGGTAAGATGGGAACTTTTCTAGGTTTCCATCTAGCTTGCTTCTATAACTGAGTAGTGTTCAATCTGTGATAATTTATTGTGTGGTACATTTATATCTTGTATCTTTTTTACCTCAAGTGAGACATCTGAAGTGAGACACACACACACAAAAACAAAGAGAAAATTAAATTCATGTAAATAAGGCCTTGGTAAGAATTTGGGATTAAGATAGGGGGATGGGAGAGGAATTGGCAAAAGACCCCAACAAAATGACAGGAGACTGACAAACATGGTGGAAGGAATTATTAGCAAGGGCAAAACACCTTTACCCTTAGGTTAGCATAAACAATTCAAAGTATCCTGATTCCTCTCTGAAGGAAGAAGACTAGGTCACTAGTTCAATCTGCAAGTGCTCTTCCTTAACTTAATTAAAAGAAACAAAAACAAACACTAGAAATTGCATCAGAAAACTTGTTTTCAAGGGGCCTTCAGTCTTACAGGAGAAAGAGAAGTGAAGCAGATTATTTTTAGCTAGATCCTCAGTGTTCTGTAGTCCTGGAAGTGGCTGGAAGTGCAGAAAGACAGCCTTTCTTTGCCACTTAAATTATTGCGGTATGCGAGTGACTTCACACCTGAATGACATTTCAGAACTACCTATGTAACAATCATAGTAGATTCAATAATATTTATAAATTTGACATATAAATAATTATTATGACCATAAAAAGTAATTATTGACTATAAGTAATTGTTATGGATAAAAAATTTAAATGATTGTGATTTAAAATATAATTTGGAATCAACTGCTACCACTACCACTATTATTACTTCAAATAAAACTATAAATATAACTAGCCTATATTTACTGAGAATTCATTCTTTCCCCCCTGGATCATACTGTAAATAACAAGCTTTTATTGAGCACTTACTGATTCCTTGAACTCTTAAGTGCTTTATGTATATAAACTTAAATGTTTAAAACATAAATTTTAAATTTTATATTAATATTTTAATAACCACAAGATATTAATGGGGCATCTATATTTAGATTTCTATTTTGGAGATATGAGAGCTAAAGAACATAGAAATACATTAAACTAATATATTCCACAAATATAAATAATTTGCATTCACAGTGGATTTTTTTAGGTTGCTATTTGGAGCTTAGAATATTAACAAGCCATTTGAATAAAATATTCAACTCTTGATATGTACCTGCTGTGTAAGAATTCACACCTTCTAATACATGGTATAAACCTCAAAAGAAAAATAAACTCTTAAGGTATTGAATTTCCTAATGGTGTTTAGGACTCTAGCATTATGCTACCAGAAGGAACCAATTAGGAACATAGTAATGTTCCTTATTTGAATATGATATGAATATTCCTTTGAATATGTTTTCTAACTATTTTAGGTCATTGATAATTTTATGACTATACACTAATTTCCTATTTAAAAAATTAATGTTTATTTATTTTTGAGAGAGAGAGACAGAGTGAACAGGGGAGGGGTAGAGAGAGGGAGACCAGAATCTGAAGCAGGCTCCAGACTCTGAGCTGTCAGCACAGATCCCAATGTGGGGCTCGAACCCATGAACTTGAGGTCATGGCCTGAACCAAAGTCAGACACATAACCCACTGAGCCACCCAGGTGCCCCTAATTTTTTATTTTAAATGTGTAACTTTTGGCAGGAAAGCATCTGTATTGAAAAAGCATCTTCTATAAGATAGTAGTCTGCCTCCAATGACTTTTATCTTCTAGAACTAGTCCATTTTCTGTTCTTCTCTTTGTCATTTTATTGTAAAAATGATTTAACATTTTTGGAAGAAACCTATTGTGTTTGTCACTAAAATGTTTGGAAGAAAAGCTGCAACCATCATATCATATTTCACTGCACAGTTCTAGAAGACAGAAACCATTATTGTGTTACCAACATGCCTTCCCATATCATGGTTCCTAAACGATTCATCTTTATGAAACTATATTTTTCAAGACCGGTAAGAAAATATAAAAGGAAACAAACATGCCCACATCTTACCTTAAACCTAAAAGCCAATACAGAGCATGGAAGTGTTCTTAAATAATGCTATTTTATTCTAGACTTGAATAGCATAGGGAAGATTATAGTACCTAGTAATGAAAGCCAAAAGGCATAAGGTTAAAGCTCATTACTCACTAAATAGTGCAAGATATAAATGTGAGGATCAAGAATATTCCAAATGAAAATGCCATTCAAAGCTAAACATGAACATTTTTCTGTCAAACATGAACATTTTCATAGAATCTAATAAACACAAATACTGAAGGAAAACATCTATGATCTCTTGAAGTTTGTGATATTTGGATCTAAATTAAGTCATTCCATTTAACTTTATACAGACAAGGGTATTCTGCAATTCTCCTACAAGATAAATGGAAACTTGTAAGAAAACCATCACATGTAACCTGCAGCCAGAGTATAGGCATATTAAGCCTATTTTGAACACTGGTGCAGATCTTGACTTGAGAATATTTTTCATTATCTAGGCAGATGACATTGCAACAAGTCACTTTAACGTGGGCCATGAAAAATCTCACTACTTGACCACACTGTGATAAAAATAAGTTCAAAGTTGACATTGTCTTGAAAAGAGAAGCTGCTATCATACAGTGATTTGTATCCTGTGTTTAAATACTGTCTACCTCCTTCACTTTAACTTTTGTGCTTTCTAAACATCAAGAAGCCAGATAACTAATATTCAAAAAATAACATATAAAAGAAAGAACTCTTTGTGTATTTACTAACACAAATACATGAAAGAGAGACTTGTCTAACTGTGTGGTTATTTATGAATGTTTAATATAAATTTAATATTTATTTTAATTTTTATCACAAGGAGATGAAACATTCAAAACTTGCCTGTTTTAGTTATTATGAATAGCTCTGGCAATATGAAGAAATCTCTGGTCATCCAACTACTATATAACTTGTTTATTTAAAAGGTTTTCAGGGTCTCCCCTAGCCACTGTGTTCAAGTGATCTCAAAAGTGTGAAGTTTTCATATTTCACTTTTATCTGTCAACATAAATTTTTATTTACCAAAATAGAAATTTAGACAGCAGTGAAACAAAATTAAGGATTATGGTCAAAGTTTACAATAATAAAATAAATATTTTTAGACATATTATACATATGCATTATAATTACCTTAAACCTTTTAATAACACTTTAAGTATTGGAAAGTAATTTTATTTCCACTATCAATTACATTATTTATTTTTCAGAACAATTCTCTGACATAAAATAGCATTGAGATTTTAAGGCTTGTGATAATTGAGTAACTAGTGTTCACTGAAAGAAAAAAGTGATTTGCCCGCTACTGGAAATCCGTTCTCCATGGATCACTTGCATTTCTGTACGTCTTCCAAACAAGGCATTGGCAGATTTTGATATAGACTCTTCAAGGACGTTTGTATTAGTAAGCAGCCTGGATTGAAAACACTGAGAGTACCAAGTTTTGGATAAGATATGGAACAACCGGAACCTGTTTTAGCATTGAACAGTTACTGAAGGTGGGCATTTAGTCTGTTTTGTGGTTGTATAATTCTTAAAATCACAACTGATTTTTAGCATAATCTACACTTAACTGCAGATGATGTGGGTCTCTGTAAATGTTGCCATGAAGGTTTTCTGGCATCTATGGCATGCTTTGAATTAATAATCAGTTGACCTGGTCTTACACTTCTTATTTTGCCAAGCCTTCTAGGAGAGTAAACAAAATGTAGGCAACTTCAAAATCTGTATAAATACCTCTGCTCCATTAAATTTCAAGTGCTACAACTACTACTATGAGTAATAAACTCTCCTTTGTCTCTGATCAAACATTTTTGTATTTTTTGTCAGTGTTCTGAAACTGTGGCAAGGTAACATTTTAGCTAGCAAGTGAGGTAAATGTCAGACCATTCCAAATTCTTGACAGTTTAGGTGATCAAGATAAGGTGGTGAAAGATAAATGGCTTTCTCAAACAGAAACAATAAAGGTGATATGAGAAAACTTCCTGGGATATGGTAGTGAATGTTCTTGCCCAAGTTGTCAACAGGAAGGATTGTTAATAGGAACTCTTCAGTGCCCTGCCTGCTAGTGAGTATTTTAAAAAGGGGTGCATTGGGTATTAACACTCTCCTCCTGGAGATTGTCAAGGAGTCCCCAAAGGTGAAATAAATTCCATCAGCAGTGAGGATTTAGAGCTTTATGTGGACCAAAACCAGGAGTATATTTAGCTAAATCCAGGAACACACTATGCCACTAGAAACAGAAAGTAAATATAGAATCTTGCTTTCTGGAACAAGGCAGTTCCCTCCTTCTACACACTCTAATGTCATTCTTTCCTTCCCAACATCATCTACTTTAAGATAAATATGGGGCCAAGGACTCTCTGTGTCCAAGTGGTAGTGAATGGTACATATGTCTGTATGTAGGACTACACAGGGGGAATAAACATAAATTTGTATGACTTTGCCAAATATAAGTAACCAATTGTTCATCTATTGGTTGGCAAGCTAGAAGCCTCAGTTTCAGTGTTCTGATTGTGGTGAATTACAGCTTTTACAAGGGATACCTAAATAATCCTGAAAAACTTCAGGAAACTGATGGCCAAGTATTTTCTTAGGAATATGTGGGTTGATTCACAAACCTCTACCCTCTGGCAGTGGCACAAGTATTGCTGTCTCTTCAGCTCCAACAACCAAAAAGGAAACCCAGCACCATGTTATACTTCTTAAATACTGATGTCAGTACAAATCTGTGTGATGATTTTGCCAGCCAAAGCCTCTATCAGAAGTATCCTCCCCTACTCAGTGGATCTGAGATTGGATCAATTTATTGATTGATGTCTCTAATGTAGTCTTTTACTGCATGCTAGACTTGTGACTTTTACTAAAAGTTGACCTCTTTGTCTCCAGTGTCAGGTGTAGGGTGAGGAAGGACATTGCATGGGCGTTGCCCACTTCCCCTCCTGGTAGATTGACCAGTTGGACATTGGACCACCTCTGGGGTAATTAGTGGTGCAGTAACACTGTTGACTCTTTTTCAAATTATTGAACAACTAACCAAAGTTATATCACTGTGACCCTTGAATCTGTGTTTGACTTCCTAGACCACTTAAAGTTTGACAACTCTGGTTCTTTTTTTCCAAAAGCAACCAAACAAAGATCTGATAGTTTGACTCTACCGCCCATATCTTCTCCTAGTCCACACAGGTCTTAGCAAGGTGCTTAGTCAGTGAATATGCCTTTCCCCAAAACAGCATCCCTTTGGCTGCTTCCTGAAGTATTATCATGACAAAAGCGTGAGGGACTATAGGTGACTCTGTATCTATTTTGAAAATTCAGGATACTTTCTGACCATTTCTGAGTGTAATGTCTTTCCTTACACTATGAGCAAACTCAGTCTACCACGTTGGCACATGTCCCATTTGACAGTCTCATGAAAGGAGACTGAATTCTGGTTATGTTTTTTGTTTGTTTTTGTTTTGCAAGTGGAAGAGGGGAGGAGGAGAGGGAGGGAGAGAATCTTAAGCAGGCTTCATGCTCAGTGCCAAACCTAATACTGGGCTTCACAACCATGAGATCATGACCTGAGACAAAATCAAGAGATGGACGCTTAACCAACTGAGCCACCCAGGCACCTCTGGTTATGTTTTATAAAAGTATCTGTGTCCTTCTTGAAGATGACCCTTCAGGACAAAAGATCTGGGTTCAAGTAAAGAATAATTAGAAAAACTATGAATTTATAGCTGCTAAAATGGGACACCAGATTTTTGTGGAGGTAATGGTAGAGCAAGAGCCCTAAATCTGCCAAGGGAACATTTTGGACCTTGGGAAATAAGATGAGGGGAGACTATTAGTGTTATTTTGTCTTTAGTAACCAACTGTGGGGATGATTATCAATGTTTGTTACAAGTGCAGCATTTAGTAGCTCTGAGTTCCCAGGTTTATAGACAGTCATTTCTATGTATGGCCATGTGGATCTAGTGATAGCTAAGCAGTCAGTAAGCCTGTTTGTACCCAAGGCTTGTGCAAGGGCTTTATAGCTCTTGGACTTTATCAGAATAGTAATGAAATCTGTGATGAAAGGGTCTTCTGAACAGATCGTTGCTTATCCCCAATGGGCCTTGTCATCTTGTTCACTACTCAATGGGGTTACAGAGTCTGGGACCAGGTACTGGACTCTGGAGGATTCAAACACCACCATCTACTACTTTGTGGTTGGATGTACTCCTAGAACCTCCCCTTGCTGGTCTAGTTGTGCTATATGGGAAACATTCCTCTTTTTACTGCCTTGAGAACTGTTGTGGCACTTTACTAATAAATTATGTGGATGGAAAAAAAAATCTGTGGATGGTGCAGCTTTATCAAACTGGTACAAATGCCTTAAATTAAATTGACTGCTAAGTCTTCCATCCTGCCAAACAATTTTTACTATACTTTGATTGCTATTACCCTTGGTCTTAGAAGAAAAGACAATTAGAAATGGCAAGGATGGACCCAGCTCAAAATGCTTATGGTGATCTTTTCCCACCTATTAGCCTATTTCCCCAGCCTACTAGCCAGCTGGATAACCACATGGGAAGTACTCTTAACCCTTTGCAAGTCCTATTTGGAGAACCCAATAAGTGTGAACACACTTTCATTCAGGGGTATTCTCTGCCTCCTTGGAACTCTACTTTCTATATTAAAATCAGACATTAACTTGCCTCTATTCTGAGAACACAGTGGCTTACATCTTAGGTGGGTCATAAGAGATCTTCAAGTGTTTAAGGAAATAACACGTCATACTTGGAAGGCATTCCAGCCAGTCTCAACTAACTGGCCAAAGCTGTGATGGATGACAGAAGTACACTAGACTTCCTTCTGATAGGTCAAGGTGGAATTTGTACAATCCTGTTGTATCTGAATTAATGCCTCAGGACAAGTGAAAATGTCAATATAGTAATGTGGCTTTATATGGTAGGTATTGAGGGTTTCACAAATTTGCTTAGCCAGAACCCTGGAGGGCATGGCTGAAGTCAGTATTGCAGATTGACCTTACCTTTCTGCTTAGAGTCCTGTTGATTGCATTGCTATTTGGAGAAAATTGATAAGATTTGGTTTCTGGTCCTGTTGGACAGATGAATCTAAGTAGCTGAGAGAGTGGTATGCCCATGGCAAAATTTACCTGGAGAAAAGATAGTGTAGAAACATGGGTAGGTAATGTTGGAAGATAATTCTTTGTGAATCGCTAATGTTTTGCTGTTATTCTAAGCAAAGTCCTTTCTTTCTTTCTTTCTTTCTTTCTTTCTTTCTTTCTTTCTTTCTTTCTTTCTTTCTTTCTTTCTCTGGACTACCTTTTCAAGGATATCTGTATAGCAGTCATTTTAGTAAGTTAGTAAACAGTGTTTCCTCTGCTGAAAGGGTAAATTAATTTCCTGACTAAACAAAAAAGATAATGTCTCGACATCTCTTGGACATAGATTGGCAAGTTTGCTAGCAGCCCATTTATATATGACTGGGAGGGTTACTTAGTTCCTTAACTCAGGGTAACTCGGCTGTGATATAAACTCACTGTGTGTACAGCATCAACCTAGTCCACACCCTATGACCCCCATGGGGCTTGGGGATTAGGGCAATGAATATAAATATGAAACTTATACTACCTGGTATTCTGAGTAAAAAACCTGTTAGGCAAAGACATTTTATATTTCCTGCCAACGTCTATGAGACTGGGTGGCTACACTGTAGCTTGCAAGTGGGCAAACCTCATACCCTTAACAGGTTTTGATATTCACATTTACTCCTCTGTCATCCAGAAGAAATAGGCCAAAACCGTCATCTCCTATTTCCCAAAGGAGACTGATTTCTTGGTCTCATTTACATACAACCATGGTATTTGTTATTACCTAAAGTGCCCAATGGGAATTTACATTCTAAGTGTATTTTTTTTTTGACAGAATAACAAGTATTTCATGTATCCTCATTTCTAATGTCTACTTATGAGTATTTTTTTTTATTTTCAATGAAGAGCAACATCTGGAATTTCCTGAAATTATGATTTTTAATAAGAAGAGTTCACCACACAGGTGTTGATTTTAAACTTGGCAAGCCTATTCTTCTATTTCAAATTTAAACTGAGGGAGTAATCAGCAACAACTGGGCTGTGGGGGAAAATAGCATGCTGAAGTAAAAGTACATTTGGTTCTTTGAATTATAGGGATTTACTTTGTTACAAGATTTATGTACAACCTAAAGCAATGCACATTAAAAAAAAAAAAAACAAAAAACAAACTTCCCAAGTGATTAATCTGTGTTCTTTGAAAAGAGCAATGCAAACTTGAAAGTTTTTGATAAGAACTGAAACATTGTATTTAGGAGTTGTTTGTTAGGATTCCAAAATAATTCAAGGTATATAATATTCATAAAAGCTGAAACAGAAATGTCAATTCTTATAATTTGCAATGCCATATATGTATATATATAAATTAAGTTATATATAAATAAAATTGATTTTATGGCATAATATTGTGGCATTATTACATATTAATAATCATGCAAACAAAATGCCTTCAAAGACTATTCTTGGAGTATATTTATCAAAATTCATGTGTGAACTTTTTTTCTGTAAAATGTATAAGTTCTGAGGAAAATTAACTGAGGATGACTTTAATACAACAAACCTAACTAAAATACATATACATTTTATTTATTTTAGTTTTAGTGAAAAGACAGTCTAAATCAGCTAAGTCTAAATTATAACTGAGCTACAAAAGAATGTGTGTGTGTGTGTGTGTATCCCAATAAAAAATTAATTTAGCAAAGTATTGCTTTGAAGAAGACTTTAAATACCTGATGTTAATTTGAAAATTAAAAAAATTGGTTAAGGATGTTATATAGAAGTTCTGATTCAAGATGATGATATAGGAAAATCCTGAACTCATGTCCTCCCAGGGACACCTTGAGTTTACAGGTATGAACAAAACAATTTCCTCTTATAAAAACCTAAAGCCTGGCTGAGTGACAACTATACATCAAGCAAACAAGAAGAAAGCCACATCAAAGTGGGTAGGAGAGCCTGGGGCACTCAAAATAATCTCAAAATAAACCCACCCCCAGTGCAGCATCCCGTAACCAGGAGGGTCCTCAACACCTAGAGCTTCTCCCTGAAGAGAAAAGTATTCAAATCCACATTGGGCTTGGCAACTTTTGAGATGCACTTGAAAGATGAGCCCCCAAATACCTAACTTAGTAAAACAACAGGGCTCCTGTCTTAAGCAGTATACTCTAGTGATCTGAAAAACACCACTTACAGGGTGTGTGCACTGTCACTCGCTCATCCAAATCCCTGATCAGAGGCAGCTGATTATGACCTCACTTAAAGGAGGCTTACTGCTTATATGAAAAACACTATCCAAGGATGGAGCCTGGTAGGCACCATCTTCGTATTCTCCCTTTGCCTTTCTCTAGAGCACCAATACCTCCTGGAAGGGAGCTTTTACATACATCTGGTGCCCCAGTTATTGCAGCTGCTCTCTAGGTAACATCTTTTGATTGCCTGGCTCTGAAGGCTAAGGGTGCTTATGCTCCTGGTCGCTTGGGATTGCAATATCAGTGTCACACAAAAAGGAGCTCATACCCATGTCTAGTGCCTCAATTTTTGTGACTGCTGCCAGGTGATATCTCCACATTGCCTGTCTCGGTGGCCAGTGGGGTTTACACTCATGGGTCCCCTAAGAGAGTAATAAACAGAGTTCTTAAACATCTGTCATCCCCAAGGCACATCAGGATGAAACAGGAGTTCTGCTTTTCTATAAAAGAGACTTACTAGCTAATGATCATAACTATGGCCTGAGGGTCAACTTTATAATTAAACATGCATCTTGGGGCCTTATTGTAATTCTTTACAGAGACCTCAGAAAGCAGATGTTATTTTCATGCTCATCCACTGCTGTATCCCAGAGCACCAGTGTCTCCTGGAGACGAGCATTATCCCATGTCTGGTGCCTTGTTTTCTGTGGTTGCCACTCAAGGAACACTACTTGATCACCAGGCTCTCGTGGATGGGGGAAAGGGGGCTTGTATTTCTGGGTTCCACAGAATCATGTAAATAGGAGTGATGGTTCTTGCCAGGCCACCACTCTCAGGGCACAAACAGTGAACTGAGGCATACTTAACAGTCTTTCTGTGAAGAAAGCCACTTGTCCTGGAGCTTCAACTTGAGGAGAAGGCTTAGGTTTGGCACACATGTAGTGGTCTGCAGAGCTGCTCTCAAGGAGCATAGGCTGTGGATGCCATCTTGACAATTTGTCCTCTGCCTTCTTCCAGATATCATACAATATCTCCCAGAAAAGAGCATATAGACTCATCTGGATCCTCAGTCTCTATGACTGCCACCCAAGGGACACCACCAAATCCCTGTGGAGATTAAGTAGCATGCTACTTAAGAATCAATGGATCAAAGAATAAATCAAAAGAGGAAAAAAAAAACCTTGAGGAAAATGAAAATGGAAATGCAGCTTGCCAAAATTTATGATATGCAACAAACCACTTCAAAGAAGGAAATTTATAGCAATAAATGTCTACCTCAAGAAACAAAAAAAGTCTCAAAATATTTAACTATATACTTCAAGAAACTGGAAAAAAGGAAGCTCAAAGTTAGTCTAAGAATAAAATAGCAAAGGTTAGAGCATAAATAAAATAGAGACTAAATTAACAATAGAAAAGATAAATTAAACTAAGAGCTGATTCTTTGAAGATAAAATTGACAAACTTTTAGCTTTAGCTCACTAAAAAAAGGACTTAAATAAATTAAATATGAAACGAAAGAGAAGACGTTACAACTGATACCACATAAATACAAAGGATTATAAGAGACTGGTCTGAATAATTATACACCAACAAATCAGCATTCTGGAAGCAATGGATAAGTTCCTAGAAATTTATAACCTACCACGCCTGAATCATGATGAAATAGAAGATCTGAACAGACTAATTACTAGTAAGGAAGTTGAATCAGTAATCAAACATCTTTCAACAAACCAAAATCCAGGACTAGAAAGCTTCTCTGGTGAATTCTATAAAACATTTAAAGAAAAATTAATACCAATTCTTTTCAAACTCTTCCAAAAAATAGAAGAGGAGGAAATTCTTCCAAACTCATTTTACAAGAGCATCATTATCAGAACCAGACAAGGATACCAAAAGAGAAAAAAAAAATTATAAAGCAATATCCCTGAAGAACAAAGATGTGAAAATCCTCAACAATATATTAGCCAACCAAATTCAACAATACATTAAAGGCTCGTACACTGTATCAAGTGGAATTTATTCCAGGGAATCAAGGATGGCCCAGCATCCACAGATCAAAGTGATGACACTACATTAACAAAGTGAAGGATAAAAATCATATGAAATCTCAAAAGATGTAGAAGAAAACATTTGACAAAGTTTAACATCAAACAAAGCATTAAAGTGGGTATACAGGTAAAGTACTTCAACGCAATAAAGGCCATATATGACATGCCCACAGCTAACATCATATTCAGTAATGAAAAGCTGAAAGCTTTCCCTCTAAGATCAGGAGCAAAATAACGATACCAACTCCCACCCCTCTTATTCAACATTGTATTGGAAGTTGTAAACAAAGCAATTAGGGAAGAGAAGGAAATAAAAGACATCCAAACTGGAAAGAAAGAATTAAACTTGTTATAAATTGCAAATGTCACTTTATTATATATATAAAAAATTCTAAAGATTCCATCAGAAAATTATTAGAACTAATTCAGTAAAGTTACAGGGTATAAAATCAATACGGAAAAATCTATTGTGTTTCTATACACTAATAATAAACTATCAGAAAGAGAAATTAAGAAAGTAATCCCATTTACAACTGCCTCAAAAAAGAAATAAAATACGTAGGAATAAATTTAACCAGGGAAGTGAAATACCGTATATTAGAAAAGTACCAGATATTAATACAGAAATTGAAGAAGACACAAATAAATGAAAAGATATTACATGCTCATGGATTAGAAGAATTAATACTGTGAGAAGGTCCATTTTACCCAGAACAATCTAAAGATTCAGTGCAATCACTGTCAAAATTTCAATGGCATTTTTCTAAAAGAGTACTAAAATTTGTATGAAACCATAAAAGACCTTGAATAGCCAAAAAAATATTGAGGATAAAAGAGTCTTTATGCATTGTTAGTGGGAAAGTAAATTGGTGCAGCCAATATGAAAAACAGTATGGAGTTTCTTCAGAAAAGTAAAAATAGAACTACCATATGATCCAACAATTCCAATTGTGGATATTTATCCAAAGAAGACAAAACACTAATTTGAAAAGATATATGTAGCCCCATGTTCACCGTAGCATTATATATATTAGCCAAGCTATGGACACAACCCAAGTGTCCATCAAAGGATGATTGTAGTACACACTCACACACACACTGGAATGTTATTGAGCTATAAAAATGAAGGAAATCTTGCCATTTGCAACAACATTAATTGATCTCAAGGGCATTATACTAAGTGAAATAAGACAAAGAAAGACAAATACTGTATGATCTCTCTTATATGTAGAATCAAATAATCTCATAGATGTAGAGAACATATTGCTGGTTATCAGAGGCAGAGCATAAGGGTGCAAGAAATGGATTGGTTGTTCTTTGTATTTAATTTAAGGAAATTGAATCATGTAAAAAGAATATTATATTGTATTGAGATTTAACAGTTTCTGAATTAGTGCAGCCCTTTATATGGAAAAGATATGCATTTAATTTATTTCTTTTTTTCCCCATAAATTCGAAACTTTATTTAATGGTAAACATTTAACTACTCATACGTAAAAGAGTAAAAAGAATAAATCATAGTAGAAAGTTTATTTTATTTTTAATATTTATTGTCAAGTTGGCTAACATACAGTGTATACAGTATGCTCTTGCTTTTGGGGGTAGATTTCCATGATTCATCGCTTACATACAATACCCAGTGCTCATCCCAACAAGTGCCCTTCTCAATGCCTATTACCCCTTTTCCCTTCTCTGCTGATCCCTTCCCATGCCCCCTCCCGCCCCCATCAACCCTCAGTTTGTTCTCTGTATTTAAGAGTCTCTTATGGTTTGCCTCCCTCCCTCTCCACTGTTTGTAACTATTTTTTTCCCCTTTCCTTCCCCCATGGTCTTCTGTTAAGTTTCTCAAGTTCCACATATGACTGAACGCATATGGTATCTGTCTTTCTCTGACTGACTTCATTTACCATAATATCATCCAGTTCCATCCACATTGCTGTAAATGGTAGGATTTCATTCTTTCTCATTGCTAAGTAGTATTCCATTATATATATATATATATATATATATATATATATATACACACACACATATATATATACACACATATATATATACATAGGCTCTGTCCATAATTTGGCTATTGTTGAAGGCATTGCTATAAACATTGGGGTACATGTGTACTAGGGTAAGTTCCTAGTAGTGATATTGCTGGGTCATGTGGTAGTTATGTTTTTAATTTTTTGAGGAACCTCCACACTGTTTTCCAGAGTGGTTGCACCAGTTTGCATTCCCACCAACAGTGCAAGAGGGTTCCCATTTCTCCATATCCTCACCAGCATCTGTTGTTTCCTGAGTTGTTCATTTTAGCCACTCTGACTGGTGTGAGGTGGTATCTCAATGTGGTTTTGATTTGTATTTCTCTGGTGATGAGTGATTTTGAGCATCTTTTCATGTGTTTGTTGGCCATCTAGATGTCTTCTTTGGAAAAGTGTCCATTCATATCTTTTGTCCATTTCTCCACTGGATTATTCATTTTTTGGGTGTTGAGTTTGATTAAGTGCTTTATAAATTTTGGATTCTAACCCTTTATCTGATATGTCATTTGCAAATATCTTCTCCCATTCCATTGGTTGCAATTTAGTTTTGTTGATTGTTTCCTTTGTATTGCAGAAGCTTTTTGTCTTGATGAGATCCCAATAGTTCATTTTTGCTTTTAATTCCCTTGCCTTTGGAGATGTGTTGAGCAAGAAATTATGTGGCTGAGGTCATCAAAGGTCATCAAAGATCAACAGGCAAAAAGGTTGTTTCCTGTTGTCTCCTCTAGGGTTTTGATGGTTTCCTGTTTCACATTTTGGTCTTTCATCCATTTTGAAGTTTATTTTTTCTGTATGGTGTAAGAAAATGGTCTAGTTTCATTCTTCTGCATGTTGCTGTCCAGTTCTCCCAGTATCATTTGCTAAAGAGACTGTTTTTTTTATTAGATATTCTTTCCTGCTTTGTCAAAGACCCACATTTGTGGGTCCAATTCTGGGTTCTCTATTCTGTTCCTTTGGCCTGTGTGTCTAATTTATTTCTTTTTAACAATAAGTTATCTTTGTTGAGATACTATATACTTTTAAAACATGAAGACTCTTCAATGTAATACATTTTATTTTTTTGTTTTGTTTTGCACTAATTATCTTTCTGAATGTTTTCTTAGCAAGTAAGTTTGTGACATTTTGTCATTTGTTGTAATTCCTTTTATCCTACTTTTTAAAATTCTTTGTATCACTTTGAATAATACCTATTATTGTGAGTTAAATTGTTTCCCCAAGAGATACATTGAGATATTTATCCCCAAAACTTCTAGATGTAAACTTATTTTAAAATAGGGTCTTTGCAGATGTAAATAGTTAAGGGAGCATATTGGGTTAGGGTGAGCTCTTATCTTAATCCAGTATCAGTAATGTCCTCATAAGTGATACACACACACACACACACACACACACACACAGAAATGCATACAGGCACATAGGAGGAAAGGTGAGGTGAAGATGGTAGCAAAGGTCAGACTGATGTATCTGCAATCCAAGGAACACCAAGGATTGCTAGAAACCCACAGAAGCAAAAAGTTGCAAGGAAATATTCTTCCCCCTCCAGCTGTTAGAGAGAGTGTCTTTGCCAAAAGCTTAATTTTGAACTTCTCTGTACAACTATGAGAGAATAAATTTCTGTTTTTTTAGGTGTCCCAGTTTGTGGTAATTTATTACATCAGCCCTGGGAAATGAATATACCTATGTACTAATGGTATTCTACATTCAATCAACACTATTGCAGGGTGGTATTTAGATACCAATTACTGTGCTATTTAAAAGTACTGATACTTGAATACACTTTAAATTCTACACAGCTTGGGATAATATTAACGTGTTTAAATTAGATGGGTTTAAAATACTTAATTTAGTCAATTTTCTATATATGTCACCGAATCAGGGACTTGTCCTTTAATAGTTAGATGCTTATGACTTACTTCCATCAAACTTTAATAAAAAATACATTGAAACTGACTAAAATCTGTAGTTGAAAGTAAAAGTGTATATTTCCTTACATTTAAGAAAAGTAAAATAATCTGGGGTTCCTGGGTGGCTCAGTTGGTTAAGCATCCAACTCGATTTTGGCCCAGGTAATGATCTCACAGTTTGTGAGTTTGAGCTCTGCATTGGGCTCTGTGCTGACAATGCAGAGCCTGCTTGGGATTCACTCTCTCTCCTTCTCTCTCTGCCCCTCCCCTGCACTCTCTCTCTCTCTCTCTCTCTCTCTCTGTAAATAAATCAATTTTATAAAAATTAGAAATAAAAATGTAAAAGGAAAAGGAAATTTTAAAACAGATTTTTTCACAGTTGTAATTTTTTCTTGAACTTTTTACCTATTTATTTTATTCAGAACTTGATTTATCTTTAATGCTCTAGTCCATAAAAGGTTGGTCCCTAATATTATGGTTAATTAACATGTGTTAATTTATATTAAAATTTATTTGTATTTGGGGAGAATGATGTTTGAAACCTTCATTTTTATGGCATCATTTCAGTTGTTGATTCTGGAAAGTATTTAAGGGGAAAATGAACTAAATCCTTAGTTCACTTACCAGAAGAATTAGCATAATTTGTTGGAAGCTTGTAAGAAATTCAGTCTTGGGATTGATTGCAGACTTTCTGAACGAGAATGTACATTTTAACAAGATCCTCCCCAGATTGGTTTTGAGAAAGATGGCATTAGAAGGTCCCAAATATATTCTTACCTTTCCCCTTAAAAAAAATTTGTGGAAATTTGGAATGAAATGTTGCTGAAATGTCAAGTAAATCCACAGAGTTAGAGGATCCTCAAGTTCTCTTTAATCACCATTCCCATAATAGAATATTAATGTGCTTGATGAGGGCAGAAGCTGGGGCAAACCCCACTGTCATCACAGAGATTGTGACAAAAACTTATCATGCTTGTAGAATGCATAGGGTTTCCAAAAGTATTATAATACTTAAATTACTCTTCTAATTTACAATTTGGGGAATTTGTAGTATAAATAGTTTCAAACATAATTTGAGGTGAAGGGGATTTGGGTTTCCATAACTTCCTTGAGACTCTAGAACGTAAAAGAAAATGTCCACAAAATATTTTTCTTTTCTTTTTTAAACTAATATAATGAATAATTTCAAATGTAGTCAGAACAGCAATAAAATTGAAATTAATCCCACATATTACATCACTCACATTTAACAGCTATCACATTTTATTTTAAATGTTACAAATATCTGTTGTAGTGGATGTATTTTAAAACACAGCCTAAGCCTTACTTATTTCATTTTGCTCAACATCCTAGGACTTACTTTTACATAACCACAGTGACTTTTTAATACATAAAAAAAAATTTAAAAATAACTATTTGGCATCACCTAATGTCAGAAGAATGAAATATAGGTTCACAGAATACAAAGGCAATAATAAATTTAAAAATTCAAACTTTTTAGCATCTATTAGGAAATTATGATATATATGATGAAACCAATTATTTTGTACTGTTACACCTTTATTTGTCCTAATAATGTCTATCTGCCTCTTTCATGGTAAATTTCCATATCTAAATTTATACTGTAATTTTATATTATGCCAAAGTAATATTTACTCATTATTTTATGCAAATAATCTATTGAAAATGTCTAAAACTTAAGTCAAAATTAATTTCTATATTACTTATATGATGATTTTTAGATATCATTAGTAAATTTTCTCTCACTGTTTTAGGTGATATAGTCTTTTGTTTTATACATTCACTAGTTTCCCACATTAAAAATAAAAGGAAAATAGGAAAACATAAAATGTATTTCTTCTACGTTTTTCTTTGACTCATTGCCTAGTATTTATTAATGTTGAACTAATTGCTTTTTTGTCCTTGACTATGTTAATGATTGTTACTTAAATAGTTTTATCATGGTTTTACTAACCATTTGAATGTAAATCACTTCTAAAAATTAAGATTCATTTTGAAATGTCATATTATTCAAATCAATTATATATCAAGAGTTGGTTGAGTGTAGGAAGAAATGTCAAGGTTAGAAGCAAAGGACAAAAAATAAAATACTTAAAAAAATCTTATTTTCTAAACACACACCGTTTTGCACACCTGACAGTCAAGGTCGTTTGTCAACTAATATGCAAACATGTTTAGGACATTGCTAATTCTCTTGTGATTATCACTGATGAAACTACACTCTTGTTTAATGCATGCATATTTTGAGTTTTGACTCCCAAGTGACAGAGTTAGTACTCAGAACCCTACTGCATCTACAGAAAGAGTAAGAGCCTTGAGGCTGCCTCTACTTTATCCCTCAGTCTGAATCTGCAAAATTGTTCTTTAAAGGTCCAGGTAGTAAATAATATAAGCTTTGCAGCCATACAGTCTGTATGTATACAGTATAACCACTGTTATATTACAGAAGCAGCCATAGACAAAGCCACACACAAGCCATACATGACACATGAACAAATGAGTGGGACTGTGTTCCAGTAAAATCTTACTTACAAAACAAGTGAGTGTCTCAATTTGGCTTTCCAGTTGTAGTTTGCCATCCTGTCACTATCTCCTTCTCTATATTTCACCCTCCCATTAAGTTACGAAGAAAGAAGTCTTCCCAGACATCACACTGGACAGAGAGACTGATGCGTTCCTGATAACAGGTACTAAGATTAACCTCCTTTCCAGAGAGTCAAGAGGAGAATAACTTTCTACTGACTAATCTACACTAAGGAAAACAGATAAAATAGTATTTTTTTATCCACATTCTTATTTTTAAAATTTCAAGCCTTGTAATAACCAATGCTATATTTTCTTTACTTTTATATTATTTGAAATATCAAATTACCAAAAATCAATTTATCATTATTTCATAAGCAATATCACTTTATCAAAAAATGATTTTGTTTCAAAATTGTAGCAATTCTTTCATAAAGCTGAAGTGTGCATTAACTTTATTCCTTCCAAAATGTATCTCTATATTCTCTTCTCTAAAACACTACTAATTAGCAGGAGTATTCCAAATTCTTCAGACATGTAAAATAGACTTGCCAAAAATGGCATATGTTTTATAGCTCTCTAATGCTTTATCATGTAGAAAACACCAAGGCATTATGAACAATGATATAAAAGATATGTTCTATTACAACCTTCATTCTCCTGGAGAGGACGCAGGGTACTTAGGGTGTTGACATGGTCTCTCTGACACTAGTGATGATATATGTCTATTATTCAAGCATGGCTTTCTGTTTTCAGAATCAATGTTATGTATAGATATAAAAATTTAATAAACATTTATTATTTATATCAGGGTCTGCATAGGATTTTAGGAAGTGTAAGAGTAAGAGAATGATATACTGGAAGAGATACATGAGTTGGAATTCATTCTGTTGTTCTTTGTTAATTTGGCAAGTTAACATTTTTTTTTTCTCTCTGGTGATAAGGATTGTCTATATGTTACTTGAAGAGGGGTGACTCTCTCATCCCATATGATTTCTGACACCCCATATTAGGTTACTCTTCAGGTGAGCACATGTTTCTTAACTTCTCTATGTACCAAGCTGAAGCTTTTGCCATCGTTTTACACCAAATCAAGCTTTAAAGAATGCCATCTGATCACTTTATTCTCCAGCTAAAAATATTTCAATCATTTAACATTCCTTGAAAAAAATAAACAGCAAAATATGACTTGGAAAATATCTTGATCAAGCTCTACTTATTTTTTCTCATCTTTTATCACTTTCTCATGCTCATAGACACCCTGTATGTTTCACATGCTTTCACTCCAAACTATAGAGCGGAGCTAATTCCTATTTACTCACTTTGGATGTCCTATCTTGTGAAGCTTTCATTTATCAAACAATTTCGTAAGGTATTCTTTTGATATGATTTCATGGAATGCTGTAATTATTTTTATCATACCATAGAGTATATTTCACTTTTGTTCTCTGCATAGATTATGAGCTCCTCAGGCTGCTACATAGTAGGTACTCCAAAAATTGATACTTGAAAAAAATGTAACTGGAGAAGAATCATAGGTAATAATTCTTACTAGATCAATTCAGCTAATACAGTAACTGATTTGTGCAAATGTATTGAAATATTAACTAAGAGTGGAAGAACTCTGTCTCCATATCAATATAGGTTTACTTTATGATCTTATATTTCTTAGTAGTCATTGATAAGGCTGGTATTTGATTTTTCTATTGTAATTGTATGTTTATATTTCTCCATTCACACCATCGTACCTGATCACATTTTGCCAGGTGAATGCCTAGCACCTGG
Organism: Panthera leo; assembly: GCF_018350215.1. Taxonomy (NCBI): domain Eukaryota; kingdom Metazoa; phylum Chordata; class Mammalia; order Carnivora; family Felidae; genus Panthera; species Panthera leo. The sequence continues at coordinate 107,842,038 of NC_056682.1, read as the reverse complement.
GCAGTGTTTCTTACCAAAATAAGAGAGAACTAATTAATTGACCCATTTTTCTTAACAAGTAATGTTTGTGGCTTCATTACATACAATTCAGGAATTGAACAAATTCTTGACAGATATTTCTCTAAAATTACAAAGAAAAATACTATCCTTAAAAAATGCTTCAGTGGTCATAAGAAAAAGCTTAAAATTAAGGAATTTGTTTAGTTCTTATATTTCCCTTAGCAAGGGAATCATTTTAGGAACGTTTTACATAATCAGTGTAAAATATCAGTAGGCTAGTGAGCTAGCAAATTATTCTTGCTGAATGCTTTCCAGAGCTTGACAAGTTAGAGTCCTGTAATACAAAATTTCCAAATCCCAAAATTTATTGAGAAATTTTACATTTCAAATACTTTTTTTTGTACAAAAATAGCATCAAATATATAATTCTCAGGGGAGGACTTCAAAGATAGTATGTGATTACAGTGACATTAGTGGCCAGTAAATGAAAATTTAATATAAGGTGAACAACAGGAAGGTGTCTACCTTCCTGTTGTATAAGGTAAACAACAAAAAAATGTGGTGAATTGTAAAAAATATTTGTCATAGAGTTACCATGTTTTATTTCAAACATGGTAATTAAAACGATACAAACATTGAGTTAATGTACCTGGCTCTTTGTGCTAAATAGGTGTCCTATTAAGGGATTGTTACCTTCATTCAGCTTTAAGCAAGGGATACCTGTCTGCATATACCCTCCCTTCCAGATGCTTCTCTTCTTTCCTAGTAGTGGTTCAGCTTCATCTACTGATTCATGTCAGTTATGTGTGACAGAGACTAAAAATGTTGGCACAGATGAGTTTAACACAGGATCACAGTTTGACATTTTAAGGGTATGGCTTCTAGAATTAGTTCTGATGGTAAGCCTTGCTTCTTATTGTGGGTCCTTTGGAAGTTATTTAACCTGTGTAAATATGAGCTTCTTCAACTGTAAAATAAAAGTAAAATTATACATACCTTATTGGGTTATTGTAAGGTTAATAAGCTGATGAATTGCAAAACTGAGAAAACATTTAGCAATGACTACGTTTGGTCACAACCTCTGCCTGTTGCCACGTATCAGGAGAATGGTATTGCTTATCTACTTTTCAACTCTTCATAAGCAGCCCTACCTCCAAATTTCAAATATAGATGTCATGTTTTTTTCTTAAGGGCCTCATTATGTAGATCATAGCCATTAGTGAGAGGGGCTCTGGATCAGCTGAGAGACTGGAGGGATTGCATTGTAAACTGTAAAGGAAGGGGAAGACTTTGGTAGAAAGTCAAGAGGGAAATGCAGGAATTGGGAAGATTAGTTGAAATTTTGAATAACAAATAAACAAAATTTTTTGGAAATAGCCACTTTGTGTGTGAGTTATTACCAGAATAAGAGAGGTGAGGAAAAGGGAATAATTTAATAATTTTTTTCTGAGTTGTGGAAAAGTCTTCCTATTAGGTATTTCTTTTTAATTTCAAAAAATGTTGTTTTCTTTTTTTTTTTTTTAATGTTTATTTATTTTGTCAGAGAGAGCACAAGCAGGGAAGGGGCATCCCAATCCGGCTCCACACTGTCAGTACAAAGTCCCACACTGGCTCAATCTCATGAACCATGAGATAGTGACCTGAGCTGAAATAAAGAGTCAACGCTCAACCAACTGAACCGGCCAGGCTCCCCTTTTCTTCTGTTTTTAAAAATTATCTTATTTTTATTGATCACACATTTCTTTGAATAAAACACCCAAAGTATGAAGAAGGTATTCCAAGTTTACATATATACATGTGTAAGACATACATCAGTATTTCTGCCTAGGGAATTTCTTAACTCAAAGGTAAGCTACAGAAAAGTCTTAATTGCAAATGCATGGCTATACTTCAAGCAACCACATTTCTTCATTTGCTTCTCTAAATCTTACCAATGCTGGAACACTGAGAAACTCCTTCCTTTCTGTAATTACCTGATAAAACCATTCTGTTTTGCTTTTTTTCTGCATTTTGATGACTGAATTCCTTCACCTGTCATGGTTGCATGTTACCCAGAATTCCATCTTCAACAGTGAAAACAATACAAGCTTCAATAAGAAATGTTTCGAGATATTCCAGTTGCTATTCCAAAATAGAACAATTAAAGAAATACATTGCTTAAGGAAAGCAAATTTCTTGATTTTATTCTTAATATACAGTATCAAAAGGTATCAGTCTTTAGGGAGTGTATGCACTATGAAACAAAGGGAACAAATGACATTTTGAAATTTATAGAATTCATAATTTGGGCCATTAGAAGCATGCTGGTATTTCACATATATTTTCACTGTGTTTTTGAATGTAAGTATAAACAATGTAAATCAACAGAATTCCATCATTAAAAAGTCAGATTATTAAGTTTAAGGGCATTTGTTTTCTTTCCTAGAGATTTAAGGATAGAAATGTAGACAATAAATGATTATTATTTTCAAAAATAATAGTTATTTCATGTAAATCAAGTAACAGGTTTGAAAACAGAGTTATAGAACTATACCAGAATTTTTAGCACATTTTTACACTACATGCTAATAAATCTTTATGCTTTATTATTGGTGATGGTATAGTGTTTTATTTGTATGAGAGTCTCTGCAAGTCTGAATGCTAATGCTACCAGTGGCTTAGCATAGAAAACACTAGTAACAGGTGATGGAAACCTGTGCACAATTCTCTAAGTAGTTATAATACTGAGGTCTGTGATCTATCTACTTTAAACACACACACACACGCACACACACACAGTGTTTAATTTGTGGTTTCTATTATGTTCTATTACTGGCATGATGGTCCATAGCACTTAAATTAAGTACAGACATTTTATCATTGCAACTGAAGAGCAAGAAAATGGAAGCAATAACAATGAAATGTAGTTCAATTATAAAAATTCAATAGATTCTAAAATATATGTGGCCAAAAAAATCACTGAGAATAATTTAAAAATTATGGTTGGATGTTATACACATAATTTGGCATAGTGCAATAAATATTACAATTATATAAATTTTCATATTAGCAAGAAATTATCCAAATAGTGCATTACATATTATACATCATATATTACTTTAATATTATATTTATCTTTAAATGATTTTAGAAACTGAATTATTAAAAATATTTCTTTGAATAAATAGAGCCAGAGAAATCTTAAAGAACACACATCTGAGCTTTTCTAGACAAGTTGAGATTGTAAATTTATTTGGCATTGTTCATCATGTTAAAAAAAAAAAAAAAAAAGGAAAAGCAAATCGTATTTGTGGTAGATTCCAAATATGGCCACATTTTTTTCCTCCTTGTAATCTCCTTGCCTTGTGAACTGCCCTGACACTCTGGCCTTGTGACTTGTTTGGTACAATACTATGTTAGCAAATGTGTTGGAAGCAGAGGCTAGAGAAGCACTTGCACAGAGGTCTTATCCTCTCTTTCAGCTCCTGGGTCTCCTGCTACCATGAAAATAAGCACAGTTAGTCTACCAGATGATGAGAGGCACATGGCCTGGTAACTCCCTCAGCCTGGCTGACAATCTGCAAACCATTCACATTAGATCAGGCTGGAAAACCAGACAATCTACCTTATGATAACAGATAAAAGAGAGAGCTCAGCAGAGATGAACTGAGCTAGCCCAGTTTATAATCATTGGTCAGATAACCCACAAAATCATGATCTAAATAAATAGTTGCAGTTTTTTGTTTTTTTTTTTTTTTTTTTCGTTTTTTATTTATTTTTGGGACAGAGAGAGACAGAGCATGAACGGGGGAGGGGCAGAGAGAGAGGGAGACACAGAATCGGAAACAGGCTCCAGGCTCTGAGCCATCAGCCCAGAGCCTGACGCGGGGCTCGAACTCACAGACCGCGAGATCGTGACCTGGCTGAAGTCGGACGCTTAACCGACTGCACCACCCAGGCGCCCCAATAGTTGCAGTTTTAAGCCACCTTGTTTTGGAATGGTTTGTTACACAAGAAAAGCTACATGCATGAAAAAGTACAAATTAGAGATGTTAGGGATGTAAACTGTATTATGCAACATGCTTAAAATGGAAGGTCATATAGCAACTTTAACACTTGTAGAGGTAGGTCTGTATTTAGGATGGCCTGTATTTATTATCGTTTTATAATAATAAAATTTACAAACTATTGTTTTCCATTTATAGTGTATTTAATGATGTTTTGGTTACTTAATCCATAATAGCACATTATCATCCTGTGTCAACCAGATAGAACAGTGCTATATTTATCCCTCTCATTTTTTTATGGGAAGAAACAGAGGACAGATCAGTAAATAAGACAGATCATTAATTTGAACTGAGGCAGACTGGTCCCAGAAACTATACTCTCAACCATTTTATTGCTTCTCATGACAGATATTCACAATACATTGTAGGGTGAATAAAACAGGGAACAGAATATTATGAAAATTCAACCCAAATTTTTGTTTAAAAAGATCAGTAGTTTGTACAGAGTAGACAAAAATAAGTAAATGACATGAGCATTAGTATACTATTGCTATGGTTACAATTACTGTAAATACGATACTTAAAACAGATTTATTATCTTATAGTTCTGTAGGTCAGGAGTTCAGTACTGATCTCACCAGACTAAAATCAAAGTATTGGTAGGTTGTGTGACTTTGTGGAGAATGTAGGGGAGAACATGGTTCCTACCAATCCAAGTTGGATTAGAAGGACGGAATTTAATTCATTGAGGTTTGAATTGATGTTCTTTTTTTTTTTTTTTTTTGGCTGGCTATAAACTGTGGGTGATTCCCAGCTTCTAGAAGAACACAACTGTGTTCTTTGTCTCCTAGCCTCTATCCATCATTTTCAAAGCCAGGTATGATGGGTTGAATCCTCATGTGGCATCTCTCTGACACTGTCTTCTACTATTTTCTACCTTTATGGATCCATGTGATTAGATTGAGCCACCTAGATAATCTAGGTTAATCTCTTTATATCAGGGTATTTAACCATAATCACATCTGTAGAACCCGTTCTAACGGATCAGATGTGATCAGGACATGGACATCTTTGGGGGCACTATTATTCTGCCAAACACAATTTATATATGTCCCAAAGTTGGCAGTTGTTGTTTCTGAATGATTTCAGTTTATTAGTGAATTTTGTTTACTATTTTTTTATTTAACTGAATTCTCTGATATTTCCATAGTATATCTGATACAAAAATATTTATATTCACAGTACTTTTCTGAAAAAGAGATAGGGTATGTTTTTCAAATACCCAAATTTCTGTATTCTTTAAATATAAATAGTATTACTTAATTAACATTGTTTGTATCTCAGGCTTAATTATTATCTTATTGCTATAGTCAAAATCCTTTTGTCTTATACCATAAAATTGGACTTATTTTCAAATCTATGTATTTAGAGGTGATGATATTCTTCTAGAAATCATATCAAGAATCATTATGTGTTGGGCGCCTGGGTGGTTCAGTTGGTTAAGCATCTGACTCTTGATCTCAGCTCAGGTCTTGATGTCAGAGTTGTGAGTACTGGGGGTGAAGCGTACTTCAAAATAAAATAAAATCATTAGGTGTTAAAATTAGAAATTGAAATTATTCCAACTTTCTTTAATAACATAGCATTGTCAGTCATAAATTTCTCATGAATAAAGTTAATAATCCTCTTGAACATCTTACCTCCTTCCACAAATCTTGAGTTCAGTTAGTTAATTACTGACTCAGAATTATTATAGAAATTCCTCAGAAAACAAGCACTTTCAAAAATACTATAAAAGTTTGGTGTCCATTTATTAAAGTACAGTTGTGACATTGTTGACTTTTTAAGGTCTTATTAACTCATTCACTCTTTCTCTCATTCTATTTCTTCTCTCCCTCTCTGTCCCCTTCTTTCTGCCCCCCCAACCTTGAAATGTTATTTCTTTTCTTAATACCTTAGCTATTTTGGATTCATATTTCTTTGTTTTAACTAAAATCCAAGTTAGTTAACATATGGTGGAATAATGATTTCAGGAATAGAATTTAGTGAATTTACATATAATACCCAGTGCTCATCCAACAAGTGCCCTACTTTATGTCCTTGCCCATTTAGCCCATCCCCCCACCCAACATCCCTCCAGCAATCCTCAGTTTGTTTTCTAAACTTAAGAGTCTCTTATGATTTGTCTCCCTCTCTGTTTTTATATTTTTTCTTCTCTTCCCTTATGTTCATCTGTTTTGTATCTTAAATTCCACACTATGAGTTAAATCATATAATATGTGTCTTTCTCTAACTAATTTATTTTGCTTGGCATAATACACTCTAGTTTCATCCATGTTGTTGCAAATGGCAAGATTTCATTCTTTTTGATCATTGAGTAATATTCCATTGTATATTTATGCCACATCTTCTTTATTCATTCATTTGTCAATAGACATTTGGGCTCTTTCCCTACTTTGGCTATTGTTGATTGCGCTGCTGTCAACATTGGGATACATGTGCCCTTCAAAGCACCACTCCTGTATCCCTTGGATAAATACGTAATAGTGCAGTTTCTGGGTAATAGAATAGTTCTATTTTTAATTTTTTGAGGAACTTCCACACTGTTTTCCAGAGTTGCTTCACCAGTTTGCATTCCCACCAGCAGTGCAAAAGAATACCTCTTTCTCCACATCCTCACCAACATCTGTTGTTGCCTGGGTTGTTAATTTTAGCCACACTGACTGGTCTGAGGTGGTATCAGAGTGTGGTTTTGATTTGTATTTCCCTGATGATGAGTGATGTTGAACATCTTTTCATGTGTCTGTTAGCCATCTGATTGTCTTGTTTGGAAAGGTGTCTGTCTATTCATGCCTTTTGCCCATTTCTTCACTGGATTATTTGTTTTTTGAGTGTTGAGTTTGATAAATTCTTTATAGATTTTGGATAATAACCCTTTATCTGATATGTCATTTGCAGATTTCTTCTCCCATTCCACTGGTTGTGATTTAGTTTTGCTGATTGTTTCCTTCCTTGTGCAGAAGCATTTTATCTTGATGAGATCGCAATAGTTCATTTTTGCTTTTGTTTCCATTGCTTTCCGGAGACATGTCAAGTAAGATGTTGCTGCAGCTGAGGTCAAAGAGGTTATTGCCTGTTTTCTCCTCTAGGATTTTGATGGATTCCTGTCCTATGTTTAGGTCTTTCATCCATTTTGAGTTTATTTTTGTGTATCTTGTAAGAAAATGGTTCAGTTTCATTCTTCTGCATGTTGCAGTCCAGTTTTCCCAACACCATTTTCTGAAGAGACTGTCTTTTTCCCATTGGATATTCTTTCCTGCTTTGTCAAAGATTAGTTAGCCATACATTTCGGGGTCTCGATTCTGTTCCATTGATCTATGTGCAGTAGAAAGAGAAATCAAGGATTAGATCCCATTTACAATCGCACCAAAAACTGTAAAATACCTAGCAGTAAACCTAACCAAAGAAATAAAAGATCTGTACACTGCTCTTCAAAGAAATTGAAGAAAATACAAAAAAATTAAAGGGTTGCCTGGGTGGCTCAGTCGCTTGGGTGTCTGACTTCAGCTCAGGTCATGATCTCGCAGTTCATGAGTTCGAGCCCCATGTCAGGCTCTGTGCTGACAGCTTTGTGTCTCCCCTTCTCTCTTACCCTCCCCTGCTCATTCCCTCTCTCCCTCTCTCTCTCTCTCTCTCCCCTGAGAAATAAATAAATGTTTATTTTTTTTAAAAAAAAAGGAAAAAACATTCCATGCTCATGGATTAGAAAAACAAATATTGTTAAAATGTCGATACTACCCAAAGCAATTTACATCTTCAATGCAGTCCCTATCATAATAACACCAGCATTCTTCACAGAGCTAGAACAATTCAAAAATTTGTATGAAAACAGAAAAGACCCTGTATAGCCAAAGCAATTCTGAAAAAGAAAACCAAAGCCAGAGGCATCATAATTCTGGACTTGAAGCTGTATTACAAAGCTGTAAATATCAAGACAATATGGTACTGGCACAAAAACAGACACATGGAATCCTATTTCTAATTCTAGTTGTGCTTTTGATTTTTTGAAGCCTTACATAACATATTGGGTGTCTTGTTGAACTCCCACAGCATTGGCATTCTGTACACAGGGGACATGAAAAAAGCTATATGTAATGGGATAGCAAAACATATTGGATATGCATATTGCATATATTTCCTCTGCTCACATGCATACTTCATTGTTCTAGCAGACTTCAATTACAAAACCTAAGTTAGATAAAATTACCAAGAATTTCAAAATAGCAACAGCAGTGCACCAAATTGTGTGTGGCTCCCTTTTTATCATAGGCTCTGAGTGGCTACACAGCTTGTACACCCATAAAGCCATCCCTGTTTACTTCCTTCTATATCACTTTCCCCATTTTCTTACTTGTGTTTTCCGAGATTACCTCCTGGGTAAGTGACTTGTATCCCAAACTAATACTCATCATTTTATTTTAAGGAAATGTATATGAAAATGGCAATAGTAGTGGTCATCACAATGAAATACTGGAACTAGTCAGAAGACACTAAGTACCCCATTGCTGGCAACAAGTGGCTTCAAATCATCAAACTGATAATGTTTTCTGATAATGTATACTTATAGTCTCATTGTGGAGAATGAAATGATATACATGTAGAAAGGAAAACCATGATTATGTAATAGCTCAACCACTTGCAACAATTGGAGAAGTAGTGATTATAAAGATATTAGAGTTAAGTAGGTTTTTTTACTGACCTAGAAGCTGTGAGGAAAGAGAATGACAGGTTCAGGCCAGTTGACTATCAATTCAAGGTACACTGTGCAAACCAGAAACTCTTCATGGAAAATTTAGAGAGATTGATATCTTTAGTAGCCAGAAGTCAGACCCATGTTTTGATTTTAAGAGCTGCAGAGCCACCAGAAGGTCTATTCATTGTAAAACATAAGCCCTTGATAGAGAAGGACTGGGACCCCCAAAACAGGGAAAGGACATTGAATAGATTAAGTTGATAATTTTGAACTCCAGATTCTTCTGAGCCTTCTGAACTGAGGAACTGGTGCACTATCTCATGCTAAAGGAGAGAAAAATTACATATTCTGAAGCTCAAAGATGGCTTGACTTAAGATAGATAGTACATTAAAGATATTTTTCCTCATGATCTTTTGCCTGCTGCCTTCATTGCCTCTAAATCAATAACTAAGCTGAAGTCTTAGCATGTATTAAGTGGGAAGTATGGGCTATATTATGTGAACAAAAGGATCATTCACTTAAGAACTGCAGAAACCTGCCAACATGTAACAGCAGAAGAATAAATTCTAAGAATCTGACATATAGCACAGCGACTAGTTAATAGTACAGTATTATATACTTGAAAGTGGCTGAAAGTAGATATTAAGCATTCTCACCACAAAAAAGTGTTAACTGTATGATGGATATGTTAATTATCTTGATCTTGGTAATCATTTGACAATGTATATGTATATCAAATCATCACATTGTACTCTTTAAATATATACAATTATATTTGTCAATTCTTCAATAACATTGGGGGAAAAAAGAGCAGAAACCTGGATAACACCTGCAGAAGTGGACTTTGAGTACACTGCACAGAAGAGAAGGCAGAAAATAGGCTGGTTAGCAAGACAGTTTACTGATATGAGAGTGATATCTGGTGAATCAGTATGAAAATACTGGCAGATCTGATGAAAATCCTGGATCCAGTCCTAATACACTACTTAAGTAGTTCTATGTCAGTTTTCCTTTGTCATAATAATGGTGTGTAACAGGGGCGCCTGGGAGGCTTAGTCAGTTGGGTGTCTGACTTCGACTCAGGTCGTGATCTCACAGTTCATGGGTTCAAGCTCCTGTGTCAGGCTCTGTACAGCTCTGAACCTGGAGCCTGCTTCAGCTTCTGTGTCCCCCAATCTCTCTGCCCCTCCCTGCTCGCATTCTGTGTCTCTCTCTCTCACAAATAAACATTAAGAAAATTAAAAAATAATGCTGTATAACAACCACACAACCCAGTAGCTTAAAAGAGTAACTATTTATAAGCCAGTGGTTTGGCTGGATGTGTTGTTGTTGTTGTTGTTGTTGTTGTTGTTGTTGTTCTAGATCTGGTGCAGTTGTGTCAAAGGGATTATCTCTAGCACATGCTATTAACAGACAGATGGTCTGAATGTAGTTTATCTGTCTAGGATCACCTTAGCTGATTCATGTAGTCTGGCAACCTCTAGGAGGGAGGGTTTTTTTTTTTTTATGTTTATTTATTTTTAAGAGAGAGAGAGAGAGAGAGAGAGAGAGGGAGAGAATGGGGAGGGGCAGAGAGATGGAGACAGAATCTGAAGCAGGCTCTAGGCTCTGAGCTGTCAGCACAGAGCCCAATGTGGGGCTCAAACTCACCAACCATGAGATAATGACCTGAGCCGAAGTCAGGTGCTTAACTGACTGAGCCACCCAGGTGCCCCAAGAAGGTTAGCTTATACTCACCTGAATGGTGAACAGATTCAGTGGAAAGAATCAAAGTGTGTAAGGCTCTAGGTTAGACTCAGTAACAGTGATCCTTCTGCTTCATTCTATTACTCAATGCAAGTCAAAGACCCAGCTGAGATTCAGATAGTAAAGAAATAGGTTCTGCCTCTTGATCTGCAAAATCATATTACAAAGAAATTTATACCAGAAGAAGTAGATAATGAGTCATTTTTCAAATATTCACTCTCCCTTGAATCCTATATGTAATCATCACTTCCTTGACAGAAAATTTTAAAAAGGAGTCAGAAGACTCAGAGAGATGGGCATATTAGGATGAATTTATTATGTGAAAGTGAGGAGCCTATCTGTTACTAATTCCCTCGTATGGTGTAAGTAACATTCCTTTCTTTAAAGCTATAAGGAATGCACCAGTGGAGAGGGTGCGGTGGACAGCATCCTTGAGAAACTCTTTGTTGTAAGTAGGAAAGATTGCCAAAAACTGGCCTTCAAAGTGACAGGCCTCTTCAGCATGACAGAGGACAGTGGCATTTAACTCTTGGGGACAAAATGGATATGATTACCAAAATGGGCAGCAAGACAATAAGAGTAATTAGGGAGAGTTGAACTGCAGGAATTTCTGGTAATGGTAGTATGCTTTTTGGATAAGAGAGTTGGCATCCAAGAATAGTATAATTTGACTTACTCTAAAAACATCAAAACAGGGTGAGAAAAAGCTAATGCCTGACACTACATTAGAAAATAATTATTTCTTATTGAGTTTCTGTATTTGACCCATTTTTCATACTCAGAGCCCGTCATCAATTGGAGTCTTAGTCTGAGTAAGGAATCTGCAGACGCCATGAGTCAACAAAATGAATATTCTCCCAGTCTTTTTTGGAAGGGTCCTAAGTAAATTTAGCAAAGTAATTATATAGTAGGTAAATAAAATTCCAGAACTTTAAACAAATTTGAATAAGTGTCTGAGCTGTATACAGTAATGATCCCTTGTTGGAAAAAATGAACATTAAACCCAGGAGATAAATATAGCCCTGGTATAAGTCTGTTTCATAATCAGTCCAGTAGATTGGCAGATCAACCTCATTGTCGTTTCCGTAGCTCCTTGAATATATAAAATATACAGATATACTTGGCACTTTGCTGAAGTCTTTCCTTGGCTCCCTGACCTGGGACTAAGAGAATTTATCATAGAGATTATATAAATCCCAAAACACTTCAGGAATACAAGAGTAGTAGTTTCCATTATATCTCTCTTCGATTTTCTTGTATAATCTCAGAAAAAAAAAAAAGGAATCATAATGAAAAATGGGGGGCTATCTAAATGTAATCAAGTAAAAAGCCCAACTGCAGCTATTGTGCCAGATATGATATCTTTATTTTTTTTATTTAAAAAAATTTTTTTAGTGTTTTATTTATTTTTGAGACAGAGAGAGGGAGACACAGAATCTGAAACAGGCTCCAGGCTGAGCTGTCAGCACAGAGCCGGATGCGGGGCTCAAACTCACAGACCACGAGATCATGACCTGAGCCGAAGTCAGCCGCTTAACCGACTGAGCCACCCAGGCGCCCCAGATATGATATCTTTAGTAGAATAAATCCACACAGCGTCTAGCATTTGATGTGTACATATTGATCTGGCAAGTGTGTTTTTTCTAGTTCCTAACAGAAAGACTTCTTGAATGTTCCACTCTTGTTCTGAGACCCATTCAAATATGGGAGGGAGGGATCAAAGGGCTACCTGTTTTGAGTGGAGACCAGAACAAGAGATGAATCTGCATCAGGTTTAAGTATCCCTATAAGGAATGTAGGCCAACTTCAAAAGATGGGTTGCAATTTAGGCCACTAGGGTACTCAAACAAGGTCATACCTTTTGAAGTAGAAAATTATTACTAAATAGTGACTAGTAATTACTATTGATCTTTGAAAGTAGCCTTTATCTTTACACTAGACCCTAGAAAAGACTTAGTACCGGAACGTACTGCATCAAGAGACTATGAAATTGGTTCTGTCCTTCCTAAACTGGGTTATCAGATACACCACTTAATAAGTTTAGATGGATACAATAGCAATTCATTGCATAATGAAAATTACTCAATTATGTTTGAGTCAGAGTCATTGAGTATATCTAGCGGGTCCAAATAAGTTATATGAACAGAACTCAACATCAACTACAATTGTTACACCAATGTCTGTCACTCAGCTATGACTAGTTTCATACAATCAGTTGATGGAAGAAGAGAATTTTTAGGACTAGTTCAAGAATGAGTCACTGAAATATATGTGTGAGTTGAAAATGGACTGCTATCACATAGGGGGTAGCATTAAAGGAGGATGTTGAAAGGAAGTATCCTAGTGGGCAGAATTTCAAGCAGTATATGTGATCATCAATTTTGCACAGCGGAAGAACAAGTCTAAGATAAAGATATACATTAACTTTTTGTGAGTAGAAAATACATTGACTTCTTGGACAATAACCTAGATGGAGCCAGATTGAAATACCGGGGACAAACAGGTGTGGGGAAGAGGCTTGTGAATGGATCTATGGGAATGGGCAGAGAATGTTCAGATTTGGTACAAACACCATTAGCAGAGAGGTTTCAAACATGCTGATGTATCAGCATGGCATTCATAATATCACCTTCTATCAAAATAGTTATTTTAAAGTAAAGGAAGTTTGACACTGTATAGATTACCATGGGATCCTCTGGTTATATTACATACTATGTCACCTAGAAGCTTCCAGCCTGATAAAACACTGAAATTTCCCCTAAAGTTTTGCTACAGAATCCAGCTTTGGGATACATTGTGAAGTTGGGAGTAGTCTTTCAGAATGTCGTATGTATGTTTATCCAAGTGCCATGATGTGTCATTGTTTCTAATTACTAAAATATATAGTATCAGAAAAGAAAATGTGAAATTAGACTGAGTCCCTTTGGCAGTGATCTACTTGAGGAATAATTTGTGATTTTTATCTTTGAAACTAAGTTCCCAAAGATTTAAGACCTGTTTCCTGGATTGAATGCAGGGTGTGTCAGGGTAGTCACTTATACCAGAGACACAGGGTTCTTTTGAACCTAGTTACAATGACCACTTTGTCGTTTTGATTCCTCATACCAATAGACTCGTAAACCAGTAAAACTAGTAAACCAAGTGTGGGACACCTCTTGGTCATTAATACATCATTACTATTGTAAGTGGCTAATATATCAAACACTGTCTAGGAAAAGAAAGCTAACCAGGTGCTTAGATCTCTCAGAATTAAAGGCCTGTGTAACCTCACTGGACAAATAACCTAGACTAAGATTAATGCAAATCTCAAATAGGTGGTAGAGGAAGAAGAAGCTGAAAACCAATTTTGTCCTCAGGCGCACAGCTGTGCAGATGTTTTTATTAACCCTTATATTTTTAAGGCTTTTTTTTAAAATTGTGGCTGTGAAAGTTCTGGGTTCTGCCCTGTTGGCAAACCAACAAGTGAGACTGCCAGTTTTACAAATACTGAAAAGAGATATAAGACTCTTTCTGGGGCACCTGGGTTGCTCAGTCGGTTGAGCGTCCGACTTCGGCTCAGGTCATGATCTCATAGTCTGTAGGTTCGAGCCCCGTGTTGGGCTCTGTGCTGACAGCTCAGAGCCTGGAGCCTGCTTCTGATCCTGTGTCTCCCTCTCTCTCTGCCCCTCCCCAACTCTCACTTTGTCTCGTTCTGTCTCTCAAAAATAAATAAATGTAAAAAAAAATTAAAAAAAAAAAGACCGTTTCTGTGTTAGAGACAAAGGGCATTATTACTGACAGCAAGCATCATAAACTTGAACAAAAATCTTTTCCTGTTGGCTTATAAACATTTTTTGCATAGTTTAGGTATCATTTTCTTGCCTCTTTTGGGCATTACAAATGTATTTTTCTAATATGTCATCTATTAGCTTCTTCAGTGATGTCCTTCATTGTAATGAATCCTAATTTTGATGTAATTTTATTCATAATTTATTCATTTAGAAATTTTTAAAACCATGGTTGAGCAATCCTTCTTTCTTTATTTTTCTAGTTAGCAGTTCAGCTCATGTATTCATGCATCTGTGTCCCTCTGTATAAATTTTGTAGTAAATGTATCAAACTTCTTAAAAAATGACCACTGAAATTTTGGTAGGGTTTATATTGATATTTAAGTTATTTGTGAATATGTTTCATCTAAGCACATGGGACATATGTACAATTATTCAGATCACCTTCATATTTTTAATGACCATTTTATATTCTGAGAAGAATATTTTTGTTTTTATGCTTAAAAATATTACTCCATTGTACTGCTCTTACTTTAAATTCATTAATAAATTTAAAAATATATAATGTAATTTTATATTTTATATAAGACTTGTATATGAATATGCACATTTGTGTTTTCTATAAAATTGCATATTAAAATAAAACTTTTTTAAATAGTAAAAACATATTATTTAAATATGATATTTTTCCTTTAAATATGTTTTGCCATCCAGCATTGTTTTCTAAATGTCTTATATGCATCTAATAAGAGTGACATTTTTTAAAGATAATTTGTTCTTTCTTTTCAAAAGTTTTTAGAATTTTTTTATGCTCCATGTATCTAGATACAACTGCAGTGTGTCTACATGTGGAATTTTATTAATCTCTCCTACTTGTTATTCTATGAATCCTTTCAATTTGTGCATTTTCATCTTTCTCTAGATCTGAGAAATTTATTCTTATTATTTCTTCAACACATTCATCTCTTCATTTATATTCCTTTCAGGTGGGACTCCCAAATCCTGGTGCTGCCACCTTTGTATCTGCCTTTGTGTGTTTAGAGAGGGAAGCAGTGAAGAACACTTTGGTCTCACTCTTCAGCATTTCCCTTTAGAGTCTTTTGTAGAAAGTGGTAAAAGTTGATGAATGTCCTTAGGTTGAAATGCACCAGCTTCAGGGGTTCAGATAGCGAAGGAAGTAGGAAGGTAAAAAGAACCAGATGTCTGTGTTGAAGACTCCATCAGGACCTACAGGCTGTGATTTTGCCTCAACTATTGGCTAGGGACAGTCAAAATTTACAAAGATAATGTGAATAAAAGTCAAGGGCAGACATTTAAATATTTCCTTCAGCCTACGCTTTCAGTGCTGCATCTATCTGCCCCTGACTTCAAGTTGCAGCTGCTACCCAACATATATTCCAGTTCAAGTCAATGTTCAGTTTCTCCAAAAATGTTTTACAATATCTTTGTTAGTTCTTGTTATTCATATTCCCTGTTCCATTATTATTATTATTATTATTATTATTATTATTATTATTATTCTGGATCTGGGAACCAGCAGACTTCTAGTTTACTATCCTGACAGGAATTAAGAAACACCCTTGGTAGTCTTTGCGCAGTAAGGTTCTTTCTTTCCATAGCAAGCCTCTCTATAATTTTGCTTTAAGATCTAAAGCAATCTTTATACAGATGCATACATTGATCCAGTATCATTCTTGTTCTTTACATACAACGTTTTCTTAAACTTGTCTTCTCTTTCATATACCCACAACACCTCTTCTCAAAGTCACATATCCTTTTTCATTCACACATGGTATTCTATATTATTTTACTTCAGGATATTTAGCTTTCCTCTCTAATATCTTTTATACAGATATTAATTGCTTTCCTTATTTTCTCTTCACGTTCTATCCACACTTGTCCTAAAATATGATATAAGAATCCATTTATTTGAATCTTATGATACTATAGTTTTATCCCAATCAAGATACATATGGTAAAAGTATAGGATTGCCACAAACATTTAACATTTTCTTCAGTAAAATTACACAGAGAAAATAAATTCCTAGTAGAAGCTAAAAGGTTTTTTGGGGATTAGCTATTAAAGATTGTATTGATTCATTTATAATATTTTCAAATTCTTTAGAGATATATTTCTTTATCAGTGCAATTTTAGTCTAATAACAAAATCAATAGCATTTTTCACTCGTTTTGAAAAATATCCATAAATGTAGATTGTAATGTTCCTATATACTGAGTTAAACCAAATATTTAAAAACCTAAAAAGGAAAAGAAAGTAATTTTAATTTGCATATAAACATTGGATGCATTGTAAGTTTATAGGGAAAAAAAGGTTTTATATGTTTTATTTTTTATGATTTTCCCTTTTTAAGGTTTACATAATACAAAGGAGGCTAAAAAAAAGAGCAACTATTATTATCTCACATGCATAATTATTATTTGTACTTTGGTATATATCCATCCATATATTTTTCTCAGTATACATATACATTATCAGCATACTCAGTATCAGCATACATTAATACAAACATATATTGGTATAACGTACCATATATAGTTTTTCACTGTATTGTCACCTGTTTCTCTAAGGCTTGATTTTAATTTTTTTAAATGTTTAATTATTTTTGAGATACAGAGATAGAGTGTGAGCGAGGGAGGGGCAGAGAGAGAGGGAGACATAGAATCCGAAGCACAGAGCCAGATACGGGGCTCGAACCCACAAGCCATGAGATCATGACCTGACCGATGTTGGATGCTCAACCGACTGAGCCACTCAGGCACCCCAAGGCAATGACTTTAATTAGATTTTAATTATCCCATTTTGATAATACCAATTTTTGGACGATAACAATTATTTTATCAATCAGTGTGTTCTAAGTTTTCTTCAATAAAGCAGCTGCAAATTTTTTATGGTTCATAATAGTAAAAATTTACTGCTCACTTCTATGGCATGTCCAGCAAAAGGTCACCAAGGCTAGTGATCCACATCATCCAGAATCTTGCATTCAGGTTGATGGAGGAGGTGATATCTTTCTAATTCTGCATGTGACAGTGCTAGAGGGAAGGAGAGCATAACAAACCACTTACTATCTCCTAATATTTTCACTGGAAGTGACACACATATTTTACTCCCATTTAATTGGCCAACCATATGGAATTTCCCAATTACATTTGTCCGAGACTAACTGTATTTGGCCACATTCAACTAAAAGACAGAATTATAAAACTAACTTGTTTCTGTAAGAAGCCAACAAGTGAAATATTCATGAACAACACTGAAAACTATCAACAGACCCCCAGTCCTCAAATATTCAGTTTACTCTCCCTTGCCCTAGAACATGGAGTCACTTCCTTGTCCTGAAGGAAGACAGTTCAAAAATCCTATTCAGTCACAGCATGGAGCTCAAAGTACAAAATTTGTACTTCATGTACAAATGATGCACAATGATATCTTCACTTGGTGGTGTCATTAAGTCCTCACTTTAAAAATACATTTGCCTCAAAGCACCCAGTAACAAAGTAATTAACTGTATATGTATGTGTGTGTGTGTGTGTGTGTGTGTGTGTGTGTGTGTGTGTGTGGAGAGAGAGAGAAAATTTTAATTTGCTTAAATACGCAAAGACTATTTTGAAATAAGGTAATATTCTAAGATACTGGAGGATTAAGACTTAAATGTATCTCTTTTATGTGGGTTTGAGCTCAACCTTCATGTGGGTTAAACTCAGAGCCTGGAGCCTACCTTGGAATCTGTATGTTCCTTCTCTGCCCCTCCCCTGCTCACACTCTTGTCTTTCTCTCTCAAAACTAAATAAACATTAAAAAATGTAAAAAAAAAAATCTTTTATTTAATCCATAATACCCATGATATATTCAGTAAATAAAAAAAAAAAATTTTGAGCTTCCCTAACGGTTGTCACATTTTCAACTTTTAAGTATTTTCATAATTATTCTCCAAATACCTATCTCTATAAACTATTGTGCTATATTTTTATTTTTATTCATTTTATTTATTTTTATTTTTTTAATGTTTATTTATTTTTGAAAGAGCAAGAGAGAGAGCATGTGAGCGAGTAAGCAGGGGAGGGGAAGAGAGAAAGGGAGACACAGAATCTGAAGCAGGCTGTCAGCACAGAGCCCAACTCGGGGCTTGAACTCACTCGCAAACCTTGAGATCATGACTTGAGCTAAGGTCAGATGTTTAACCGACTGTGCCACCCAGGTGCCCCTATTGTGCTATATTTTTAATAAGAATTACTTAAAGTAGATTTACTTTGTCAAATACTCTGACAATTTTTATGGCTTTTGTTAAATAAGATTTAATCAAACTGTTGTCTCAACAGCAATTTTTACAAAAATTGATTTAATGTTTATCCTTATTCAATAGTCACATTATAATATTTTAGCATCTTAATAGATATAATTAGTCAAAATGGTTCTATCATCCCCAAATGTGCAACAGGTATTGTTTTCTATTAAATTCAGCATAAGCATAAACTAGAAAGCATTTGATTGAGTCAGTAGCAGATAAGAGGTTAACACAGATTTCCTAGCAGCATTGCAGGATTTCATATTCTCTTTTGCACTGGTTGTAAATATTAACTATCAAAAGAAAACTCATTGATATTGGTACAAACTATCTTATCTAGGGAACCAAATGTTGATTTCCCCTAGGTAACGTCTAGCAAATTTTACCATACATTTGACAGAGTTAGATTCTCTTTATTCTTCAAGTTCCTGATGCACTAGTTTTACTGCCTTGTGGCTAGTCGATAATGTTAATTTCTATTTCAGCAGCAATTGTACTTTCCCCTCCTTATTCCTTTTTGCCGGCTTCATTGATTCTCTTCTATGCTGATTGAAGGTCATATTTATTCCCTCTGCTATTTTATAAGGTTTGATTACAACAGAAGACAATTTCATAGACTACTCTTCCCCAAACTTTCCATTCTCCTTATTGTGAATTGTGTTGAGACCACAGCAGTTTTTAGTTGGTGTAAGTGTCCTGCACAAATTTTTATATTTTGTATTTTTACTTATCTTACTTGGGAGTACAACAGAACCAGAAAAAAAAACAAAACAAAAGAAAGCAAAAAACTCAGTTGTTGCTCAATTACCTGATAGATTTGGTAGTTTTTAATTATTTAAGTAGTTTTTATTGTATCAGAGATATTCACTTATTTTTTAGTTGTTGTTGTGAAAATACATACAAATTCAGAAACTCTCAGAAGTGATATAAAGAGTTATATTTCTTTGGGCATTCTCCATAAACATTAGCAATGGCATTTTTAGTGTTATGTGCCTGGGCAAAGGTAATTTTGCCTACTTAAGGTGGTGTATCACTTTGTCAATTGCTTCTATAAGTGAAGGGTTGCTTGTTTTAGCCCTGGATATAACTTGGATAACTGCCCTGCATTACATATGGTGTTGAATCTCCTCCTTCCAGCAGAGTCCTCACTCTTCTGCCTTTAATGATCTTTCTGGGATCATCATTCAAACTCTCTTTATCCTAAACTCATTGGAAATACTTCTGTATCTTAAGGAACCCTGAGATCACGTAGTTTTAATATAAAATCAGGGAATCTATTAACACTAGAGGAGTTAACTGTGAAATATCAGAAAAATGACAGTATAAAGCTTTGTTACTACCTATGCTTCCCAACTCCATGCCAACTAGTAATGCCTCTGCAATCAAATAGCTCTTTGAGGCTGAGAGTTAGGACAAAAGGTGTAGTCCAGTCTAAAGAAAATAGTTACGTTTGTTCCCTTAGATCAAATGATAACTGAGAACACAGGTTGAATATCTGAAGGCATACATTCATGAACAGAGATTCTGGAGAATCTCTGTCTTGAGCAGATCTATGAAGTGTGGAGAGGAAAGGTGGCATTCCCTTTGATTCCTAAGAGGTTGAAAATTAGTAAATCAGAGAAACTGAAGCCTATAACCTAACAGCTAGGAAAGCTGTAAAACTGTAGTCAACTCCAGGAGGAGAAAAGCTTTCTCTTGGTTCCTGAACAAAGGATCTGACAACTTCTGAGCTGGTATAGCTCTAGCCTACAGAGAGGAAGATCTTATTCCCATCCCTCTTGGGACCCACTTAAGTCAGTACCTGAAGCCAAGCCCCAAGGAATAGTTAAAAACTCTGTCAATGTTCTTAATGTGTTCTACCAGCCAGAGAGAAAAGAAAAACAAACTGAACACATCAAACAGAGAATTCATAGTAATGTGAAATTATTGAAATAAAGAAGTGGAAATTTGAACAATGAGAAGAAAAGAGATACAGAGAGAAAGAAAGATTGATTTTAGGTTGTAAAGTAAAAATCAATGCCAAACTTCGTTAAGGAGAGACTTATTTGAAGGGATACTGCAAAAAAACAAAAGGGGTGGGGGAGATGCTTTTACAACAGGGGAAGGGCACTGTTGTGATAAGGAGAACACTATGATCATAAATCTGCAAGTGTCCCAAGAGTTAAGCAAAAATGATTTTTCTTTCATAGAAGTAAACAAGGTTGGAAACAACTAGATGTAAGCAAGTGAGATGAATGGAGATGGCGTGATTGGACAGTAGATCAGAGAGCATTTTACCTGAATGCCAGGTTCTTCTCAGTTTGGTTAATAAGTATTTTGTTCCAGTTGATCGGCCAATCATTTATGAGATGAAGAATGGAAATCTGAAAAACCTTATGTCTGGTCCTGTTATAAGTATTATACATTGGTATCCATGAGTTTTCTCTAAGTCATATGGAGATGGGTCTTTCTTTGCAGTAAGTCTTTCCTAGAACGCAAAGGATGGAAAATTTCTTCACCTTCACTGTTTTCCAAGATTAGGGCTCAAGTAAGTTTCAATATTGTTAGATGTTTTTATAGCACAAACCAGTTCGTGGAACGTTTTTTCCCCTGTGAAACTCCAAGCAATCAGGAGATAAATTGAAGGAATTTTTACTATTGGATAGATAAATTTTTAGCTGGAAGATTAATGAAAGAAATACTACAAAACTTAGAGCAAAATTCAAGAAAAGCAAAAATAATAGAGACAAAATAATTAGAGTATAGATAATGACTAGTAATGTGGAAAAACTTTAACAATAGTTATGAAGGATCTTTTAAAAGGATCATATTAAGGAGAGACAAACATCTAAAAAAATTATACATTTTAAAAACCTCTTGTTTGAAATTCTGCAGTTTTAAGTTTT
The DNA here is from genome assembly GCF_018350215.1 of Panthera leo. Taxonomy (NCBI): domain Eukaryota; kingdom Metazoa; phylum Chordata; class Mammalia; order Carnivora; family Felidae; genus Panthera; species Panthera leo. The sequence continues at coordinate 107,820,593 of NC_056682.1, read as the reverse complement.
TTTCCAAGTTCAAAGCAAGACCAAACACACACACATACACATACCTGTAAGCATATATTAATAATTTTTTATAATTCCATGGATAAACAGAAAAACTTAGAACTTTCAATTAGAGAAAATAAATTATTTGTAAAAGTAGAAATAAGAGACTGATACTAGGTTTCTTATCTGCAAAACTGTAAGCTGGAAGACTGTGAATAGAATCTATGTAATGAAAAAAAAAAAAAGCCTGAAACTCAATGTCCTTTTATGTGCCTAAGAAATATATCATTCATCAATCAGAGTGATAGAGAGATATTTGCAAAACTCAAGGATCCAGAAATTACATCACTTATGTCTTATATCTGTAGGAAGTATTTGGGAGAAAGAGATAAAACAAAACAATGCATTAACTGAAACTAGAATTGGAGGCAGGGAAAGATGAAAAAGGATTGTGGTAAATTATCAACCTTCTTGTTTGCTCACTCATTCTCTATCTTGCTCTCTTCCTCCCCTCTCCTTTTGTGTCCCATTCTCCCTCTCTCTTATCTATCTTTGTGTGTAGTTTAAGTCTAAAAGAGTATTCATGGGGTGTCTTACCTGGTAATATGCAGAAGATTTTGCAAATGTAACAGATATATTACAAAGAATAATAGAATCATAGACTCTTGGCCAGACATCAGAGCCAGATGGAAGGAAAGTGAGCATCTTCTAAAGATCACTGCAGGGAGGCGCCTGAGTGGCTCAGTCTTTTAAGCATCCAGACTTCGGCTCAGGTCTTGATCTCATGGCTTGTGAGTTTGAGCCCCGTGTCCGGCTCTGTGCTGACACATAGAACCTGGAGCCTCTTCAGATTTTGTGTGTCTCTCTCTGCCCCTCCCCCGCTTACACTCTGTCTCTGTCTCTCAAAAAAAATAAACATTAAAAAAAATTATAAAGATCACTGCAGGGCAGGTGGAAATTTAGAAGTCACATTAGTGTAATGCTTTCTTCTAATCTGGGGAGGAGCATAGCAGTTGGAGAATAGATTTGTACAGTAGAACCACTGGATTAACTAGCGGGAAGAGGAAAATTAGCAGTAATATACATCAAACTAGCCAGAATAAAGAATGGGAGAAAACTTTCATGAAATAAGAGAATTAAAGAATGATCAAGAAATAAATCTAGGCAGCTGGGTGACTCAGTTGGTTAATTCTTGATTTTGGGTCTGATCTTGTGGTTCATAAGTTCCAGCCCCACTGGTTTCCATGCTGTCAGTGCTGTTTCCCTCTCTCTCATGGAGTTGTCATCACTTGGGATTCCCTCTCTCCCTCTGTGGGCCCTTCCCCTGCTCATGCTCTTTCTCTCTCAAAATAAATAAATCAACTTAAAAAAGGAAAGAAATCTAGTGTGTACATATATATACATACATGTATATATATGTAAAACTTTGAGTAAATGTATATAAGAGAAATATATATTTACAAATATAAAAACATACAATATATATGTAGTTACATTAAAGGTAAGTGTGTTATTAAATATCAGAGATTATCCTACTAGATTAGAGAAGATAAATAGCTATGCACTGCTTAAAATGACTTTTAAAGCAAGTACAAAATGCAAGTTAAAGAAATTTGCAAATATACAAAAGATAACCACATAAAAATAAATATTAGGTGGCCCTATTAACATCAGGTAAGTGTGAGTTAATAATAAGATTATTAAATAGGTTAAAAATGGGCACCATGTGTTGTTTAAAAGCTCAATTTATGAATCATATATGGCATTTATAAATTCACATATACCCCCAAATATCACCTAAATGTATAAAATCAATAGCATTAAAAATTATATGTAAAAAGGGAAATAAACTCTGGAAAGGGAAATATTAATACACATTGTTTTAATAATAGATAGCTCTAATAGCCCAAAGTTACTAATTATATTTTTAAAGTACAATTTATTAATTTCATTACTATATACCAATTTTTGTATTTAATTTTTGAAATGAAAAAATATAAAGGGTATCTGTTTTTGTATGTCCATGGAACATTTTCACACATGTTCATTACAAACAACTTAGCAAATTCTGTGATCATTGTGCCCCAAAATACATATTGAATATGTAACAGATATGTTATTATTTTCAATTTAAGACTTTGAATTTACCCTAGATAGAAGAGATCAGCCCTTAAGTTCTGTCTGCCTAAAAATAATGGAACAGAGAGTATATTTTGCACTAGAATTTAAGTCTAATTTTGAGGAACACTGTCATTATTGTAAACTTAATTAGGTAGTGATTCCAATTTTAGCTGAACTAACAAAATCCCTGAAACTTGGTACAGAAGTATTGAATTGGCAAAGGCATTTGTTTCCCTTTCTGTTAGTAAAGATGGTTACAGAGTGAAAAGTGAGAGGAATGAAGAGTGACATTGTACTGTCTCCCAGCAGCTATGTTTTCTCATGGCTCCACTACTTGCCTGACTGGTCCACCAAGATTCCAGTTTCCTTCTTTGCATTAGTTTGGTCTGGCTGCCATAAAAACAAACAAACCAAACAAACAAACAAACAAACAAACACAGATGTTTGTTGGCTTAACAGAAATGTATTTTCTCACAGACCAACACAGAGTGTTGGCAGGTTTGGCTTCTCCTGAGACTTCTCTCCTTGGCTTACAGATGGCCAGTTTTTGCAGCGCCCTCATGTGATCTTTCCTCTATATGTATCTCCAGTGTCTCTTTGTGTGAGCAAAGTTTCTTTTCTTATAAGGATGCCAATCAGATTGAATTACACCTTAATGGCATCACTTATGGAGCATAAGCAGGGGAAGGGCAGAGCAAGAGAGAGACACAGAATCTGAAGCAGGCTCCAGGCTCTGAGCTGTCAGCACAGAGGCCAACGCGGGGCTCGAACCCACGAACCATGAGATCACAACCTGGGGCTCGAACCCACGAACCATGAGATCACAACCTGAGCCAAAGCCAGATGCTCACGGGACTGAGCCACCCAAGTGCCCCTAACGTAATCACCTTTTAAAGTCCCCATCTCCTAAACAGTCCAGTCCTGAGATACTGGAGGTTAGAGCTTCAACATACGAATTTGAGGGGAACTCAATTGAGCCCACAACATTCTTTCTTCTATTTGATTTTTAGCTTAGTAGTGGTAGTAGTATCTGCTTGCAGTTAATCACTCATCATCCTGTTAGCGTTTGTGCTTTTTGATCGCCTTTGGTTTTTATTTTTAGAAACATCGTAGAATCACACTTCACTTCATTATCAACTTTGATACTTTAGGAATAAAGTAACCTACACAGCACCTCATCTCTTTTCTTGTACAACTCATAAATCTGTTGGCCACAAACATGCTTTTATTACCACTATCATAACCAAGCCCTCCGACTAGATATATGTGTTTGTAGATGCCTCAAATGTATGGATTTGTTTTTTACTGTTTGAAAAATCAAATAGTAGCATATCACTGTTTTCTATGACAAAACAGCATGCCCTCCTAGAAATTAGAGTTAGACTAGTTTTGAGAATCAGCCCCTCAGTGTCATTCTCAGCATAATGACATTTATGAAAATTTCATAGTGATTTAATGACTATGGATCAAAAACTATTAAGATGTCTCAACATGACAAAATACAGCACCGACACCGCAGGGCTCTAGTCAAAATTTAGTGGACTACATTTTAGTTGTTTATAGGTCCTCTAATTTATGTGTCTTCTCTTAAACTCTACAAGTGACTTCTATATTTTCACTGTTCATTGAGAAAATAAGGACATACAAATAATCTAGATTTTGTAATAATAATGTTGTGCATCAAACAACTATAAAGCTCATTAGCTTAAAATAATAATCATAACTTTCCTGTGTCTGTTTTTTTGCTGAAGGATGTCTGATCTAGGCTGGGCTTGGCTCCAAGTGCCATAGTGGTCTCAGGTCTGCTTCTTGTCTCTCTCTCTCTCTCTCTCTCTCTCTCTCTCTTTTTTTTTTTTCTTTTCCTTGCTTTTCTTTTTCTTTCTTTCTTTTTTTTTTTTTTTTTGTTTTTAATCATTGGTCAGTAAGGTGTTTGTTCTTATTATAGAATGGAAGAAGAAAAAGAAATAAGCTCAATAACACTTCAAGCCTCTGCTTGCATGATAGCTGATAATGTCCTATTAGCCAAAGTGTGCCTTATGATGAGTCCAAACTCTAGAGGCAAGAAGGTACCCTCTCCATTTGGTACACTCTCCAGTTGGTACACTACAAATCACAATGTAAAAGTAGTAAACAGAGTGAGGGGGGAATATTTGGGAATAATGGATGTTTTGCAGTTGTGACTAAAATATTAATTGGTTCTTAGAGTTTACAGAAAATTTCAGTGTTTCATTCAGCCCTCAACATAATTCTGAGAAAATTGCAATTAACTTCATTAACAATGTGATAACCAAAGTTCAGGGATCTATTAAAATATTTTTACTACATGGTTCTTGTATGTGCACATTGTCAATATTGTTGTTTAACCCTTAACAGAAGCCTGTCCCTGTCCTTTCTGTCTTTCATACCTCTGCCTGTCAATGACATGTTAAAATGGAATGAGATGTCTGATCAGACACTTCTTACTGATTATAAAATAAAGGCTGTTGTGGAGGATGAACTCCAGCACGATAGCTAATAAATTAATCTATGGTGTCAGAAAGGAGTTTTTCTTTCATACAAAACAAATCTGAGGACATAAATCTTTATTGTTTCAAAAGCTTGCTTCTTTGCAATCAAGTCTTAAATGGTTTTTCAAAAATATTTATGAGAGGAAAAACGAGTGGTTGGTAATTGGAAATAATCCTATGTTTTGCAGATTACTTCTGATCAGAAAACTCAAACTATATAAGCTTTTAATATTTTGTTCTTGAAGAGGGGATATATTTACGTACTCTGTGAAGCTAGATTAATTGGATTATACTATGATTTTTTTTTTAAGTTTAATTTTAGTTTCATAGCACTAAGTGAAAGATGTGGAGATGGAAAAAAAAGTTCTAACTGTCTGTTAGGGAATAACAAAACACCTAGTGATAGCTTTGAAACAGAAGAAATAGTTATGAGTTTTATTTTACAGCTAACATTTCTAAGATCTAGAATGTTGATTATGTAAAATATTGTTTAAATTATGGTAAATTTATTATACTCCAATGTAACATTCATTGTCAAGTAAAACTTTTATACATAGTTACATGTATATTACAAGTAAATCTTTATTCAGTTCATAATGAGCAACAAGCCATGCTGAAGTATTATTATTTTGTTGTTGTTGTTATTGTTTGGTGGGGGAGGGGGTACTTTGTTTTGTTTTTTGCAAAATTTGCCTTTGAGTGCACATCACCCAAAATGGTGCCACAATATATTTGTTAAGTAAATGCATTTATGGACAGAGGCAAAGAAGGAGAAAAAATTCAAACTTTAAATACCCACTTTTGCCATATGTCCATTTTCTTCAACAACTATCATTTGTTTATTTATTTTTTCCTACTGAGTCTTTTTTCTGTCATCATTATGGAGCAAAGTTTCCTGACTCCTCCCAGTCTGTAAATTTATATCATCTTTGAGATAATTCTCTTTTTTCCTTTCACTTTGTGGATGGATAAACTCTCATTAAACATACTTACACCCTTGATCCCTTACTTGGGTGCGGAGATCAGAATCAGCTTTCTTTGACTTTATTTCCATTACAAAGAAATTACTATCTACTGGTTGCTCACCACTCTTGAGTAAGTCATCAATTTATTTTAAATTCTCTGTCACATTTCCCATGGTTGTTTTCCTCCTAGGTATGTCCATGCTACTAAAGTTTCCAAAAGTCACTACTGCTCAGCAGAATACCTTGTATTATATATGACAGATGGTAAAGACCATCCAATGAAACTTCCTTTCTCTCCTTCTGAAAAATGTTTTTCTTTTTTCAAGTAATCACGAAGGAAAAGTGTTCATTCTTGCCAAGAGTATTATCTCACCCTATCATCCTGACTCTGTCTTCTTTGAGGACCTTATCTAGCTTATCCTCTAATACTTATTCCCCTCTTTTCTGCTGGTACTGTAACTTGTGTTTACATGCATTTTCAAGGAGTCCTAAAAAGGAAACTTGTCCTTGATCTTGCTAGAACCTCAAAATACTATTTATATCTTAAACTTTGCAACAGAATTCTCAGTCCGGTAATATGTATTTTTTGGAAAGCAAGTAGGAGTACCGATCTGTAGCAAACCTGAGGTTTGCAGACCTCAGAATTATGAAGCTCAGCTAAAGTCTTTTTTTCTTTCACAATCTGTCATTCCTCATGTTTTTATCTAGAACATACTAAGGATTTAGAGTACTTAAATACATTGGGGTTTAGTCAATAGAAGGCCTAATGGCAGTTTCATTTGCTATGGATATTACCAACAGGAATAAAGATTCTTCATTTTCATGCAAGATAGCTGTGGTTTGGATGAAAAACTAGGCTTGCTTAATCTTAGCATGTCAAAAAGGATTTAAATATACAGCATGCCTTACACAAAACAAGCTACTGTGGCCCATTATCAAAATTTCTTTAATTTGTAACACTCTACTGTTGCAAATGAATACATGATTTTCATGATGATTCAGTGAGTCAGTTAGGTGGGCCTCTCCCTTGTTGGCCAGCCAGACTGAGATGTAGTCAGGGAAGAGATTGAGACAACATTTGTGAACTAAATACAGAGTAACTATTTCTACCACAATACCAATATATCTTACTAGTTTTTTGAATTATTTAATGTCACAGAGGTCTGTGATGTGCATAAGCGTGAGGATAAAATGGAGTCTTTCTTAAAGAAAAAAACACAACAAACTGAGCATTACTCGTAATATGCCAGGTGAAATATAATCCTTATTCATAACATGTTTCCAAAAGGGAATGCTAAATCGTATACAAATGAGGATTGCTTTATATAGTGTGTAATTATTTTATGGGTCACATTATCACAAGATGTTAGATTGAGTATGTAAATAGATTCCAAAAAAGGTTTTACAGAATTTATTAATGACAAAACACAGGCATGTGAAAGCTGAAATGTCAAGTCAAAGTCAGCAAGCAAGGCTCTGGATTAGGATTTCTCCACTGTGGCACTGTTGATATTTTGGATGGGATAAGTCTTTGTTATGGAATCTGCTGTGTACACTGTAGGATGTTTAATAGTATGTCTCTGTCCACAGGGCCACTTCATGCCAGTACCAATCCTCTACCCCAATTATGACAATCAAAAATATCTCCAGACATACCAGAATGTTCCATGGAGCCTGTAATTATTCCCAGTTGAGAACCACTGCTTTAAGTTTAACACTAATCTTAGAGGCTGATAACTGCCCTGGTGCTTACTGGAAATTGTGTATTAACAATAGTAAGCTGAACAACATTTTTAAAAATTTTATGTCCTTTCTCATTATTTCCTGGAGATTCTTTTGAGGGGAATTCTTCCGTTTAGTCATTTTGGATAGCCCCTGGAGTGGTGCGGGACTCCAGGGCACTTCCCCTGTGCTGTCTTGAATAACTTGCATTGGTGGGTGGGGCCGCAGTCAGACCTGCTGTCTGCCTCCAGGCCACCGCTGGGGCCACAGTCAGACTGGTGTGTACCTTCTCTTCCCCTTTCCTAGGGGTGGGATTCACTGTGGGATTCACTGTGGGGTGGCGGCCCTACTGGGCTACTTGCACACTGCCAGGCTTGTGGTGCTGGGGATCTGGCGTATTAGCTGGGGTAGGCAAGGTGGGTAGGCAAGGTGCACAGGGGCAGGAGGGGCAGGCTTAGCTTGCTTCTCCTTCGGTGATCCACTTCAGGAGGGGCCCTGTGGCAGCAGGAGGGAGTCAGACTCGCTGCCAGAGGGGTGGCTCCGCAGAAGCACAGCGTGGATGTTTGCGCAGAGCAAGCAAGTTCCCTGGCAGGAATAGGTTCCCTTTGGGATTTGGGCTGGGGGATGGGCGAGGGAGATGGGGCTGGTGAGCGCCTTTGTTCCCCGCCAAGCTGAGCTCTGTCATCTGGGGCTCAACAACTCTCCCTCCCATTGTCCGTTGTCCTCCAGCCCTCCCGCTCTCCGAGCAGAGCTGTTAACTTATAACCTTCCAGATGTTAAGTCCCGCTTGCTGTCAGAACACACTCCTTCCGGCCCCTCCGCTTTTGCAAGCCAGACTCAGGGGCTCTGCTTTGCTAGTGGGCTGCTCCTCCGCCCCGCTCCCTACCGCCAGTGCATGTAGCGCGCACCGCCTTTCCTCCCTTCCTACCCTCTTCCGTGGGCCTCTCTCTATGCTTGGCTCGGGAGAATCCATTCTGCTAGTCTTCTGGTGGTGTTCTCTTATGTCCTTTCTCTAGGAAACTGTTAAATAAAAAAGAAGTGATAGGAAAATATTCATTTATACATATACACCTTCCTTGCTTTTGCATAGAGGCACAAACATACACACATACATGCAAAATTCTACCAACTAGCCTAACAGTATAGTGCTTAAAATTATATTTTTATCCTTTTTACTTTGTTCATTGCAACTTATGTGTTATGGTAAGCCTCTTAATTTAAATTGGCTATGATGAATTATCAAAGGGCAAATTCAGTAAATCTTAAATTTTATTGCTCTGGTCACTCTCTATACCTATTGCCTAAGAAAGAATCTTCTCCGCAAGGCAAAATCCTACCCTAACAAATAGTCATTTTTAACTTTATTTTGTCATTAGATCAGGTTATTGTTTTTCTTATGGCTGTTTCACCCTTAGTATCTGTTCTCTCCTCCCAGTTTTTATTTGTTAGTGGATGGCAATTTTAGGAATGACAGAGGTCCTGAGAAATCATATGCTCTGCTAAAGACAAAACCTATAAAAATAACACTATCTTTGAATTTTAATATTTTAATATTCAGATCTATAATGTAAAAAAGACTAAAATATATAAATGGAATATAGAAGCAAAATGTGGATTTGCTCTTGAGCGTGCCAAGCAATTATTCTGGTATTTGAAACTCTCTTTTACTCTCTTACAAATCATTTCTTCAGTGGCTTACTACATGTGGTGTGTGGTATAACATGCTATGGAATACATAAACATGGCAAAGACAGATTCTTACCTTTGAGGAACTTGTGAGCCTGGCATGATTTAAAGCAGAATGAAAAACTCTTAGTGAAAATAGTAATATACAATTTAAATATAGGAGCTTTTATGTTTGGTTGAGGGGAATTACAAACGAAAATTATTAAGAAGAAAAACCTTGAAGCAATTTAAGTATGATATCAGTGATTGCTGAAATGTTTAAACATATTGGAATCATACTAAAATTAGTCCTGCTTTTAACATTTCTCCATTCTTTTCATTTTAGACATTTCAATCAGTTCATTCTTTCTAATTCCTATCTTTGAATGCCTTTGCCTTCAAATTCTTAAAATATTCTTACTACATCAGAACAAAGAATTCACAAGTCTTTATTTGGCTCTCTGTAATCCCTTCCTATTTTTATTTCCAACTTAATATTATTAGATTCCATAAGTAAGACAGTTTTCATTTTTAAGAAAGACAACAAAACCTATACATTCTAGACAGTTCAGTATTATTAAGAGTTTGATAAAATACATAGTATTTGGTCTTGAGAGTATCTTTTTAAATTTGCATAACCCACTAAGTCTTTATACCTGGTTCTTTTGAATATTTAATTTGATTATAAAGATTTATGTCTTGTATGACTCGAATGAATTTTTAGTTTTAATGGCAATGCTTAGGTACAAACATTAACAATGCATTTAGGTTCCATGAACTATTGACAAGAAAAGCTGGTAAAAACAATATAAAAGGGACCAGCCAGATGCCCGAGGCTGGATACTCCCCTTGCATACTTTTGGCTTCTATAATCTTGTTTGCCTCCTGTGTCCACCAACTGCCTGGAGCACCACTGATAAGGGCCCCTCCCCTTTTTCTTTTGTCTCTCAACCCTCTAATATCCCAGCCATAAAAGGAGGCCAATACCAGATATCAAGGTTCAGGGCTCAGCCTTTGGAGGTGACTCTGCTGGGGCAGCACCAGTGCGTAATAAACAGTCTTTCCTGATTCCCCGAGTGCGTGTGGCTGGTCTCTTCCTGGGCACCTTGTATTTGTTGTAACACTGTGACATTTTTGGTATAATTTCTTTAAAGGCAAAATTGCCATCCTATCAAAGAAGTGTCTCACAATGCTGAATTTTGTTTTAAAACAAACTACATAAGAAGTTGTACACTGAATTTAACATTGTAATAGTCACCTTTTAATTGCTACATGGACACAGAATTACAGATTTGGTCATGTAAAAACCTTGTATAATAGATTCTTATGGTTCTTCACCAGCATTAATTTTATGGAGAAAATTTCAGTGGAAATACTACAAAAGTAAATACTATCTTAGTATTAGAAACAGTAATAGTACTACATAGGTAAAGTATATTAGTTTGCTAGAGCTGCTGTAACCAAATACCACAAACTTAAGCAGTAGAAATTTACTGCCTTATAGATTGTGGAGTCTAAAAGTCAGAAATCAAAGTGTCAGGCAGATGGGTTCTTTCTGAAGGCTGTGAGGGAAGAATCTGAGGATCTGTTTCAGGCCTCTCTCCTTAGTTTGTAGATGGCTTCTCTCTATGTCTCCTCATGTTGTCTTCCTTCTCTGAATGCCTGTCTCTGTGTACTAATTTCCCTTTTTTAATAGGACATCAGTCATGTGGTTTTAGATGCTATCCTAATGACTTCATTTTAACTTCATTACCTCTAAAAGGACCTAACTCCAAAAAGTCACATTTGGAGGTTCTGGGGATTAGGACTTCAACATACTTTATTTTGGCAGCACACGATCCAACCAACTGGTAATATAAAAGTATCTCAACTGTTAAAAAAAATGAACTGTTATTTTTATAGATGCATTTAAAAATAGTTTTCAAGAACTCAGGTTTTAGAATTTAAAAACAAATATGGACTAAATGAAAATTTTTTTAAATATTTAAAAACTAAGATGTAAAAATAGTTACAAGGTTTTTTTTTTTCTTTTTTCTCTTCTGTATTTTATTGACTAACTGAAGTTTAACACCTCTAAGGCAGTTCAAAAAGAAAAAAAAAAATTATGCCTTATGCCTTCTCCTACAGTTACACTTGAAATACGATCTAATTAATTTTACCACTTACAAGATGTATGGAAAATTCTTACAACACTTTGAAGAAAAATAGTGTCGTTCAAAAAATTTATTTTAGATGGGCAACTTTCTCATCTTCCATTCAGTTCTCTAGCTTCTTTTTTCAGAGTTGTAAGAATGTTTACCTAACTATATGTACTGATGGTAATGTTTCAATTAACTTGTTCCAGCAGGATCAAACATGATTTCTTCCATATGCTGAGGAAAAGGACACTTTTGGTGAAAGCTGAATCCTAATGTAATGAAGAGAGAGAATTAAAGAATTTTTAGCATACATTTCCAAACTATCTTGACCATGGAACATATCACTCTTGAATAGTGGAATATCTTTAATGTGGTCACCAGATAGGTGGAACTACATGGAATTCACAATGTTTGACAGTTTTTAGAAATGGCAATTTCATATAATTTAATCTACCAAGGATGAAAAACAGAGAGGGTGGTGGTTCACAATTCTCCCCTTCCTAAGACTAGTACAAAGGGAAGAATGGGCCTGGGTGAATAATCATACTGATCAAGGATGCTCCTTACCCATTGTCACTCTAACTTAACTTAAAAAAAAAAAGAGAGAGAGAGAGATTGAGAAAACAAAACAAAACAAAGAAGTCACTAAAAGAGCTTGGAAAGACCATAAGAAAGTGGACCATAAGGCATCACCTTGTTGTGAAGAATTAACTTTACTCCCAGCTCTTTGGAGGTTACCTCTAACTCTTTGGAATTTCTCAAATGATTGGAGTTTTTGTTACCTAGGGTGAGTCCCTCAGACCACATTTGATATGACAATGAGGTGACTCAAGGTGGGCCATTGGTAGTTGTAGCTAACACAATGACTAAGGGTGGAGACTGGCCTTGTCTAAAAGACCAACCCTGTAATCTGAAGTTTTGGAGTTTTGAGCATGTGTATCAGTTCAACATCTAAGGTAGAAGTATGCTGGAGATTGAATTCAACCACATGGGCATGATTCAATCAATCATACCAAGGTAAAAGGTGAGGTGTTTTGGTTGGAAACACTCTTTGAGAATTGTCATGCTTGGATGCCGGAAGGGTGACATATTCCCCAAGATGATAAGAGTTTCATGTTTGAAACTCTCCCATTCTTTACCCTATGTTTCTCTTTCTTGGACTGATAGTGATTTTTATTATTTTGCTATAATAAAACCGTAATTATAAATATAGTGCTTTTCTGAGTTCAGTGAGCCATTCTAGGGGATTACCAAAACTGAGAGTCTGCAGAGACCCCTGAATTTGTAGGTAGCTGATCCAAAGTAAGGGTGACTCTGGGAACCCTTAAACTTGTAACTGATATCAGAAGTCCTGAACAGACTTGGCAGTCTGAAAGACAGTGTCTTTAAACTGTATTTGGGCATAACTCTACAAAATCATAAATAGGTCGACCTCAGGACATTTTAGGAATAGAAGTATAATGCCAGATGATGATTGGAAAAATAGGGAAACTGAGAAGTTAGAGTAAGAAAATATTTTAACCAGTAGACAGAGAGTATGTTTATACATGATTTTTTAAGGGATTTTACTTTCATTTATTTAAAAAATCTGGTTCCCTTTAAAGGAGTTGGAATGAGTTGGATTTCATTTAAAACTCCAAGTCTTCCTGTAACTTTACATTATTCAGTCTTAGCTGGACCATAAGGCACAAATACCTCCGATATATCCTTTAAATGGGAAATGTTTCCTTATATTGATTATTCTAAGCTATCTTTCTAATGGAACCTCATCATTTCATTGTACTAAGTAAAATAAAATCTAGTCTATTTTCTGAGATGTACTCAAATTCTCTGTCTTCAGTTGTTGGGGAAATCTTCACATCAAACAATTGGCATTTATTGTACAGAAGAATCATTAAAACTGAGTGATATATCATGGAAAGCCATCAGATCATTCATTTATCCAGTACACTGACATTATACTCTCAGAAATTTTAAGTGATTTGGCCCATTATATATTTTTTTAATGTTTTTATTTATTTTTGAGAGAAAGCAAGACAGAGTGTGAGCAGGGGAGGGACGGAGAGAGAGGGAGACACAGAATCTGAAGCAGGCCCCAGTCTGTCAGCACAGAGCCCAACATGGGGCTCGAACTCGCAAACCATTAGATCATGACTTGAGCTGAAGTCAAAGTTATACTCTTAACCTACTAAGCCACCTGGGTGCCCCTAATAATTTGACCCTTTAAAAGAGTTTTACAAAAGGAAGCAAAAAGGAAAATGTCTACCATCTGGAGACTGAGTATCTGTACTAATTTGGTTTGTTAACACATCAAAATGTGTTTCTTTTAGAAAAGAAAATGAATATGGAGTCTGCTGGGGTTCCCTCTCTCCCTCTCTCTCTCTGCCCTCCCCCCACCCCCTTGTGTGTGCATGTTCTCTCTCTCTAATAAATAAACTTTAAAAAAAATAAAAAGGAAAATGTGTTTCCTTTGAAAAGCACCTCTAAAGACTTGAGAACTGCCTTGTGATCAATAGGGATGTAGGACCTGTGACACTGACTGTAGGATAAGAGACTTGGGGACATTCAGGTAGGGGAGAGGAAAGTGTATCTGCAAACTTTACAATTAAAAAAAAGAATTTGTTTTTAAATAGGTGCTTAAAATAATGATGTGCTTGGAAAGGGTCATAGTGTTTCACTTGTAAAATATTTATTCATTTATAAGTGATTGCACACTGTTTGGGGAAGTAAAGCATGCTGGAGTTTTTTTCAACAAACATATTGCAGGACATTTTGTTTCTTGGTAAACATTTGACAGGACAGTTTTCGAGATACTGACATGTAGGATTGTCTTATTATTGCAGAGCTCATTTTGTCATTAGTGATTACCATGTGCCAGAAATATTTCAAGAACATCTGTTGTTGATACTTCTCATTATGGTTTCCACTTTCAATACCAATGCTGTTCATATGGAAATGGATATCTTTGTCTCCTTGTTGGAATGCTTGTGCCATTCTTTTAATTTATCTGGTTCAAATTAATAACATAAACAATATTCAGCAAATTAATCCATAAAATATATTAAAAATGATATATAAAAAAGTGGACAGAGATAGAATTAAAGTAATCTAAATTTATCTATCTCTCTACCTATCTATCTATCTATCTATCTATCTATCTTTGGTACAAATAATATAGTCTGAAAAACTCCCAGTTAGTTTTCATTCAAAATGTATGAAAAAAGTTAATGAAAAGTCAGTGATGTTTATTTGTTTTCACTCTTCCATCCAATATTTTCCTCCTGTACACATCCCATTGTTGAAAGTCTTTGAAATTGTCATTCAATGAGGATTAGAAAAATGACCTCAGCTTATGTTGCCAAGAACATTTCTATTATTATGTTTTTTTGCATAATGATGCCCTGGAGAAAAATACAGTCTCATAAGTCTTTTTTTTTTTTTTTTTTTTTTTTTTTTTTGCTCTTGCTTCAGTTTTGTTTGGCCCTTGTAAACAATGAATACCCAATGGGAAAGAATTCTAGTTAGTAGTCATGCTTTTTATGCATAATATTGCTAGTTTAAAAAAAAATTTTACCTATATTGTTATTTATTTAGAAATGTTACAAAATGTATGAATACCATTATTTGTAAGAGGTAACAAGGTTGAAAAGAAGGTTATAGTTTCTTTTTTTGATTCACTATAATTTGAACCTTCATTTTGTCTTTAGATGTTAAAAAAACCCATCTTTTTAATATCATGCCTTTCCTTTCTTACATTTTATCTAATGTACTAGTTAAAACATAATCCTAACAGACATCTTAAGATACTTTTCTATAACATCAGTATAAAACATACATACAAAAACATGTTTTCAGAACATGAGAGTACCAAATTCTTTTTTAGTGTTGTTATGTTTACTACAGATTTAAGTAATAAAGAAAATAAAGAAAAGGGGCCTTATATTTCATCATTGCATTGTATTTAATGGCATTGTATTCAATGGCATTTTCTTTTATAAATATATTTTTTAATGTTTATTTATTGTTGAAAGAAGAGACAGAGGACCCAAAGCAGGATCCACACTGACAGCAGAGGGCTCGATGTGAGGCTCAAACTCACAAACCATGAGATCTTGACCAGAGCCAAAGTTGGACACTTGACCACTGAACTACTCAGGCGCTCAATATGGCATTTTCTGTAGTGTCAAAATAAAGATGGAAAAAAGGTGTATTTTCCTAGAGACAGATTTTTATTTCTCTTCCCTTCCCTCTCGAAGATGAATCCTTTAGAACACTTTATGTCTCCTATTCCCTTGTTCTCCTCCCTATCCTCAACTCCTGTGTTTGCTGAGATAATTTAAACTATGTATATATATATGTGTATATATGTGTGTGTGTGTGTGTGTGTGTGTGTGTGTATATATATATATATATATATATATATATATATATATATATATATTTAGCTGAGATAATTTAAACTACATATATAAATATTTAAATATACATGAAATAATTAAAATATTTAATATTTAAAATATTTAAATATTTTAAGTATATATGTTGAAACATATAAAATCCTATAGTATGTCTGTTAGAACATTTTTCTTTTCTTTTCTTTTTTTCCATGGATTTTTTGCATTCCTGAGTAGTCTGGGCCTTCCAGGCAAAGGGAAAGTTTGAACAGCAAACATATCTTGAAGCCAGACATACTATCTCCTAAAAGGTAGAGACTCCAGAGACATTCCAAAATAATGAAGTCCTATTCCTCTCCCTCAAAGATATTTGCTTACCTTTGATGGTATTAAAAAGAGACACCTTGGGAGTTTGGGGAGGATGAGTGAAATAGGTGAAGGGGACTAAGAAATACAAATGTCCAGTTATAAAATAAATAAGTCACAGGGATGAAAAGTACAACATAGAGAATATAGTCAATAATGTAATAATGTATGGTGAAAATAATGTGGTGAGTGCTGTGTAAAATATGGAATTCACAAATCACTATGTTGAACAGCTGAAACTAGTATATTTTATGTTCACTATACTTCAATAATATGTATAATATATTTTAATATAAAATAAGGGAGACAGCTTCTCTACTGTTCCCCAAAGATTTTCTTGTCTCTTTCCAAAGGCAAGGGTGAACAGATATGTTAGCTATCCCATTAAAGTTCTGAGTATCACAATTTTGCTGTTTCTTTCCTGTGGGACAGCCTACTGCATGCACAGATATGTCTGGCTCTCATTTCATGTCACTTTGTGAGAATTGGGGCATGAAGAACTGACACCATGTATTGCTCTGGCTGCTATTTTGTGTCTGTGTATCTGACCCAGAGTTTTGTGTTCTGTCCAAACATATATAAATTATGGGAAGCATCTTGCACATGTCAATTTATAATCAGACACTTCACAGTTTCTTACTTAACAATACCTCTTTTCTTTTGTATGAATCCCCAGAAACATTATAATGATTCATTTAGGTTTAGCTATCTAAATATCAAGATTCATCTGTCCTGCTATAAATTGTACTGTGTCGTGATATCTTTTCTAGTTCAATAGTTGTGTCAGAATAGTTCATCAGACATTGACGTCAGACAGTACAGAAGAGGCATACCAACTAAACCCTTACACTTAGAAAATCTTATTCTATGTTCTTTGATAGGTGGAGGTCATTGTGGCCATAAAGGGTCCTTTGATTATAGTTATTTTTTTACTTCTCTCCACTACATATCTATCACTCAGGATTTTGCTATATTCCAGTGTCAATTATGATAAGTCTAATGATAACCTTACCATCTTTCACTTAATGTATGTTTGATATTTTTGATAAAAAAGACAGACATTTGTTAAAGAAAAATAATGGAGGCATTTGTTGGCTACAGTAAGGCTTTTGGTTTGGACTTCCACTTTGAAAAAGAGTTTGGAATACTTACTTCGAGTGCCATTTGGGCAAAAAGTTTATGGTATCATCAGCATCCCTGCTCCATTTCCTGGCAGTAAACTCAATCTGTGTGCTTCAACTATGAGTCATCTTTATCTGTGAGGGCAGATCTTACCTCATTTAGAGAAATATAGAATGTCTATACTATATCTCCTATGGTTGAGCAAAATCACATTGTTTTAATACTAAGCCTTCAGAACTTCTTGTTTCTTTGACTCAAAATGTTTTCAGTGCCCAACCCTAGAACAATCACTGTGAGTAGGATGATGATATGCTCTATTAGGGACATTGAGTCCTTCTGGAACATACAGTGTGGTAAAATTTCTCCAACAGAGTGACAGCTACAACACAACAGGGAGGGAAGAAGGGTATTTTTGTTGGAGGAAGGGAGGAAATAAATGGTAAAGAGAAATCTCTTAATGTCCACTATAGTAGGCAGATGAATGTAGTAATATATTTGTATATATGTTTCTTCTTCCTGAAAGCTTTTTAAAATAAATGGTTTACTCTTGGATATTGTTGATTATGTTTTGTCCTTGAAATATTACAATTCCATGTGGGTCTGTCTGTGTGTCTTTAAAAAAATAAATAATGAGAGTGATTTAAAATAAGTAATTATAACTTTGTCTCATGTTTTGAAGTATTTGAGAAAACATTTTAAATCACAGGAGAGAGCTAAATGGTGTAAAAAACGGGAGCACTCCTTTTTCACAATCTCATTTTTCTACCTATGTGTCTGCCAAAAAGAAAAAAAAGGAATAAAATGTACTAAATGTACTAAAACCCTATGTGGCATAATTAATAAGTTCTGTTAAATTAATAATTACTACTATAATAATGATTAAAAATACATTGTAGAAGTTATATTAGTTCATCCTAGTACTTGCATTGGGAGGTAAGTAAAATGCGAAAACCCTGAAAAGAAAAAAAAATTATGTATTAGAGAATCATGAAAAGAATATATTAGGAAGAAAGGATGGTATTAGAAAACCAGTACAGAAACAGAAATTTGTATTTCATATCTTCAAATGATGTATTGATTAAATAGAAGGATAATAATATCAAGAATTATTTAACGTACAGACAGTATTTTTCTAAAATAAATACGTATCTGCTGAGGACATATTTCTAAAATATTTAATGGCATCTTAGCACAGTTGATTTCCACATCTGAGCAGAAAAACAAATGGTTTATTGATTTATAATAAAATAAATATATCAATTCAGAAATGGCATATGATATAAATATTAAAATACCTGTTGAATTAATAGGGTCTTTTTGTTCTTTTCAATTCTTAATATTTATGGTAATGTGACTACCATTTATTATTTTATCATTATTTCAGATTGTTTATGTTTGGTAACAACTTTAAGTTGGAAAAAAAGTAAGATGCTAGGTAAGATCTATGACTTTATCAAGATTTTTAATATGCAGTTTTGGTTGGTTTAAATGTTTTGAGGAAGTAAATCAATAGAAAAAAAGAACAGAGGCAAATGTACAGTTAAAAACAAACAAAAAAAAAAACCCACAAAACCCAAAAAAGAATAATTTAACACCTCAGCCTTATATTTTCTAATTCAAATTGTACTACAAACAACATAAATCGAGGCCTTTCTTTCATGACATTTTTATCTAAAACAAATATAAAATTGTATAATCTGTGTGAAATTAATTTCAAAATAATACAATTATCACAGATTGTAAAGCATATACAACAGCAAAATCATCTCTATCATACCTCCAAATGCTTTGCTTAATCATTAAAGATTCTTGGGAAGTAGGCTTACATCACACAGATAGCAAATTAATCACATTCATCACCAATTATTTTTAAAAAATTTTTTAATGGTTATTTTTGAGAGAGAATGAGAGAGGCAGAGTGCAAGCAGGGGAGAGGCAGACAGAGAGGGAGACACAGAATATGAAGCAGGCTCCAGGCTCAAGCACAGACCCTGACGTGGGGCTTGAACTCACGAACCGTGAGATCGTGACCTGAGCTGAAGTCAGACACTTAACCAACTGAGCCACCTAGGCCCCCCCATTCATCACCAGTTTTAAAAAAGCATCATATTTTGGCAGCTGTCAAACATTTTAGCTCATACATATGCATACTATTTTTTACATAGTTAAGTTTATTATTATAACATCAAAAATTCCAGTATTATATTCAATACAAATAGATTTTACCTTACCTAGATTATTAAAATTGCCTTACTCTCAAAACTTCTTAGATGATTCTCATCTTTTACTAGAATTATTTTTCATCGTTAACAAGTCGTAGATGTAATGTTTATTTAATCCAGAAGTATGGGGAAACAGATAAATTTTTCAGTATCATTTTGTTTTCCTGTGGCAGTGTTGTTACAGTCTGTCCTCAGAGAAATCTTGTGCTCCTCAGAGAATCAAGTTTTTATTGGATGAATAGTTGGGACATTTCAGTTGGAGTATTTTTCCTTGAAATAATATAACAAACAAATTCCAAAATTTGAGTATTACATGAACATTGCTTTTAATAGGACACAGAAATCTTGTCTTTGGTATATTTTCTTATGTAGTGTACTGAAGAGGTTTCTGGTTTATATGAAGATCTGCTTACCAAAACTGAAAAATGTGACAAAAATAATGAAACATGATTATTTCCCTTTAGAATGATTTTATTATTAAAGAACATGGTAAAACTATTTAAAATGAAGGAATATGAAGTATTATCACTGATTATTATCTTAATAATATAGTGTTGTAGAATACAAACATTATAAACTTTAAAAAGATAGTTGTATATAGCAAGGGCTAGAACCCAGGCATCCTGAAGAGTGTCTTGCACTCAAAAACTACTATTATGTTTTACTAATTAATCTGATGAGTTTAATTAATACAAATATTTTATCTTTTATTTTGCAATTCGTTTGAACCTATATACTTTAAAATAGTTTAACATGAATAGACACTTCTCTAAAGAAGACATCCGGATGGCCAACAGGCACATGAAAAGATGCTCAACGTCGCTCCTCATCAGGGAAATACAAATGAAAACCATACTCAGATATCACCTCACGCCAGTCAGAGTGGCCAAAATGAACAAATCAGGAGACTATACATGCTGGAGAGGATGTGGAGAAATGGGAACCTCTTGCACTGTTGGTGGGAATGCAAACTGGTGCAGCCGCTCTGGAAAACAGTGTGGAGGTTCCTCAAAAAATTAAAAATAGACCTACCCTATGGCCCAGCAGTAGCACTGCTAGGAATTTACCCAAGGGATACAGGAGTACTGATGCATAGGGGCACTTGTACCCCAATGTTTATAGCAGCACTCTCAACAATAGCCAAATTATGGAAAGAGCCTAAATGTCCATCAACTGATGAATGGATAAAGAAATTGTGGTTTATATATACGATGGAGTACTACGTGGCAATGAGAAAGAATGAAATATGGCCCTTTGTAGCAACATGGATGGAACTGGAGAGTGTGATGCTAAGTGAAATAAGCCATACAGAGAAAGACAGGTACCATATGTTTTCACTCTTATGTGGATCCTGAGAAACGTAACAGAAACCCATGGGGGAGGGGAAGAAAAAAAAAAAGAGGTTAGAGTGGGAGAGAGCCAAAGCATAAGAGACTCTTAAAAACTGAGAACAAGCTGAGGGTTGATGAGGGGAGGGTGGGTGATGGGTATTGAGGAGGGCACCTTTTGGGATGAGCACTGGGTGTTGTATGGAAACCAATTTGACAATAAACTCATATATTGAAAAAAAAAATAAAAAAATAGTTTAACGACCATATGATTTTACATTTTGGGTTTTTTTATTATTTTAAGTATATAATTAATGAATAATTTTCGATATGTTTACATTAGGCTTCAACTCAAGGAAATATCACTGTGTTGTCTTACTACTCATATTTAAAATAATATATAATTATTATATAGTGGCTTTGTATGGAAGAAAGCGAATATTGGATTAAGAAGTTAAACAATAGATCATTAATAAATACAGACAAGTGTTTTATTTGATGATGTACATCTCAAAAACTTACTGACTCTCTGAAAATGTTTTCCTTTTAACAAAAAAGCATGGCATGTCACTCAAACATTTGTAAAGTTGAAGATACTATCAATCATATAATAAATACTTTTTATAAGCCAAGTCCTTTCAATTTATTCCATCCTGCTGAGATAAAAGAAATCATTGGTACAGAATTATTGCCAAAATTATTTATTCTGCATTTTAAATCATGTTTCAAATTATTTGAGGATTATTAGTTAGACAAAAGATATGTTGTTGAACTTTAGAGGACTATGAAAGTTGCACATTTGAATATGATTTAAAGTACTGTTATATTAATTGTCACATACTCCTGGATACAGTTTTTCATATCATAAGTGAAAAAGTAAGGCAAAGTAATTACATAATTTGATTAGAATGAGATAGGTGTAAATAGACTGCTTGTGTTTATAGCAAAGGAGTAAGGATTATACAGCAGCATAATTTTAGATATATGTTTAATGGAAAATTCATTAGGAGAAGAAAGATAATCAAACTATGCTATCAGGAAGACACTTCAAGCAATCAATATTTGACATTTATGAGAAACAGGAACATATGAGTCAATAAGATTATAAAATTTGCATTATTTTGTATGCATTTCAGTTTGTATTTCTTCAAAGAAGACAATGTAGTGATAAGTTTCCTTGTTGAATACAAAATCATATACTAGGTAACATTTTTTTCATATAAACACAATTTAGAAGTTTCATACATTATCCATGAATGTCATTAATTTAAATATTGCATTAACTCAGAAAACTGGCACTAGCTCTTCCAAACCTGTTATAGCTCATTGAGTGGTAAATGAGGCATGGGTAGCTCTTAATTAAATTCATATGTGGTGACTCTTTGCTAAATTAGCAACAAATGAGGAGACTCAAGATTTTTCTCTGCATTTCTTAAAAAAATTAACAATTTTCTCTAAGTATTGTTTCTGTCATGGAAGTAATGATAATTATTAAATTCTGTATTATAGAGCACATTTGATGATGAAATCTTCACAAAGATACCTGCTATGGAAAAAAAAAAAAAGAGTACAAATTCCACATAGTACTTATACATTAAAAAATTTGTTATGTGAGCACATCCCCAATCTTTTTTGCTTTATGGCAATAATTACAAGGTATCTTGCCTATATAGATTTATATTGAAATAGATAAGAAAACAGTCAAGTTTTAAAACTATTGAAATATAATGTCTTTTAATTCACTTTATTTTACAGAAAAGCACTGCCTTTTAATATTTTATACAATTAGTGGACTGTAAAATAAAGTAGTAAAATATCTTGAGACATGAAAGATGAACTGTTCATTTTATTTAGAAGGTGAATATGTCTCTCTGTTTGGTTTTCTGAGTATATTTAAATTACTGTCAGATCAACTACTCTGTGTTCAACTCTTTTCAATTCAGCCACATATGGCAATAATTTATAGCAATTTAATATTCTTTTATAATATGTATTTATGTTAATTGTTCTCTTTTTTCTTCAGAAATGATCAAAATATAAACTTCGTAATGGGAGATACAGTGTTTTATTCTTTTCTTTACACCCAGAGCTTAGAATGAAGCCTCACATCTAATTAGTATTTAATAAGAGTTTTCTGAATGAAAGCACAAGGGCTACTGGCATTCATTTATTTCTCCTTACTGCCAAGTGCTTTTCTAGAGCTTGGGATAGAGCAGTTAAAGAAAAGATGTGGAATTTCCTGTGAAGGAGTTTATGTCTTTAAGAGATAGACAACAAAGCAAATTTCATACAGACTCTCTCATATATCACTGGAGATTAACACTATACTGTAAATTGAAGCAGTGTAAAGGACAGTCAGTGAGAAGAGATAAATTTCCTTAATATATAAAGTAATTTTTCATGAATTATTTTAATTATACTGCAGATCTCAAAGAGAAAAATATATAATAATGTAGCATTTTATCATGAATGTTTTGTATCTTCTCCTTGGAAGAACTTTTGTAACTGCTCTGTCACAGAACACACATTAGATATGTCATCAAAGTCATCCTTATACATTATACTCTGTGAGAGAAAACATCTATTTCTTATAAACTGTCACAGTAAATTAGTGCTGAAATATTATTAAACTGACTGATTAAAAAATGATCAAAAAGTTTGTCCATTAATTAAAGGCTCTACAAACATATAGTTTATCAGACACTTTACTGAATACTAGGGATGCAAAATTAAATAGCATGTATTCTCTTTCCTAAAAGGTTTATTGCTTTTACTAATATTCTTCTTGAATACTTAAAGCTCTTTAACATTTTCCTAGAACTGAAAAATCAGTATATTGAAGTCAGTATGATTGAGAAAGAATGTAAAATCTCCATACGGTCAAAACAAAACAAAAGCTTCCATTTGTACTGAGTTCCTATAGCACTGATTGCTCTGTAGAACACAGCTCTAAAATCTAGATATATAAGGAATTCCTTAATAATCTGGAGGAACTAGAAAGTGAAACAGAGCAGGCAAAAGGAGGCAAATTCTTGTTGAGCACATATACTTGGAAGAACTGAGTTGTATGCAATGAATGTGTTCTTGTTTTCACATTTAGCTTGTTGCCAGCCACATTCTGTGTGGCACCTGGGATGTTGATATTGGTGGAAAATATTCAGTCATTCTTGCTGAGAAACCAGAAACCTAGATCTAGGGGAACTGCCAGATAAGTAGATGGGCAATCTCAGGTAGAAAATAACCATATGAAAGATCTCTAAATTCTGTATATCCACATGTTTGGCCAGTATGAATGAAGCCTTTGCCAAATAGAGTCAAAGCAGCTCAATTCAAAATATCTGAAATCAGACTGCAATATTTGGCCAAGAAAAAGACTTTGAGGGAGTGAAATCAGAAAGATGGGATAATAGGAATTCCTATCTCTCATTCCTCCACAAAAACAATGATATTATTGGTACCAAAATACCTTGAAGGGAAATTCAGTGTACAGCTAAGAAGTAGAAACACTCTGAACAAGCATAAACTGAAAACAGCCACATTTAAATGGATGAGAAAAGCAATTCCATGTTACCCTAAACAATCCCATCTTCAAACTCGCTCTACTCCAAATGAGAAGAGTGCCTGTGATTTCTCCTATGATGGGGGACAGTGAGATTTTGGAGTGTGCTCCTTGCCTATCAGGGCATTCTCCATGAGGCAAGTTTCTATTTTGCCTTAAGCTGAGTGCTGAGTGATCTGCAGAACCTGCTACCCTGGGGCAGAGGTAGGAAGAAGGCAAAGGGAGGAATTTCCTCACAACCAGCACTGCCCTGTGAGATTGGGAATAGGCACACAACAGAGCTTTGTTGCTTTGCTTTGTTTGTTTTGTTTTCCTCTATTGGGGAGCAAAGGGAGTAAAGGGGCATTATCCCAAGCATTTTAGGGTACCCTCTGAGAAGCCAGTTTCTCTATGACCTCATTCCACTGAACAACCGATAGAACCCAGTCCCCTGGAATAGTTAGCAGTAAAGAAAAGGGGCAGGCATCCTCTTACATCCCACACTCCTGTGTGTGGTTGGGGAAAAATACAATACTGAGATTTTTCCTCCAAAAATGAAATAAAAAAATGTCCTGAGATGAATGAAAATAGAAACACAACATATCAAAACATATGGGATGCAATAAAAGCAGTTCTGAGAGGGAAGTTTATAGTTTACAGAAATGCCTACCTCCAGAAGAAAGAAAAATCTCAAAAAAGAAACCCAACTTTATACCTGAAGAAACTAGATAAAGAAGAACAAACTAAGTCCAATGTTAGCAAAAGGAAGGATATAATAAATATTAAAGCAGAAATAGAGATTAAAAAAGACACTAGAAATGATCAGTGAAACTAATAACTGGTATTTTGAAAAGATAAACAAAATTGACGAATCTGCCACCAGTCTATAGGAGGAAAGAAGAAGACACAAATAAATAAAATCAGAATTGGAAGAGGAGATATTACAACTGATACCACAGAAAATACAGAGGATTGTGAGAAATTACTATGAACTGATTGGATAACCTAGAAGAAATGGGCAAATTCTTAGAAACATACAACCTATCCAGACTGAATCATGATGAAATAGAAAATTTGAACAGACCAGTAATGGGTAAGAATATAGAATCAGTAATCAAAAACCTTCCAGAAAATAAAAGTCAAGACCAGAGATCTTCACTGGTAATGTTACCAAACATTTAAGGAAGAATTGTCACCAATCATTCTCAGACTCTTAAAAAAAAAACAAAACAAAACAAACAAACAAAAAAACACACAAAACAAAACAAAAAAAAGGAAAAGGATGGAATACATCGAAACTCACTTATATGACCAGCATTACCTTGAAACCAAAGCCAAATAAAGACACTATAAGAAAATACAATTATATGGGGTGCCTGGGTGGCTCAATCATTTAAGCGTCCGACTTCAACTCAGGTCATGATCTTGCCTTTGTGAGTTCAAGCCCCACATCGGGCTCTATGCTGACAGCTCAGAGCCTGGAGTCTGCTTCAGATTCTGTCTCTACCTCTGTCTGCCCTTCCCCTACTCACACTCTGTCTCTCTCTGTCTCTCAAAAATGAATAAACATTAAAAAAAATTTTAGAGAAAAAATTATAAGCCAATATCCCTAATAAACACAGTTGCAACACTCTTCTACAAAATTCTAGTAAAGCAAATTCAACAGCACATTAAAATGATCATACACCATAATCAAGTGGGATTTACTCCTAGAATTCACAAATGGTTCCACATACTCAAATTAATAAATGTGATACACCTCATTAACATAATGAAGAATGAAAAACATATGTTCATCTGAATAGATGCAGAAAAAGCACTTGACAAAATACAACATCTATCCTGAATGATAGATTCTCAACAAATCACATACAGAAGGAATGTATCTCAACATAATAAAAGCAAAATATGACCAGCCCACTGTATTCAACAGTAAAAAACTGAAACCCATTCCTGTAAGATCAGGAACAAGGCAAGGATACCTATTCTCACCACTTTTTTTTCAGCATAGTACTGGAAGTCCTAGCCAGAGCAGTGAGGCATGGCAAGGAAATAAAAGGCATCAAATTCAGAAAACAAGAGGTAAAATTTTCTCTGTTTGCTGGTGACACAATCTTACATATAGAAAACCTAAAGTCTGCACACACACACACACACACACACACACACACACAAAACCTGTTAAAACTAATAAATTCAGTAAAGTTACAGGATACAAAATCAATATACAA
Source organism: Panthera leo (assembly GCF_018350215.1). NCBI lineage: Eukaryota > Metazoa > Chordata > Mammalia > Carnivora > Felidae > Panthera > Panthera leo. The sequence continues at coordinate 107,794,292 of NC_056682.1, read as the reverse complement.
AAATCAATTGTGTTCCTATACACTAACAATGAACTATCTGAAAAAGAAATTAATATAAGCAATATTATTTACATTAGCATCAAAAATAAGAAAATAGTTAGACATAAATTTAACCAATGAGGCAAAAGATCTATACACTGAGAACTATAAGACACTTATGGAAGAAATTAAAGAAGACACAAACAAATGAAAAGATATCCTGTGTTTATAGACTGGGAAAATTAATGTTTTTAAATGTTCATATTACCCAAAGTTATCTATACATTCAGGGTCATCCCTATCAAAATAACAATGAGAGGGGTGCCTGGCTCTCTCAGTCAGTTGAGCATCTAACTCTTGATTTTGGCTCAGGTCATGATCCCAGGGTCGTGGGATCCAACCCCATGTTGGGCTCCACACTGAGCATGGAACCTGCTTAAGTCTCTCTCTCTCTCTCTCTCTCTCTCTCTCTCTCTCTCTCTCCCCCACACCCCACCTCTATTTCTCCCTCTGCCCCTGCCCCCTGCTCTCGCTCTCTCTCTCTCAAATATAAATTAATTAATGTTCCAATGACATTTTCCCCCCACAGAAATAGCAAAAACAATCTTCAGATTCATATAGAATGACAGAATACCCAAAATATTCTATCAGTCTTGAGCAAGAACAAGTGTGGAAGCATCATACTTTCTGATTCCAGAATACACTAAAAAGGCATAATCGTCAAAACAGTATGGTAGTGACATAAAAACAGATGTATAGATCATTGGAACAGAGTAGAGAGCCCTGAAAAAAATCCCACATATTTATGGTCTTTTGATTCATGAAAGTTCCGAGAACACACAACCAGGAAAGAATTGTGTCTAATGATTTTTTTTTGAAAACTGGATATTATGTACAGAAGAATAAAATGAACCCTCATCTCATACCATATGCAAAGTTAACTCATAATAGATTTAGTTAAATGTAAGACTTGTAACTATAAAACTGAGAGAAAATGTGTACAAAAAATGTTCTTAACGTTGGTCTTAGCAATGATTATTTTGGTCATGTCACCAAAAACACAGGTGACAAAAGCAAAAATAGGCAAATGGAGAGCATCCAAAATATATGGAACTGAACTCAATAGTAGGAAAAACATAACCCAATTTAAAAAACAGACAATGAGTATGAATAGACATTGCTCAAAAGCAGAAATATAAATGACAAACAGGTTTATGAAAGTGTACTCAACATCACTGTTCATCAGAGAAGTACAATTTAAGACTGTAATGCGATATCTCCTCACATCTCTAGGGATGGCTATTATCAGAAAGACAAAATGTACCAACTATTGATGAGGAAGAAAAGAGAACATTGTACATTGCAGGCTGGGGTGTAAATTGGTGCAGCTGTTATGGAAAACAATGAGATTTTCTCAAAAAATTAAATATATGATTCCTCAACCTACTTCTGAGTATATAGCTAAAGGAAATAAACTTGGTATTTCAAAGAGATATTTGCACTTTCATGTTCATTGCAACACCATGTGCATTAACTAAGATATTGAGACAACCGGAGCATTTGTTGACATATGAATGATTAAAGAAATTGTGGTATATAAACAATGAATTACTTATTCAGCTTTAAAAAGAAGGAAATCCTGTCATTGGCAACACATAAATGAACCTGCAGGACTTTATACTAAATGGAATAAGCCACACATAGAAAGACAAGTACTGCATAATCTTACGTTGATGTGGAAATCTAAAATACTGAAACCCTTAGAAGCAGAGACTAGAATGGTAGTTACCAGGAGCTAGGAGGTGGGGTGGGAGGAGGATAGGGAGATGTTGGCCAAAAGTTATACAGTCAGTTATATGAGATGAGTACGTTTGGGAGATCTAATGTACAGCACGACAACTATAGTTACTAATACTGTATTGTACACTAGAAATTTGCTAAGAATGTATATCTTAATTGTTCTCACATACACATGTGAAAGATAACTATGTGAGGTATTAGATATGTTTACTAGCTTGATTGTGGTACACTATGGTAATTATTACACAATGTGTGTGTGTACACATCACTTTGTATACCTTAAATATATATAATTTTTATTTGTCAGTTATACCTCAATAAAGCTGGGGGGAACAAAAGGAAACAGAGTTTGCAATCCAGTCCAACCAAGATAATTACCTGCTAAACCAAAAGAAACAGCACTTACTATAGAAAAAGAACAGATTCTAGATTTACAAGAAACTCATCACTTACAATCCAGTACAACTTCAAATTAACTGATATATGATAATAAAAAAAAAATAGAGTTCATTCTCAAGAAAAAAAGAGTAACCAGATTCCAATCCTGAAATGACCCAGCAGTTAGAATTTGAAATGACAATATTAAAGTTGTTCCTTTAAAAGAATTTTAACGACATAAAACAAAATACGCTTTCAACAAATAAAAAAGATAATGAATCTTAGAGAAATTGAATGAGGAAAAAGAAGTGGCAATTTTGGAACTCAAAAGTGTATTATTATATAAGCAAATCAATGAACAGTCTCACCAGCCAAATGGAGATAACGGAGGGTAAAGTGAAGTTGAAGATGAATAAATATATCAATGAATTAGAATCCAAGTGTGAAAGGAGATAAAAAATGTGGCCACAAAATATTTGAAGAAATAATAATTGAAAATTTCTAAAATTGATGGAAGGCATACATTTAGATATTCAAGATGCAAATTAAAACCAAAGTGAGATTTTACTACAATCTCACTATAATGTTGAAAGTAAAAAGACCAAGAATATGGAGTGTGGGCAAAAATATGGACCAAATCGAACTCATACGCAGCTGGTGGAATGTGAAATGATACAGTCCTTTGGGAAAACAGTATGGCAGTGTTTTATAAGATTAAATGTGCACTTATAATATGGCCCAACAGTCTCATTCTTTAGAATTTACCCAAGTGAAATAAAAACCTATATTCAAAGAATGGTTTGTAAATAAGAAAAATTTTATTGCAGTCTTGTTTTTAATAATTAGAATTTAATAGAACTGAAATGTCCATTGACTGGTGTGTTAAAAATAGCATTATATCCATACTATGCTATCATACTTAGCAATTTAAGAGTACCATCTTAATGAACACAGCATGGATAATACAAAAAAATTATGTTAAACATAAAAATATGGTATGATTTGATGTATATGAATTCCAGGAAAGGAGAATTCATGATAGACAACAGATTGCTGGTTGCCAGTGTGGGAAACTGGGAGCAGAGCTCAACTCAAAAAGAACATACGGGTATTTTTTAAGTTTATGGAAATGTTATATATTTTGATTGTAATGGTGGTTACATTACTATACAAGTTCCAAAATTAATCAAACCATATATTTAAAATAGGTGATATTTATTTTATGCAAATTGTACATCAATAAAGCTGAGGAGAATACAGCTAGCTGCTTCAACAGAATGTAAGTACAAAGTAGGCATATATATATATATATATATATATATATATATATATACATATATGTGCATATATATATATGTATATATATTACAATTTAAATACAATTTGTACAATTTAAATACAAATACCCCAGGGTACCTGACACACAAAAGAGAATCAGTAATTGGTAGCTGAATAATTAAAAATGTCATGAGTTGCATTATTGCCTATATGTATAAAACGCTTATACTTAATTTACAATCTGTGGATATACTTTTGTGAACTTTTAAATTCCAAATATATTTGAGATCAAATAAGCTTTTATTTCCCACAGAGAAAATATGTGAAATCTATTATGTAATCTGATAATAGCTTCTTGTAGTTTGTCATTTGACTGTTTGCTTTGTGATTATTCTAAGATCCATGGTTTACTGATTTGTAAATGAAAGAGTGAAAAACATTGTGGTAGAAACAGAACAATAACAATCAAAACCATTTTGTTTTTTTCTGCTTATTTCTACCTACCCCCTTGCTTTTTTAAGACCTATTCTATTCCCACCCATAGTAAATTGAAAACAGTGATTCAAAGAAAACACGTATCTCAGTGAAGGAGAAATTCTGACTTGTAGAAACAGCATTTCACCTTTAAGTGCAAGAGGAAAAAGGGAAGCAACATACTTGGATATATTGGTAGAAGAGAAATAGTCGCTGTAAGGGAAAAGGCCACTACAGAGGGCCTTGGAGCTAGGGAGAAACGACTAAGGAATGCGAGGATAAACTATCATTTGGCATGCTTATCCAACTTGCTTTTACCTATGGGCTACCTGGCCTATAACAGCACAAGACACTCATATGTATACTTCCTCCCCTGTCCAAAAGCAATAGAAAACAGGAGCTTTGCACACCCTGTGTAAGGTACAGGCCTAAAAGGGAAACCTTATCCAATGAACATGGAGGAAATCACCAGAACCAGAGGAGGAATTTCTCATGAACATGGGCACTGCATGCCCTTTGTAACTGTAATTCTTCTTAGAGGAAGGGAGAAGAGCCTCTCCATTCTAATCAGATCCACTTAATGTAGTTTCCCAGAAAGAATGAGAATCATGCCTGAAGAGGCAAGATGAAATAGTTGATTTGACATCCAGATGCCTCATTACAATGAATCAACACTACTCATCTTGTGACTTTATCAGGAGAAAAAAAATCTCTTTCCTATTATATCCATATGCTACTCAGAAATTTCTTTGCTGTCTAAAATTATTTTTGAACATTTCAGTTTCTCCAGCAGTAATTTGGCAGGGTTAGCAACCTCTACTAACTAAGTCATTGCTGAAAAAGAGCAATTCATCTTTGCTGGGTTGTGCATCATTTTGGTTTGTTTGCCACTGTTGTTTCTCTGTTTTCCACATCTATGCCTTGGTGAATTCAGCTGTGTGTTGGTGCATCCTGATAGTATTTCTTTTGCCTTCATTTAAAATGAAAAACACCAGCTGTTCAGATGCTGTGCTTTACATCTGTCTCCTCATCCTGCTCTGCTTTCTAAATTCACAGTTCTATCAAGATCATTACTATTCTTTCCAATTACTCTGGGACACAATTTTAGCATTACTTTGACTCCTATCACTGCTTCATCTCCATTAATATGATTTATCACTTTTTCTATGTTAATGACCTCCAGATTCATCTCTTCTATTTGGTGTGTCATAAGACTCTCCAGTCTCTTTATTTTGAACTTAACAGACAGATAACTTCTATGTTGTTTCCAGATTAATATCCCTCAAAGATTGCTTTCAGCACTTATTCCCTCAGTCAAAACCTTTTGCTAGTTCTGAATTAACTATCCGATCCAATCCAAATGTCTCAATTTGGCACTTAAGGCTTTCCATAAACTGAACTTCTCTCACTGTTGCTCTTCTCCAGCTTTCACTTCTCATACATGCTCATATATTTAAATCTATAGTCCTTTCTTGACTGTGAAGCCGTATTTAAGAGAGATGTGTCTTCTCACTATATTTAAGCCACACCTTTTTGTTTTCACAGTGATATACAGTCACTTCTCCTGATTTGCAGGAGTTGTGTTCTATAAAGTTGCTCTGAACACTGAATTACCAAATATTGAACCATTATTCCTAGGAGAAATTATACATCCATCTAAATGTATATCTATATCTAGGGGTGCCTTGGTGACTCAGTCAGTAAAGCATCCAATTCTTGATCTCAGCCCAGGTCTTAATCTCAGGGTCATGAGTTCAAGCTCCATTTTGGGCTCCATGCTGGGTGTAAAGCATAAAAATAACTAAATAAGTAAATATGCACATCTATATCTATGCACACATATATCACATATATTATAATTCTAAGTCTTAAAAATAAATCCTCCTGGCCGATTCCATTTATTTTACAAAAGAGAAAAATGAGATTTAGATATGTTCAGCAACTTGCCTGAGGCCACCTCATAAACGAGTGCCAGTGCTGGAATTACAAATCCCATCCAAATGGCCGCAGAGAAGAGAGCTTCTTCCACTACACTGCACTACCCCCTACCATTTACACTTTCTGGTAATTTTTGTTAGAGAACTGAAACAAGAAAGCAGAAAGCATCACCTGGTTTGACCTCAGCTGGGAACTTGAGATTAAAGTGATTTTGTGTCACCTGCTCTGTGCCCATCTGCAAATGTCTGTGATAACACCATGAGTATTAATTTTGGTATTATAGCTAAGTTGTATCTGGTAGGAATCCACTAATAATGAGGATTGACTGTATATAACTTTCCTGCATGCTAACTTAATATCTGCAGCAGTAGAAAAAAATATGCATTTTCTCTAATTTTGTTGTGTCTTTATTTCATTGTATAATATGGCGATTAATTTAAGATTAAGAACCATGTGAGTGTGTGTGAGTATGTGTGTGTGGGCTTGTGTATGTGTGTTTCATAAAGCTCTAGCACAGTGATGAACACACCAATAGACATATTTTCCCATATTTATTAAACAGTTACTATATAGCCACTTGTAGATTGCTGTTATAAGCTTTTTAAAATTTAATATGTAGGATGGTTCTATAAATGTTTTCATTTAAAACCTTGCACAACACCTCTATCATATTTGTGCTGGTAACAAGAATGACTTCTAATATTTATTGAATACTTGCTATATGGTAAGCATTATCCTCAGTTCTTCATATACATTAGCTATTTTAATATTCACATCTTCTACATGTCAAACAACTTAGAAATGCTGGAGCAGGCTTTAATAAGCAGGTTTTTCTAATTGTAGAAAACGTTCTGAACTCATGTCTTTCATAATGGGTAGCTCCACATCCTTAACCTATAATCTATATAAGACTTAAGAATATCTTCTTAATAAATGTTGTCTTTTAACATGAAGAAATTATTCTGGGTACTTCTAAAATTATTTTTTAATATACTGATTGGACAAAAAATAACCAAAGGTCTCAGAAGGGATATACAGTTTTAGCTTGCAGGCAAAGAGTGCTCAAAAGTGTGTTATTCCACACAATAAGCAGAAAGATGTAAAAACTTTCTCTGAAGTTATTAGACAAAAACTAAATCTGGAGGGATGCATGCTCTTTGGGGGAGAAAAAGGACCTGAGAATTTGCCTACATAGGACAGATTCTTTTTTTTTTTAATTTTATTTTTTATTTTTTTTAATTTATGTCCAAATTAGTATATACTGAAACAATGATTTCAGGAGTAGATTCCTTAGTGCCCCTTATCCATTTAGCCCATCCCCTGCTCCCACAACCCTTCCAGCAACCCTCTGTTTGTTCTCCATAATTATGAGTCTCTTCTGTTTTGTTCCCCTCCCTGTTTTTATATTATTTTTGTTTCCCTTCCCTTATGTTTATCTGTTTTGTCTCTTAAAGTCCTCATATGAGTGAATTAATACATTTTTGTCTTTCTCTGACATAGGACAGATTCTACTGGATGTTATAAGGAACACTTAGCCAGATTTTTTTCTTTTTAATCACCAAAGACTGAGTATGAGCTAGGTGAGTATATGAAGCTCCTGGGAGTCATAGAAATAGGAAAGTTCACATCATCTTGAAAGCTTCTCTTTAAGAACCTTAAAAAACTGACAGAAAACATGGGTGAGAATTCTAAAAAAGTTTACACTGTGGTGCTGGGGAGGAAAATAACAGACACTGCCAAAGTAAGCCTAGATCCATCTTCCTTCTCATTCATATGGAACAGTACCCCTTGTTTATAGGAAGAAGTCTAAGGGAAAAAAATACCTGGGGTGGGGCACTAATGGATACCCACTGGAATTGGGGATCAGAGCAACAACCACCACTGAAATGCTTATCTATCTCTCCTATCTCCTCTGTGGAACAAAAGCCTTACATTGAAGGGAGAATGGCAACAAAAGTGTAAGTTGTAGTTATTGGGATAATGGTGGAAGACCACTGTATCTGGAGGGAGGGGATTAGCAAACAAATGTAAGAAAAAGGGAGAAAGGAAAAAAAATCAAGAAAAGAAGTTAGAATAAAAGGAAGGCAGGAAAGAAGGAAGAAAGGAAAGAAACCATTACACCTGGAAAAGGGTCAGATATAACTTCTAGGCCTAAGATTACTTCTGGAACACTTGTGGGAGGAACACTTGTGAAGGCCAAACTCTAAGACCAAGATTCACAGTGCCTATTTAGGACCAAGACCTAATCTGAATAGCAGAGAATGACCTCCTTACCTCATACCTGCCATCATCCTAACAAGTATCAAATAAAAATAAAATAAGAATACTTTTGGGAAAGTTCCAAGTGATGGCATTTCTCTGGTAAGAACCACAAAGGGAAAACCTAGAGTTAAATGTAAAAATCTAAAGCCAATCGGAAAGCAACATCCAAACCCATCTCAATGTCTGACTACATAAACACTAAAACCTACACTAAAAGCTAACCAGAAAAAATTACATACTCATCTCTATGCATAAAAGTATTTATCTCCGTTTCTATCTATCCTATACAATATTATTTAGTTTTTACCAAGACTTACAAGTCATATAAAAGGAAGAAAATCAGTCAGAAAAAAAAAAAAAAAAAGGAATAATCAGACCCAGACTTAGATATGATGCAAATATTAGAACTATTAGACAGGGAATTTAAATAAGTAGAATAAATATGTAAAGGCTGTATACACAAGGAAGACAAGACACAGTATCACACAGGTAATTTCAGCAAAAAAATGGAAACTATTAGAAATCAAAGACACAAAAACAGGTTAAAAGTACCTGTGATAACCTAATCAGTAGATTCAAGACACCCAAGGGAAGAATTAGTAAGCTTGAAATAGTTTACTTAAAATTACTCAAACTGAAATACAAAGAGGGAAAAAGATATAGAGCATCAGCAACTATATGACCATAGCAAGTCTAATATAATTGAAATCTCAAAAAGAGAAAAGGAAAAAAAAATGGCAGAATATATTTCAAGAAATAATGGCTGACAGTTTTTTAGTGACAGACATCAATTTATGGAACCAAGAAGTTCAGAGAACATCAAACCGTATAAATACAAAAACAAAACAAAAACTAAACCAATGTGTATCATTCCAACTGATAAAAATGCAAGACAAAGAAAATCTTGAAGGTAGACAGAGAAAAATACATATTACTTAAAAAGGAATAAGGTAACTGCTATAGTAAACTTCTTATCAGAAACCATGTAAACAAGAAGACAGGAGTGAAACCTTTAAAACACTGAAAAAGAAAGAAAAGAAGACCATCAACTAAGAATTATATACCCGATAGAAATATTTCTAAAAATATAGGGCTTTTTAAAACCTGTTCTACATGACAACGTGAAAAGCATAGAATACAAGACAGTCAGAAAGATAGGTCTACAGAAAGAAATGAGGAGGGGTGCCTGGGTGGCTCAGTCGGTTAAGCGTCTGACTTTGGCTCAGGTCACGATCTCACGGTCCGTGAGTTCGAGCCCCGCGTCGGGCTCTGGGCTGATGGCTCAGAGCCTGGAGCCTGCTTCCAATTCTGTGTCTCCCTGTCTCTCTGCCCCTGCCCCGTTCATGCTCTGTCTCTCTCTGTCTCAAAAATAAATAAACGTTAAAAAAAAAAATGAGGAGTATCCAATATGGAATAAAGTAAGGTTAAGCATCTCCCCCTTTTATTACTCTAAAGAGTAACTATTTAAAGCAATATGAGGAACAATGTAGGGTGTTTTTATGACATATATAAAAGTAAGGTATATGAATACAATGGCACAAGAGATGGACAGTAGAAATTGAAAATATAGTTATAAAGTTTTTATACTACACAGGAAGTATTGTAATATTATTTGATAGAATACTCATATTATTATATATATACATACATGTTATTTATATTATATGTTAAATAAACTGTGGGGAAACCATGAAAAATTAAGAGATACACATAGTAAATCAATAAGTGAGATAAACAGAATCATAAAAATGCTCAAATTGACAGAAAACTGAAAAAGAGTGAGAACAAAAGAAACAGAAAAAAGATGGTTCAAGTGGAAAACATCTAGCCAAGTAGTAGATTTTGTTCAGCCACAATGATGATTTAAATTTAATGGTTTGAACATGCCGGTGTCATATTGGATAAGTAAGCAAGAACCAACTGTGTTTTTATAAGAAACCGTCTTTAAATAGAAGAACACATAGGCAAAAATTAAAAGGTTTAGAAAGATAATTCATAAAATCATTTAAGCAAAAGAAATACAATATGTGTGTGTATCTTTTCTAATAACCATAGCTAAATTCATTAATTCTCCAAATCTGTCACAGTTCAAGACTTCATTGAAAGCTTTTAGTACACAAGTGTTCTAACATTCAGGTATTTAGAAGTAGTGGGTAGACTTTTTGATTTTAAGGCCCAGAAATCAAGGTAGAATTACCATGTTCCTTTTCATAAAATAGCAGAAATTTAGTTATATAGCAAGAATAATTAAAATGTAGTAAAAAAATAGAAATACTTTTGGTGAGTCTTACATAGTTTTGATGTTTTAAAATTTTTTTCACATAACATTTTTTGATGTTAACATACCTAATCAACATTCACATTGTAATTTTAATATTGGGATAGTTTTTGAAATCAGTCAAATGTTTTAATTATGACTAAAATCTGAGCCCTGAGAAATAATAATCACTTGGTTAATTTTCTAAGTAAACATTTTTTTTTCTTTTTCCTCTTTTTGCCTCTTTTTTTAATAGTGTCTCCCTTAGAGACAATATTAATGATTCAGATCACAAATTGCTTCAGTCAGACAGATTACTTTTGTTCCAAATTCTATCATGTACAGAATGCAGTTGTATCATTTACAGGAACATGGATATGGTTCTCAGCATCTTTTGATCATTTATTTTCATTTATAAATAGAGATGATGATGATGATGATGATGATATCTATTCCATAGAGTTGGAATATTGGATGATAATACTTGTAAATCTCTTAGAAGAAGGTGTGGAATAAGGGTTATTTGGCATTATTAAGTAATATTTGTAAATGCTATGAACTGAATTGTGTTTCCCTAAAATCCATATGTCAAAGTCCTAATTCCCGTTATAACTGTATTTGGAAATGGGACCCAAAAAGAGATGATTAACATTAAGTGAGATCATTAGAATAGGGCTTTGATCTGATAGGATTAGTGTCCTTCTAAGAAGAAATTCAAGAATGTATGCTGTCCCTATATCCACTCACCAAGGAAAAATCATGAGAGGACATAGTGAGGTGATTGCATGCCAGGAATAGAGGCCTCACCAGGAACCAAACCCTGCTGAAACCTTGATCTTGATCTTGAACTTTCCAGTCTCTGGTACTGTGAAAACATTAATTTCTGTTGTTTAAGCCACATCGTGTGTGTGTGTGTGTGTGTGTGTGTGTGTGTGTGTGTGTGTGTGTGTGTTTAAATGACCTTCCATGCAGACTAATACACTAAAGATAGTAATAAGTTTCTAAAGTCTGTTTTTAGACATTCCCATACTATTTAGGTTATATCTTTGATTTGATCCCATACTTTATGATGAGTGTATCATTAGAAAAAGTCTGATGTCTAAGTGCACTCATGGACACCTCCTAATCCTACATTATCAATAAACACAAACGAACCATGTGGGTCTTCTATAGGCTACCTATTATAATCACATTATATTCCACCATTTTTTCAGTGATCATAATTTTTTATATATCCTTACATGTGTTCATGAAGAAAAAATTCAATCACATGCAATAATTTATATTCTCAATTTCTAAGCATATATTGTTACTTCAGTAAGATTTTCAAATTAATATAGTATTTTTGTTTTGAATTCAGATTATTTTTGGCATTTAAAAATTTCTTAATTGAGTTTTATGAAAGCTTCATAGGATAAAATTATTCAGTGATATCCAAATTCAGAATCCAAAGCAGGCTCCAGGCTCTGAGCTGTCAGCACAGAGCCTGACATGGGGCTTGAACTGACGAACTGCAAGATCATGACCTGAGCCAAAGTCGGACACTTAACTGACTGAGCCACCCAGGCACCCCAAAGATTTTATTTTTAAGGAATCTCTACACCCAACATTGGGCCCACACTCACTACCCTAAGATCAAGAGTTGTGCGCTCAACTGAGTCAGCCAGGCACCCTGGAATATTTGGTGGTTTGGGCGTAGCCTACTCCTCAGGTTATGAATGTGGGTATTGGAAACACTGAAGACAAATGAGCATCATATATCCAAAGATTATCTGTATTCTACATACCTAAATATCTGGTCATTTTTCCTCTGTAATTCTTCAAGAGAAAGTAATGAAGTCGTAGTATATTAACAGGCACAATATCAAACCTAACTCTTATTTTATTTTGTTGGCAAGGTGTACCTAAAATGAATGTATTGTCCTACAGATAACTACTTTGTTGTGTTTTTTTTTTAAATAATGTCAGAATTTTGGGCCTAAAATCTTACCTATATTGTTCTCAAAGAATGTCTGCTATTACCCATATAATTGTAAACCAAACTTAATTTGTTGGACATTTTGGTAAATTGAGTCCCTCTAGGATTTGCATTATTCAGGCAATACCAATGAAACAAAGATTAGAAAAGACGTATCCATTTGTTCATTTTACCAACAAGTCTTTTGAGCACTATATATGCAATTTTCTGTTCTTGGTGATAGGGACACAGCAGTAAACAAAGCAAAGTTCTATCCTAATGAACAATATCTGTGGTGATTAAATGTTGACAAGTGTACAGGGCTTGCTAAGGTTTTTCTATATGATATGGAGGCATAATAGATTTATAAAGAGGATCATAGAATTTAATTTTTGGTTCCTTGACTAAAGGTAACATGATAATAAAGTTTAAAAACAAACTAAGAGAAAATCCTAAGCATCTATATGGAATCAAATCTATATGTAGCTCATGGTATACCTTCTGTTTTTGTCTCACTGCAACCAACTCACTAGAATCCTAGCAAAAAATTTAGGGGAAAATTAAACAGTAGTATTTAACATGCTTATTTGTAACATTCAATAGAGGCCAATTAAGGATCTGTTTTTCTTATCTTTTTCACCATTAATATCATCATTTTGGATCATTACTATTTTCATTGCCATTATCATCATCATCATATTCAACAGTATTCTTATTGTTTTCATTAAATGTTTATTGAGTGCTTACTGTGTTGTTAAGGTATTAGGTGTTATATGTGCAGTAGGGAAACTCCCACTTCAAATTCACTTCAATTATATAAATAGCTTTATAATTCATCCTGCAGATCAAAGTAGTTTCGGTATATTTTATTTTCCTTATTGCTATCATGCCTTGCATCAAACCTGTTAGCTAAAGTTAAAGCTCAAGTGCCCATCGTCTCTTACCTGAACTACTAAAATACCTACCCAGTTGACTTCTATGCTTCCACTCTTGCTCCCTACACATGATTCTCCATACAGAAGCCAAATGCCTTTCTTAAAGTGTTAATCAGTTGAGGTGATCCTCTTCTCTGGACTCACCAAAGTCATCTTTATCATATTGTACTAGTTTTCTGTTGGTGCTGCAACAAATTACCACAAATTTAGTACCTTGAAATAGCACACATTTATTGTTAAGTTTTAAAATTTCATATCTGAAATGGGTTTCACTGTGGTAAAATCAGGGTATCAGCAGAACTGTACTCCCCATGGAGGCTCTAGGGGAGAATTTGTTTCTTTGACTTTCACAGTTTTTAAAGTCTGTTCATATATCTTGGCTAGTGGCCTCCTTCCATCTCCAAAACCGGCAGTGGCCAGTGAATTACATTATATTGGGCCCACTGAGAAAATCCAAGATAATACTATTTTAAAGGCATCTGATTAGCAAACTTAATCCCACTTAAAATATTAATTCCCCCATACCATGTAACATAAAATATTTACAGGTTCTGGCGATTAGGATGTGGACAGCTTTGGGGATCATTCTGCCTACCACACATTTTTATTATAATTTTATATAATTTACACTTGGCAATATTTTCACTTTCATTTCCTACCATTCTGTGCCTCTCTAAATGCATCTAAGCCATGATGAACCCTTTGTTGTCTCTTTAAAACATGGATTTCATTCAGATGGCAGGGCCATTATGCCATCTTTTCCTTCCTTCTTGAACAGGAAGAAGATACACATTTAAAATTCACCTTTGCATCATTTTAACTACTCAAATGTCCTGTTTTCAAAAAATCCTTCACTACACAACCTATTGATTATAATATATTCATTATTATTTCCTTGCCCTGCCTTCTTCAAAAAAGAAAAAAAATATGTGTGTTTTATTATTGTCTGAGTCCCTCATGAGAAGTTAAGCACTATTATGGCAGAGATGTAATATGTTTTGATTCATTCAGTGTATATAACATCTGAAAAAGTGACTGTTAAGAGAACAAGAACTCGAATATTTGCTATATAAGTGGATGGCTGTACAAATGCATGCTTTTCATGGTTAGATCTATGGTAGGTGTTCTACATTTGAGATCTCATATAATCCTCACAACTTTCAAATGAAGTTATCACATTTTTATAGTCAAGATAATCCTGGTTCATGGAAATTACTTTATTTGAGACCACAATAGCAAAACTGGGATACGTATTCATACACATTGGACTCTGTATTCCATATTGTTCCACAGAAAAGTCTATCTATTTCACTATACTATATGTTTTACAGAGGTGAAATGCTGGTCCATGCCTTCAGCATGATTATGATCTTATTGGAGATGTTAAATATTTAATTGAAAGAACAGACATCAAGGTATAACAAATTAGAGTATGCAAGAAAAAATAGAGTATTTAGTACCTAGTATGTTTCCATTAAAATTTATTGAATACTTGTTGGAAAAAATTAGTTATTTAAAAATTCAAAGAAGTTAAAAAGGCACCAAAAGTTGGAATCTTCTGCAACATCTTCAGAAAGGAAGTGGATTTTAATAGCACAAGAATGAAAAGTTCATAAATTTTACCCCACCACTGTCATATTAGGGTTCTCTGATGATCTAACAGGCAGGTCAGTTTGCCTATGTCAAGTATCCTGAGATAGAACAGAAAATTTGGTTATTACACATTTAGAATATTTTATAGTATAGTGGTTCTCCATGCTGACTGCACATTATAATCACCTGGAAAGCTTTACAAATACTTCCCCAAGTGTAAGTTCTCCAAAAATAGAGATTTTAATTGACACCAAAATCTTTAAAAGTTCTTCAAGTGGTTCTAATGTTTAGTAAAGGTTGAGGATTGAGAACAACTGCCATAGTATATGTGTAGGTGAGAATACTTAATGAATGTTAGGGTTTGCATCCAGGCAAAGAAGTGCTTAGACCTAACAAATTCATGGTTGTTTTAAACTGCTTTGTTGAAGAAAGAATATTTAATAAGTTGCACTTATTAAATAAGTACAATAATGTTTTTAGAAAACATTGAACTTCCTTCAATCTAATTTCTGGATGTAATAAACATAAATAATTTATTTCTTTAAATACACAATAATTGAGTCACGAAAAACTATATATATATATATTTTTTTTTTTCTCATTACTAGAGAATATAAATTAATGGGTTTATGTTATTAAAATAACATTTTCATGCCCTCAAAATAAGGTATGATTAACTTACTGTCTATCAGCATAACATTGTCTGAAGCAATAGTCCCTTTTGTTTTCTCTGGGTGGAGGCTTTTCCATATGCTTCTCATAGAAGTAGTAATTTCATTTAAAATCACAGATGGGTTATTGGTGTAGAAATTTGAACAACTGAGAACAGATATCACGTAAAACTTCTTGGGTCATTTTGCTTGTGTCACATATTTTATCTCAGACAGAATGCTTCCTCTAAAATCCCTGTAAGTGAAGTATGGTGAATGACCTTCTATTCCTTTTTAAAAATAATATTCATTCCCTTGTAAAGCCAGATACACTGAGTGACAGAATGCAACCTAAATTTATTTTAAAATATTATATTGATTATAAATACTAATGTAATTATTCTCTCCCCAGCCTATAAATGAACATAACAAGCTTGGGGAAGGGGGAGACTTTTATCAAATAGAGTAGACTGAAGCCTATATAATAAAAGTAATCATAAACTCCTGATGTAATATCATTGAGTATCTGAATATGATCAGCATTTGTATTTCTACCACTAAAATAGCAAATAGGTCTCAAGTAGAAATTTCTGTTTCTAGTCTTGAGTGAAAATTAAGAGTAAAGCATTACTTAAACTTTTGATTTTCTTAAGAAATATTTTTGTTCTTTTTGATTTTTATATATTTGATTTTACTGTTATATTGAGAATCCTTATTAATCTGTGTGTTCTTTCTATATTCCTCAGATGAGTGATACTTAAAGTCAATGAATGTATCTCTGTTGAAGTGGAATTACAATTTAACATATAATCAAAAACCATACAGAAAAATTTCATTCAAAACAAAGACCAAACCAAGGCAGGCCAACAGCATGAAAATTTCAGGGCTTTTAAAAGCATAAGTTCTCTGTGAACTTTGCAATGTAATTTTCCATAAATGACTTACTTTAAACAGCAGACTTTTACACATAACATCCATACTGAAAAAGCAGAAATGAAAATATGCTTGAAATTACCAGCTAAAAGGTGAAATCAAATGGCAATAGACATGAATGAAAAGTGAGGAACAGTGAGGGGGGGAAAAAGGTAGAACTGTGGATTTAGGTGTATGAGTAACCAGTGATCAAGATAGTAGAATACTTTGTTGCTATAGCAAAGTGGAAGCAAAATGGACATTTTAAGATTAACTCAGCAGGTTCAGAATCCAGTCAATACCTTTGAGCACCTGCTCTGTACATGTTATTGGGAATTGATGTGCACTTCACAAATATACCATAGAGAGGAATCCAGCCAAATGAATGAATATTCAGTCTCTTATTCAGTTGTTTCCTTTCTCCCACTGCTTCTTTAAGTAATAAGCAAACTACTTGCAGCAGCATTTCAGACTGTCTGGCTCATTGTTTCATCCTGTATAACTCAACTGTGCCCTCACCAGGTGCTTGACTTACTTAAGAATAATAGTGGCTGTGGTATTATTCTGAAATGAAAAAAAGATATTCTGACATTGTAATTCTTGTTCGGATTTCATTTTCCAGCAAGGATAGTTGAATTTGCTCATTACCATGTTCAATTAATCTTGAGGATAACATAAAAACAATAAAATAATTTAATAGATTAATGAGAACTGAAATGGAGGCAAAATTAATGTTTTACTTAAAACTCCAGTTTTTCCCTTTCTTTCTCTCTTCTTCCTTTTACTGTATCACTATTCTCTCATCACTCATTTCTTGCTCTCCCAAATATCACAAATCCTCTGTTTTCTCAGTGGTGAGCATGAGTGTGGTCATAGAGAGCAGGACTGACACTAGGCTGTGAGCCAGGGGATGGGCAGGGAAATGAGACAGTCAGCGATAAGGTTGCCTATGCCTTCCTTGTGCTTTTTCCTCACAACTGGAAGCATTATACATGCTGAAAGTGCTGTTTGAATATTCTCATATTTTAAAAAGAGTGTTTAGTGTTTACATGAGAAAGTTCTAGTAAAATTAAAAATGATAGAAATCACATAAAGGCTTTATGATAATGAAAGCTTTCATTAATAAAATAAGTTTTATAAAAAGTCTAATACAACTAAGTTAGCTTACCTGTGCCGAATACAAGCAATGTAATTATGTTTCTTTGGTCCAGCTTACCAATCTTAGATTTGAAACATAAAATATGAAAATAAATACCATTATAGTAATTTAAATAATTATACTAGATTTTAGACAAAAATACACTCTTTTCACATTATTTCCTTGGCAACAACATTAAACTCAAATATGAAAAGCTAAATTTAACATTTCCTTGTAAGGAGCATAAATGCAATTATTTTTCTAAAATTACAATTGATTACATAAAATCATTTTATAAAAGGTTATTTCACATTGGTCTTGCTCATTATTCAAGGACCTATTATTCTGATTTGAACTAAAATGAACATTCTTCATTTTGGCATATATAGAATGATACCTTATTATTAAAATCTCAATTTTTGCATTCAAGAAATATGTAAAACTATGAATAACTTTGAAAATAATTTTTCAAATATATTAATGAATTGAAATCTTACTTCCCAAAGTTTTCAAGTAGTTTTTATCTGTGGGCATTTGAAACTTTTTTTTAATGTGGGAAATGTGGCAGAGATTGCTAATTACCTATTGAAAATCCATTCTCTCCTTTTGCTTTAGCAATAAAAAGAATATATTGATAGAGACAGGAATATATTCAGCTGTGTAAAGAACCCTTCTTGTCTTGGCTTTCCTTTGCAAAATCAAGTAGTCAAAACATATATTAAAAAGTCATCAGGTAGGTCTTTGAGGAAGAGCTGGAAGATTCCTTTCCTTTTCCCTTATTTTGTTCTTCCTGAGTATGACTAGGAATTACTGGTTGGTGCTCTAGTGTTGATCTTGTTGACAGATTACTTGAAGTACTAAAGATGGGAACTGACATATGGAAGGATTTTGGCACCTCTTAGTGACATCATTGAGATGTTATGGAAACCCAAGTTTGTCTATTTGCCATTCTAAAGCTAATACTCAAGAGTCAAGTGGTGTTGGAAAGGAAAGTTTGCTTTATTCAAGAGGCTGGCAACCTGAGGAGACAGTAGACTAATGTCCAATGACCATCTCCCAGATTCCAGATTAAGGAGTAGGGTTTTCAGAGGGGAACTACAGGAGATTACATACATATTGGTGAAAAGAGTGAGAAAAACCTATGACTATATATGAAAAAAGATGGTACATTGCATTGAGCAAACATAATATAACCTACACCCCATGTGCACTTTGGAGGAGAGATCATAACAAGGCAAAATTGAGCCCCTAACCTCAGGAGATTATTTTAGGACAAGAACAAGTGGCTATGGACATTCTTCAAGAGCTGGTGTAAAATGGATGGTGCTTTGGGCTCATTGTTACCTGTAAGGAATACAGGGCTTTCCTTGTTTATATGTTGGAACCATATGATTTGACCTAGAGTCTAGACTTCTGCAGAGACAGATTGGATTTGTTAGTGGGGCTGAAAAGACACAATAGTTGATTAGAGGAAACAATTCTCTGAAAAACAAGCTTTAAACTTCCTGCCATTTTCAACCTTATTAACCCTGTGGGACACAGTTAGAAGACACACACACGAGCAGCCCCGGACTACCTGCATAGAACTTAAGCTGTATTTTAGGGCGTTTTTATTTTGAGACCATTGCCATAAGGCAACAACATTCGTCACTTATACACTGCAGACATTACAGTTCCAACTAAGGTTCTGGGTGTGTATTTTCCCACTTGTGTTCCAAGGGAGAGAAGTTCAGTAAACTTCACTGTTTATGAAGTGCTGATGACTCTCTGCTACTCCTGGTCTTAGTGAATAGGTCTTACCAGAGTTCCATGCAGGAAGCATAGGTAACAGGTTGTGAAAATTTCAGTGATGAAGAAGGGAGGCTCTGGGAGTTACGAGAGTTTTGTATTTATTGATTTGAATTTGATATTAAAATATGTACTAATGACTAAAAAGTTTAACATTCCAACAAATAATCACACTGAGGCTAACTCAGTTTTATAAAGGTTAAAGGATTATTTCTCTGGGTATGTTATTTATTTATTTATTTTCGTGAACATTTTATATTATTTTTTTAGTGTTTTTAATGTTTATTTTTTGAGAGAGAGAGTGCGCGTGTGAGTGGGGGAGGGGCAGAGAGAGAGGGAGACACAGAATCCCAACCAGGCTCCAGGCTCTGAGCTGTTAGCACAGAGCCAGACGCAGGGCTTGAACTCATTAACCATGAGATCATGACCTGAGCTGAAGTCGGATGCTTAACCGACTGAGCCACTCAGGCACCCCTTTCATGAACATTTTAGTATTATTCATTGTCTACCATTAGTTTTTTCTTCAAAACTATGTTTTTCTCTATCATGTTATTTTTTAAGGAAAAAATATTTACATTTTAACATTTCTTTTAGGTTTGAGGGAGCATATTTAGGGGACAAACCTTGGCATTTATATGCTGTACACATAGAAAAAAAGATAAGAAATCAGAATGAGATGAGAAATCAGCATGTATTTGAGAACAGATTATTATTCCAGAGATATCTTTCTGTTAAAATTCCTATTTTTGTTTGTCTTTGAGATTATCTTAATTTAAAGCTTAGAAAATAAGTTAAATGTTTTCTGTTTTTAATTTACATTACAGGTTTCTCGCATTAAAACAAATATGCATCAAAACGTTCAGTTCAAATATAATACTCAAATGTATCTGTGTTGGATGATATGACTTTCTACTTTAACCCATGCTTATTCGTTAATCCCCTGGAACATTTTTTTAAAATGTTTTTTTAACGGTTATTCAATTTTGAGAGAGAAAGAGAGCGTGAGCAAGGAAGGAGCAGAGAGAGAGAGAGGGAGACACAGAATCAAAGCAGGCTCCAGGCTCTGGGCTGTTGGCACAGAGTCTGATGCAGGGCTCGAACCCGCGAACCATGAGATCATGACCCGAGCGACTGAGGCTAAGACACTTAACCGACTGAGCCACCCAGGCACCCCTCCCCCGGGACATTTTAAACTTTCCAATCTTTATATACATTCAAAATTGAGGAATTCACTAACTCTATATCAGGCATTCAAAACTAATGAAAGTTCCATCTTATACACACAGGATTATCTGCTTATATGCTGCAACCACTGGTCCTGGTCCTTCTGTCTGGAGAATATAAAAATACATACTTCTCCATCCAACTGCATATCATCCAATATTGAAGATACTTAACATTTAAACCCTAAATCTTTTCTATATTTAAATCACCATAAAACATATTTCCAAGCATCATTATCATCTATTACTATTATTTTGGTAATTTATAGTAATAAAAATGTTGATTGCAAGGTAATGAGCAGCTTCTATAGAAGAGAATACAGAGGTGTATGGGAATGAAATTCCATTACATAAGGGATGCTCGCTTTCAGATTAGTTACATACTTGTAGTGAATAAACAAATATGATAAAATTTTAATAAAAGTTTAATCTAGATTACAGCCATGTGGGATTTTGTCGAACTGTTTTATTTTTTAACATATTAGAAAAATAATTTCTAAATACTAAAAAACTAGGCTTCAGTGGAAAGAATAATAGATTCCAAGTATTGGTAGATCATTAGAGACACTTTCTTAAACAAATAAATACCAGCCAAACAACTATATTTTTGATACTCTTAAATTTTAACATCTTTTTTACTATAAGGTTTAGAGAATTCTATGCAACATCACAGGTATGGCCTGACATGATTCAATTAGCAACTTCTTCTCTGTACCATATTCCTGTTAAGAGTTGAAACTTGGGGCACCTGGGTGGCTTACTTAGTTGATTTCTGCTCAGGTCATGATCTCACAGTTCATGATATTGAGCCTCATGTGGGGCTCTGAGCAGACAGTGTGGAGCCTTTTTGGGATTTTCCCTCTCCCTGTCTCTGTCTCTGCTTCTCCAATTGCACATGCACTCTCTCTCTCTTAAAATAAATAAATAAACATTAAAAAAAAGTATATGAAAAAAGTCAAAACCTATCCCAGAAATTTTTAACACATCTCTCATGCAAGTACCTCATTATATGCTTTAATCAATTATTTTCTGTAAGAAATAAAGATAGATACATGGATGGATGGATGGATGAATAGAGGTTTTTTTGCTGCTAAACATTTTTTATTTCCATTTACACAGGGGATATTTAGCCTGTTAGCCTATTCTAGCCTGTCTGGGTCATTTTTTATTCTAATGATTTCATCAAAATAATTTACTGTTATTCCTAGCTTCTTCAGATCTGAAAATCTGACATACGTAACTTGTATGATTTTATCTAACTTTTGTATATAAAAGTATGCCAAGTTCCATTTAAATTTAATACATTAGACAACCTACTGAATTAGAGAAGATATTTGCAAATGACATATTTGATGAAGGATCATTATTCAAAATATATAAATAAAAACTAAATGAGATATCATCTCACACCTTCAAAATGACTAAAATCAAAAGTGCAAGAAACAACAAGTATTGGCGAGGATGTAGAGAAAAAGAAACCCTTTTGGACTCTTGGTGGGCATGCAAACTGGTACAACTGCGGAAAACTGTATGGAGAGTCCTCAAAAAATAAAAAATGAACTACCTCTATGAACCAGTGATTGTGCTACTGGGTATTTAACCACAAATACAAAAACACTAATTTAAAGTGGTATGAACACCCTTATGTTTATTGCAGCAGTATTTGTAATAGCCATATCATGGAAGCAACTCCAGTGTCCATCAACAGATCAATGAATAAAGACGATGTGGTATGTATATATATATAAGATAGTATTATTTATATCCTGGAATACTATTTAGCCATAAAAAGAATGAAATGTTGTCATTTGCAACAACATAGATGGATCTAGAGAGTATTATGCTAAGTGAAATAAGTCAGTGAGAGAAAGACAAATACTACATGATCTCACTCATAAGTGCAATTTAAGAAACAAAACAAACAAGCAAAGGAAAAAAAAGGGAGACAGACAGACAGACAGACACACACACACACACACACACACACACGCCAAAAAACAGACTCTTAATTATAGAGAACAAACTGATGGTTATCTGAGAGAATGTGAAATAAGTGATGGAGATTAAAGAGTACACTTACGATGATTACTCAGTCATATATAGAATTTTTGAGTCACTATATTGTACACCTAAAACTAATATCAGGCTGTATGTTAACTATACTGGAATTGAAATAAATAAATAAATTTAATACATTAATATTACCAATAGGCACAATTATTAAAAAACATAAAAATACAGAGTTCACGGGAGAACAAAGGCCTTGCCAAAAAAAACTAAATTGGCAGCAATAACTTATTAAGCAATATTTTTATGAAATATTTCACAAATAAATAGGTATAAATAATGACATATAAAACACCAAAGCACTTAACGTGCATGTTATATAATATACTGTTACCAATATATTGGAAGTTTCTGCTCAACACCTTTGTTTGTGTTTTCCACTCTCTCCACCACACTTAGTTTATATAACTTCCATGAATTTCATTGTTGTTTTACTACACATTTGTGTATCCCTAACCTAACTAACTATATATATACATATATATACATAACATGTATATATATAACTATGTATATACACATATACACATGCATACTTGTATGCATATACATACACACATATAATTACTTTCCATGTTTTAATATTCATATATGTAATTATAGTCTGTATGTTCTCCTAAAGCTCACTTATTAAGAATTTTCTATTAAAGTATTATCTACATATATAGCCATGTATAGCAGCAATGATATTTTCTCATCAAAGCTCATCAACTAATATTTACACTGAACATATGGTTCTACCAGTAACAAAGGCCAATGCCATGATCCTTTAAGGAGACCAACCAATGTCTTGGTGGCAAGTTGATAACATTGTATCCCTTCCACTCCAGAAATAACATTTCATCCTAATTGTGTTTGGCATGTATTCAAGTTATAAGTTAGCCCCTTTGCCCATGCACTTCACCAAGCATCACTATCAGAGGTTCACAAAAGTGTGATCCTGCACAACGTGTCTCAGATTTAGAAATCTACTTGATGGAAAATGTGATGTGGGTACATTACCCTGAATTACTGGTCCTAGCTGATGGGTATATCATCCAGAAGTTTCCATCCTGAAAGAACATTGGAGTGGCCTCTTGAAAGTGTAGCAGAAGCACCAGCTTGGTGATTATACATACCCTTTGAAGGGGGCACATTATCCTTCCTGATGTAGAACAGTCCTTAAATCAATGGATATTGTATGCTTCTTTAATTTTAACAGATAGAATAAATGGGCTTGGAAGTAAAGCAATGAAGTAGGAGTGGCCCAGCTGTCAGAAAGTGATTTACTTGGGAAATTAAAGTTTCCACAATCTTAGTCACTGTGAATGTAAAAGTCCTGCTTCCTAGAGAATGAGTATTAAAGTTTTTTAATGCTTATTTATTTTTGAGAGAGAGACACACAGAGCATGAGCAGAGGAAGGGCAGAGAGAGAGGGAGACAGAATCCGAAGCAGGCTCCAGGCTCCGAACTGTCAGCACAGAGCCCTACACAGGGCTCGAACTCACGAACCATGAGATCATGATCTGAGCTAAAGTCAGACGCTTAACTGACTGAGCCACCCAGAAGCCCCAAGAATGAATATTATAAAAGGGACTTGAATGAAGACCAGGAAGAAGAGTCATATTATGGACAGTGAGAATAGCAAGTACAATGTCCTGATGTGCCTCCAGCAGTGGGAGTGAGATGGAGTAACAGTGATTCATATCATTCTTCTCACAGATTCATATCCACAATGAAAAATACAAAATCTTGATGTTCTTCCTAGTTGCTATATAATTAATCTCTTTTTTCTTCACTTCTTTCTAAGCAGTTACCCTGTGATTATGTTTTCTGAATCAATGTTTTATTTTTACGTTTTATACCACCGTTAGTGTTTCTAAGATTGCCTGTATTTAGATTCTTTTCAATAAATTCATTGGCCACATGTTACATCTAAATTCTAATCCTTAAATTATGCAGAATTATATACTGTTAAGTATCCACTCATTTAAATTAGTTTTTAACTTCTATGATAAGATTGCTCATTCTCCTGTTGCACAATAAAATGAGCAACATGGTTAGGAGGGAAAGTAAACCTGGGCAGATTCATCACTCCACAATTTTCTAACCTCACTAGTATGAGTTCTACTTCTATCTCTGCCAGGGAAATTGACCCTAACAGAATGGTTTACCTTACACAGATGCTAGTCAAAATATACACATTCTTCTGATTAATATGATCTTAAACTTTCTTATCAAAAGTAACTGTCCTTGCCCACTAAACCATTTCTCTTCTTGGAATTGATTTTAAATATTTGTTGAATGAATACATGATTATAATCTTCAGTATTCTGTTTTATTTCAGCCTGGAATCTGTTGACATATAACATTTATAAATCATTTCTCTCTTCCTATTGTTCTCCTATATACACAATTTTACCCTAGTACTTAATTTATTAAATCTCATAATCTCTCCTAACTTTCATAATCTAGTACAATATGATTTTGCTATAATTAGGCAATGATATTTCCCAGTATTTCTCAGACATCTAAAGCAAGATTTAGTTAGATATATTTTCACCAGTGGAATTCCCAGGATTTTATTTATTCTATTCAAAGTCTTTGTTTTTAATTGACTACTATCTTCCTTTTCCACAGAACCTTTTACAGTTAAGGCCACACATTTTCCCTTTCTGAGGTATGTAGCATTTTTTTAAGCCATAATTTAATTACTTCAATTACCTCATATGCCTTATTTTTTTCTTACTAATTTTAAGTCAATATTCATACATATTTTGTGTGTATGTATACGTGCACATATTTTCTTCTCTTGTATCTCTTACAAATCTTAGAAATGCTGAGTGCAAAACAGATACGTAGACAAAGTGAGTATTACTAATTCGTTACTTAATTCATCACTCTGGACTTCATTTCCTTATTTGAAAATCAGAGACATAAATATTTGATTTTATTTCTTTATTTTACAAGCACATAGTAAAAGAAAAGTGTGGTCAGAATATATGTAATAGTTGTCACATAATATAGAATCAGATAGCCTAATTTGGAATTCTTATTTTGTGGCTATTAACTGTATAACCTTAAGCAACTTACCCTGTTTGTTTCACCATTACTTCATCCTTGATACAACTTATAGACTAGTAGTGGGGTACAATCATCATCATCATCATCATCATCATCATCATCATCATCACCCTCATCAATACAAAGGAAAAAATAATTACTTTTATTGGCTACTAACTGTGTGCCAGAAACTATCCTAAGAACCCTCTAGGATATGGGACATATAAATGAATTTCAATATAATAGCCAGTGGAAGTCTTAAATATGGAATGATTTTTTAAGAAAATTATGAGGCTACTCTTTTAGCTCACAATTGGTATCCTATCAGAATACTTAGAAAATCAGTAGATAAAAAAGATCTATAATATTCAGAATCTATTCTTTGTCAAGAATCAGAGCAGTGGATCAGAATTAAAGTACCAGTTAGTAAAACTGTGTACTCTTGTTATGAGTCCAACAGTCTAGTATAGTCTGTTGTAGAATGAGGAAATTCCATAGTCTTTGAATAGACCCACTATTTAGAAGGGAATAAGAAAATAACTACCTTCTCACTTTGGCCAAACCCCTTTTTTATATTAAGTATAATTTGGTGAATATATTTGTGCTATAGTTACTAGTTAGAAACCTCGATAGAGAATAATTTCTGTAAGTATTTCTAGGCTGAAAAAAATTCTGAAACTGTACAAATTTACTTGAGAATTTACTGCTTACAAAAAGTTGATTATAGGAGTTCAATAACAAGATAAGAAGAGAGCATAAAACAGGGTGTTCACAATTGTTAAACACATAGCATGCAACAGCAATTCACTTTGGATGATGGAATGCTGAGTGTCTTACTGAACTTGATATGGCTTTGGTACCCCATTTAGAGTACATTTTTTACATCACGTTCCATCTCCCACACAACTTTTGGCAGGCAAGATGAGACATGAGGAAAAGAAAAACACAAAAATTTCCATAGACACCTAAAGGTTTTTGATGGAAAAAAATTAGGAAATAATTTTAAATTAAATAAGTAATGCAAAAATCAGTAGCTGTGTTTTTCTTCTTAAATAGAGTGGCCATAAGTTGGTACAGTGACATAGGCAAGTTTAAAATATTATAAATATCTAGAAGCTCCAGAACATCTAGGAAGAGTTTATTGGCTGTCAGAAAGATATCACAAGAGATTTATACATAGAAAAACAACAACAACAACAACAACAACAACAACAACAACAACAACAAACAGTCAGCAGCAGCAGCAGCAGCATTCTAGCCCTGGCTTAGCAATTAAAATGGAGAAAAATGTCTTAAGCAAAATTTTAAAAAATAACAAAAACATCAGAAAACTTTTGATGAAGACATGCTAAATAGGATATCAAAATGAAATTAAAAATACTGGTAGAAAAATTATGATAAAATTTAATAAATGTCAGAATAGCTTGCAGACTTCAGTATAACAAAAATCAATTTAAAAAAAAAAAGACAGACACCCAGATTGGAGAGAAGAATCTCTATTCACACATGAAATGATCTTGTATGTAGAGTATCCTACGGAATCCACTGCAAAACTATTATAGCCAATAACTTAATTTAGCAAGGTTGCAAGATATAAGATTAACACAAAATCCATTGTATTTCTATATACTGGAAATGAACAATTTGAAAATGAAATTAAGAAAACAATTATATTCACAAGTGCATCAAAAATAATAGAATTCTTAGAAATAGGTTTAATAAAATAGATGTAAAACTTATACTCTGAAAACTACAAAAGATGATTGAAGTAAATTAAAGAGATCTAAATAACTGAAAACATCCTGCTTTCATAGATTGGAAGACTTAGCATTGTTAATACGTCAGTATCCCCAAACTGATCTGCAGATTCAACATAATCCCTAACATAAGTCGATAAGCTTGTTCTAAAATTCATATAGAAAGCACAAAAAAACAGTCCTGAAAAAAGAACAAAGTAGAAGTCACATTGCCAGATTTCAAGTTTTTCTACAAAGCAAGCAAGAGTAATCAAAAGGATAAACAGATACATCAATGGAATAGGATTGAGAGTCCAGAAATGAACCCATATATATTTGATAAATTGATTTTCAACAGAGGTTTTAAGACCATTCTATAAGGAAAGAATAACCTCTCAATAAATAGTGTTGAGACAATGAATAGTCACATTCCAAAGAAGGAGGTCAGACCTTACCTCACCTTGTACAAAAAATGAACTCAAAATCATCAAAGATCCAAATATAATAACTAAAATTATAGAATTCTTATAAGGAAACATAGAAGGAGATCTTATTTTGAGCTGAGCAAAGAAGTTATTATACTGAAAGGATAAAAGCATCTGTATCATTAAAACAACTCTTTAAGACTGACTTATAACTAATTCTATTGGATATTATATTAGATTATCTAACTTACATTATTTAATGCACTTTTAGTTTGCATATAGCAATGTATAGAAAGTGTCTATGACTATTTAAACCCTCATGTTAAATGGAGAACAGGACAAAGAACCAATATTGTAATATATTATTTATGAAGCAGATTCTTAAAAACAAATCTTTTTGGAAAAGAAGATAGGAGAATATCTTTCAGGTCAAGATATGATAATGTAGTATCTAAACATATACTTTGATTTTAGACAATTCTGTTTATAAATGCTTTGTCTTTGCCTTACTAACTTAATGACCTTAAGTCACATACACCCTCCATGGCTTAGACTTTTTATCTGTCAAATGGGAATAAAACATTTCTAAATCATATAACAGTTGTTCAGGTTAGCATCAATTAGATGCCTTATATAAAACTCATAACATGTCTCTGCACCCGGGAAATATTTAAAGGTAAATAGAAGTTTTATTAGCATTATTGGCATTTCTTTTGGGTTAAATTAAAAACAAAACAAAAATACAGTAAATGAACATCCAATCAGCAAACCCAGGAATCTACCACCAAAAATAGGCATTTCAAATTTACCATAAAGGCAAAAAAAAATTTGCTCTGAAATGAAGTTTGTCTTTTCTTTTTAGCTTTGTTGTGGTGTAATTAAAAAAATAAAATTGTGCATATTTAAGCCCATCTTCAACTATCTTTATTAAAATTGTGGTACAGGCATGACAGGTTTAAAATGACAGCTCTTAAGGCAGAATCCTCAAAAGTTTCATTTTATAGTGTAGAGTGGTGTTAAAGGATCAGAGAAAGGTTTGGTTAATAGGATTTTTATTGGAAATTCTAAGGGATATGCAAAAAAAGCGTGGGGCATACATGAAAGTATATTATAAACATTTGTATGTACACATATGAAAATTTCCATAATTAATAGCAAGAAACATGGCAGAATAATGTGACTGTTTCAGGAAGCTTTCAAAAGCCAATTTGAACCAGGAATATTTATTTGAGCTGAGTCTCTATACCTCTTGAGATTAACCTAACACTAATTCAAGTCCTATTGTCTTACTGGTAAAAATAAATAGACTATAACTTGATTTATAAGTGATGTAATAATCAACTATGAACTTTGGTTTTCTATGCTATGCTAATAAAGGTGTGTTGAATTTAGAATCTTCTAGAACAGAGAGAAAGGTTGATAAGGTGATAATATGCTATGGTTATAAATCATGTTCTTGCTATAGAAATAGAAATAGTTCTTCGTTTCTTTCTAGTGATAGTATATCTGTCTCCTGTCTCTTCTCTATTTTTATTATTAAGATATGTTTTTATGGAGACAAAATGAACAATTGTGTCTTTTGAGACTGACAGCCTAGAAGATTAGATTTTTTTTTTTGTTTCAACTACTTCAGTAGGCCTTTGTTTTGCAAATATATGTTTTGTAAATAGTGTACATTTGTTCTTTCCATTTTATAGAGCAATATGATTTTACATGCAAATGGAATAGTTTTATGTCTCCCTACAACCTATTTACCTAATGTATTAGAGTATCTTACAGTTTCCGTGTTCCAAGTTTTGATGTCTATGTTCCAAAGATAAATGTGCTATATATTCATAGCCCCACACATCAGTTAAATATGTATATATTTATATATATACATGTATTTATATATGTATATATGTATTATATATGTAGATAGTGTATTATTATATATAATATATATGTAGTATTATATACATAATTATATATATAATTCAGTAAAAATATTACTTATCTTGTATACAGAACTCCTTATTAAATATGGCTTGCTAAATTTTCTTTCTTTGCCTGAATTAACATAGTTTTTGATTTCATAAGCATTGTCATTGCTTAAATTTTATTTCTTCCATATATTTTTCTGTTTGTCTATTTTATAGAGAGGTGAGTGCTCAGGCATAAATCTTTTCAAGACTTCTTTGTAGAGGTATGTTAAAATACTTATATATTTATATTTGTGGCAATTGGGGGAATAAGTTAAAAAATCAATGTAGTTTTCTGTACTGAGAAGCCAATCAGATAATGTTTACTTGTATGATCTCTAATCAAGAAGTTTTATTATTTGGGAATTTAAGATTAAAGCATCTTTGAGAATAACTTTCTTTTTTTTTTTTTAACTTTTTTTTTTAATGTTTATTTATTTTTGAGACAGAGAGAGACAGAGCATGAATGGGGGAGGGGCAGAGAGAGAGGGAGACACAGAATCGGAAGCAGGCTCCAGGCTCTGAGCCATCAGCCCAGAGCCTGACGCAGGGCTTGAACTCACCAACTATGAGATCGTGACCTGAGCTGAAGTCCGACGCTCAACTGACTGAGCCACCCAGGCGCCCCATTAACTTTCAGAGGGGAACACTTCTATTTGAAATATGATTGACACCTAATATTTATTGAATGCTTACAAGGTCCTGAGAATTGTCTAAGCACTTTAAGTGTGTATATTATTCAAGTTCCACTGTAACCCTTTCAAAATTAAGCTTAAGAAATGAGAGAGAGAGAGAGAGAGACCGAGAGAGGAAAGTGAGAGAGGTGTCAAGAGAATTTAAGTTGTCCAAGATCACACAGCTACTAAGTGACAAAACAAGAATTCAAACTCACATATTCTGACACTAGAACTTGAGCACCTGATCACAGACCTTAACTACCTCCCAAGAGAAAAACAGTGAAACAGAAAAACTGATAATATTGATGGAGCTTGGAAATTATTTTCCCTTAATGTGACTTTGGGTATATCTTTAAAGTGATAAAACTAACTGGTATGGCTGAAGTTTCATAACAGAAAATTAAATTGCATGATATTAAAAATACTTCATTGATAAGACATGATACTTTCCTTAGGTATTTGGACTACCATTGACTATTTGTAAGTTATTATAATTATTATTATTATTAGTAGTAGTAGTAGTATTAAATGTTTATTTTTGAGAGAGAAAGAGAGAGTGAGCATGTGCAGATGAGCAGGGGAGGGGCAGAGAGATTGGGAGACAGAGGATCCAAAGCAGGCTCTGTGCTGACACCAGAAAGCCTGATATAGGACTCAAACCCACCAACCATGAGAACATGACATCAGCCAAAATTGGATGCTTAAAGGACTGAGCCACCCAGGTGCCCCTACAAGTAATTATTATTAAAGAGATCAGAAATATATATAAAGTTTTAAGAACGAGCATATACACTGTTAGACTTCTACAGTGCCATAACTGAAGTAAAAAATAGACTATTTCTTTCAGCATTAAGCAGAATCTTAAAAGGTATATATTACTTTTATAATTTTAATAAACATTTGCATTGCTATTTTCCCACACTTAGGCATCCAAATATAGAGAAATCTTAGGAATTTATTAATAAAGATAATCTGAACTTGAGTCTTTTGGTGCCACCTTCTGGCATGTATAATTGTATAAAATATTCCAAATTCTAACAAAGTTTCTAATGACTAAATAAGTTAAATTAGCTGGTTTTATGTTTGTTCAGTATATACATTTCTACTTTGAGTTTGTTTTTGCTGACGTCAATATGGAGAAGGTCTTGAATTATACAAAGGCAGTATTCAAATTCCATTGTAATATTTAGTATGTAATAATGGTACATAGAAAAAACTGATAGGAAAAGTAGTGGGGTTAAAAAATTAGGATTCTTTTCATTTTATTAAGTAAACTTTGCCAATAAGTTTTAAAATGTTATTTTATTCTCAGAAACTAAATATAGGACTCAATACTTTTAATTGTTCTTTGAATTAATTGTGTTTGATCCGATACTATAATGTTTACAAATTACTTCATGACAGTCTACTCAGGTTATTTCTGTTTCATTAATATGTCATTTATTGCATAAAGATTAATGTTAGCTGTCTATATTTGCCACAGCTTCCTCTGATAAAAGTAGAAAAAATAATTTCTGGAGGAAAAGGTAAGAAAGTTTTATCTAATGATGGTGACCTATTTTTCCTGGAAACCATTAGCATCTAGTGCTATTACAGGTGGAATTTAAAAACAAAATTAGAGGACCACAAAAAATGCATCCTTAGATAATGCTGATCTTATCATTATGCAAATTTTGCAATAAATGTAACCATTTGCTAGAAAATCAAAGTGGAAAATGTGAGAACAAGCAATTTTTTAGCTTATTATTGACTCTTGTCATTATTGTTATTAGCAATAGTAGTGTTAGTACACCCTTTCAAATACTCCATTCAGTTCTATAAATTTAAAAAGGAAGACTTTTAGTTATCCCTTGAAAAATTTGGAATACCACATATTCCCAAGTCCTTACATATGGCTGTAAAAAAAAAAAAAAAATTCTGCCAGTTATATTTCCCAATTAGAGTTCATTTATTTTCTTCATATTTAGTTTTGTTAAGAAATTACAGAGTATCATTAGACTGCACTTGCTGTAAGATTCTGAGAGGATACTGCAGACAATATAAAATTACCAAATTACCAAATATATGCATTTAACATGGGAAATAATGGCAGGAAGAGGCTCAGTTTTCTGTAAGAACATTTATAGAAGGGAAATACTGAATTTTGAATAGTATGTGAGGTTTAACAAAAAATGTATTTTTTTTGTTATTTAAATTTTAGTTAACATACAGTTGAATACTGGTTTCAGGTTTTAGTCTTCCTCTGATTGACTTATTTGGCTTAGCATAATCCATTCTAGCTCCATCCATATCATGGCAAATGGTAACATTTCATTCTTTTTGAAGGCTGAGTAATATTCCATTGCGTGTGTGTGTGCGTGTGTGTGTATATACCACATCTTCTTTATCCATTCATCAGTCAATGAACATTTGGGCTCCCTCCATAGTTTGTCATAGTTTAGCAGTTTGGCTAATTACTGCTATAAACATTGAGGTGCATGTGCCCCTTAGAGTCAGTATTTTTGTATTCTTTGGGTGAATACCTAGGAATGCAATTGCTGGACCAAAGGGTAATTCTATTTTTAGTTTCTTGACGAACTTCCATACTGTTATTTAGAGTGGCTGCACCAGTTTGCATTCCCACGGACAGTGTAAGAGGGTTCCCCTTTCTCCACATTCTTGTCAACACCTGTTCTTCCTTGTGTTGTTAATCTTAGCCATTCTGGTAGGTGTGAAGTGGTATCTCATCATGGTTTTGATTTGTATTTCCTTTGTGATGAGTGATGTTGATCATCTTTTCATGTGTCTGTTAGCCATCTGGATGTATTTTTTGGAAAAGTGTCCATTCATGTCTTCTGCCAGCTTCTTCACTGGGTTATTGTTTTCTGGGTGTTGAGTTTGATAAGTTCTTTATAGATTTTGGATACTAACCTTTTATCTGATATGTCATTTGCAGATTTCTTTTCCCATACCATAGGCTGCCTTTTAGTTTTGTTAATTGTTTCCTTTGCCATGAAGAAGCTTTTTATCTTGATGAAGTCCCAATAGCTCCTGTTTACTTTTGTTTCCCTTGCCTTCAGTGACTTGTCTAGTAAGAAGTTGCTCCAGCCAAGGTCAAAGAGATTGCTACCTATTTTCTCCTCTAGGATTTTCATGATTTCCTGTCTCGCAATTAGGTCTTTCATCCATTTTGAATTTATTTTTGCATATGGTGTAACAAAGTGGTCCAATTTCCTTCTGCATGTCACCATCCAGTTTCCCCAACACTGGGAATAGACGGTCTGTTTTCCATTGAATATTCTTTTCTGCTTTCTCAAAGATGAGTTCCCCATATAGTTGTAGGTTCATCTCTGGATTTTCTATTCTGTTCCATTGATCTATGTGTCTGTTTTTGTGCCAGTAGCATACTGTCTGGATGATTACAGCTTTGCAATGTAGCTTGAAATCCAGAATCAGGAGGCCTCCAGTTTTGTTTTCCTTTTTCAGAATGGCTTTGACTATTCAGGGTCTTTTGTGGTTCCATACAAATTTTAGGATTGTTTGTTCTAGCTCTGTGAAAAATTCCAATAGTATTTTGATAGGATTGCATTAAATGTGTAGATTGCTTTGGGTAGTATAGACATTTTAACAATGTTATTATTATTATTATTTATTCGTGTCCTCTTAAATTTCTTTCACAAGTGTTCTATATTTTAATAGTATAGATCTTTTACCTCTTTAGTTAGGGTATTTTATTATTTTGGGGGCAATTGCAAATGGGATCGATTCCTTGATTTCTTTTTCTGTTGCTTTGTTACTGGTGTATAGAAATGCAACAGATTTCTGCACCCTGATTTTATGTCCTACAACTTTGCTGAATTTATGCAGTTCTAGCAATTTTTTGGTGGAATCTTTTTGAGTTTTTTACATAGAGTATCATGCCATCTGCAATTAGTGAAAGGTTAACTCTATCTGGGCCAATATGGATTCTTTTTTAAATTTTTGTTGTTGTTGTTGTCTGATTGCTGAGGCTAAGACTTCTAGTACTATGTTAAATAGTAATGGTGATGGACCTCCTGGTCTTGTTCTTGAATGTAGGGGAAAGTCTCTCAGGTTTTCCCCAGAATGATATTGCCTGTGGGTCTGTTGTAAATGGCCTTTTGATGTTGTGGTATGTTCCATCTATCCCTACTTTGTTGCAGGTTTTTGTCCAGAATGGAGCTGTATTTTGTCAAATGCTTTTTCTGCATGTATTGAAAGAATCATATAGTTATTATCCTTTCTTTTATTAAGGTGGTATATCACATTGATTGATTTGCAAATATTGAACCACCCCTGAAGACCAGTAGTAAATCCCACTTGAATAATTCTTTTAAAGTACTGTTGAATTAAATTTCCTAATATCTTGTTGAGAATTTTTGTATCCATGTTCATTGGGGATATTGGCCTGTAATTCTCCTTTTTAGTGGGATCTTTGTCTGGTTTTGGAATCAAGATAATGTTGGTTTCATAGAATGAGTTTGGAAGATTTCCTTCTACTTCTATTTTTTGGAACAGTTGAGAAGAATAGGTGTGAACTCTTCTTTAACTTGTAGAATTCCCCTGGGAAGCCATCTGGCCCAGGACCCTTTTTGGGGGATTTTTGAGTACTGATTCAATTTATTTGCTGATTATGGGTCTGTTCAAATTTTCTATTTCTTCCAGATTGCCCTGTTTGTTGCTTTATAATTTTTCATAGTATTGTCTTATAATTCTTTGTAT
The DNA here is from genome assembly GCF_018350215.1 of Panthera leo. NCBI lineage: Eukaryota > Metazoa > Chordata > Mammalia > Carnivora > Felidae > Panthera > Panthera leo. The sequence goes on along the minus strand of NC_056682.1, from coordinate 107,759,103 downwards.
TTTTTCATGTTGGTTATGACCTCTCCTCTTTCATTTGTGATTTTGATAATTTTTATAAGTTTGGCTAGGGGTTTATCAATTTTGTTTATTATTTCAAAGAACCAACTCTTAGCCTTCATCTCTTCTATTGGTTGTTGTTGTTGTTGTTTCTATATCAATTATTTCTGCTCTAATCTTTATTATTACCCTTCTTCTGCTGGCTTTATGCTTTATTTGCTATCCCTTCTCTAGCTCCATTAGGTTAGGTTGTGAATTTGGGAACTTTCTTGCTTCTCGAGATAAGCCTGAATTGCAGAATACTTCCCTCTTAGAACTGCCTTTGCTGCATCCCAAAGGTTTTGTACCATTGTGTTTTCATTTTCATTTGCTTTCATGTATATAGTTTTTAATTTCTTCTTTAATTTCCTGGTTAACCCATTCATTCATTAAGATTTTTAATGTTTATTTACTTTTGAGAGAGAAAGAAACAGAGTGCAAGCAGGGGTGAGGAGAGGGAGACACAGAATCCAAAGCAGGCTCCAGGCTCTGAGCTGTCAGCACAGAGCCTGACATAGAGCTTGAACTCATGAACTGCAAGATTGTGAACTGAGATAGAGTCACAGGCTAACTGATTGAGCCACACAGATGCCCCACAAGCCATTCATTCTTTAGTAGGATCTTCTTTAACCTCCATATATTTGGGGGCTTTCCAACATTTTTCTTGTAGGTGGCTTCATAGCATAGTGATCTGAAAATATGCATGGTATGATCTTGATTTTTGGTACTTGTTGAAGGTTGATTTGTGACCCAGTATGTGATCTTTTCTGGAGAATGTTCCATGCGCACTTGAAAAGAATGTGTTTTCTGCTGCTTTTGGGTGACTTGTTCTGAATATATCTGTTAAGTCCATCCAGGTCATGTGTCATTCAAAGCCATTATTTCCTTGTTGAGTTAGATGATCTGTCCATTGCTGTAGGTGGGCTGTTAAAGTCCCCTCCTATTATTGTATTGTATTATTATCAATGAGTTTCTTTATGTTTGTTATTAATTGATTTAAATATTTGGTTTCTCTCAAGTTGGGAGCATAAATATTTACAATTGTTAAATCTTATTGATAGAGAGACCTCTTAATTATGATATAATGACCTTCATCTTTTGTTACAGTCTTTGTTTTACAAAGACTGATATAAGTATGGCTACTCTAGCTTTCTCTTTTATGTTCGTTAACATGATAGATGGTTCTCCATCCCCTCACTTTCAATTTGCAGGTGTCTAAAATGGGCCTTTTGTAGGCAGTATATAGACGAATCTTTTTTTTTCTTTTAATCAATTCTGATACCCTGCATCTTTGTTAGGAGAATTTAGTCTATTTACATTAAGAGTGATTATTGAGAGATATGAATGTAGGGGCTCCCAGATGGCTCAGTTGGTTAAGCATCCGACTTCAGTTCAGGTCATGATCTCACGGTCTGTGAGTTCGAGCCCCGTGTCGGGTTCTGTGTTGACAGCTCAGAGCCTGGAGCCTGCTTCAGATTCTGTGTCTCCCTCTCTCTCTGCCCCTCCCCTACTCATGCTCTGTCTCAAAAATAAATAAAAATATTAAAAAAGATATGAAATATATGAATTTAGCGCAGTTGTTTTACTGGTAGATGATGCTCCCTGGCCCTTTCCTTTTGGTATTTTTTTTCTTTTCCTCCTCTACTTAAAGAGTTCCCCTTAAAATTTCTTATGGGGGTGGGTTTAGTGGTCACAAACTCCTTTAGTTTTTGTTTTTCTGAGAAACTATCTCTCCTATTTTGAAAGACAGCCTCGCTGGATAGAGTATTCTTGGCTGCATATTTTTCTGATTCAGCACATTGCCACTCCTTCTGGCCTGCCAAGTTTTATGGAAAAATCTGCTTCAAACCTGATTTGTCTTCCCTTGCAGGTTAAGGACTTTTTTCCCTTGCTGCTTTCAGGATTCTGTGTATTTTGTGAATTTGACTATGGTATGTCTTGGCAATGGCTGAATTTTGTTGAATTTAATAGGAGTTCTCTGTGTTTCTTGGATTTTGATGTCTGGGTTCCTCCCCTGATTATGGAAGTTTTCAGCTATCAGCTATAATCTGTTCACATAAACCTTCTGCCCCCTTTTCTGTCTCTTCATCTTCAGAGACTCCTATGATACCTTCAGGTATTCCCCTGATACGAATGTTATTACATTTTTAACAAACCTCTGAGTTCTCTAAGTCTACTTTCACGATCCCTGTCTTTTGTTTCCGTCTTCTTTTCAACTTCATTATTTTCCATAATGTTATCTTCTATATCGTTAAGTCATTCCTCTGCCTCATCCATCCTCATTTTTATGGTCTGTATTTGGGTTTGCATCTTGGTTATAGCATTTTTAATTTCAGCCTGACTAGATTTTAGTTCTTTTATCTCTGCAAAAAGGGATTCTCTGGTGTCTTCTATGCTTTTTTTTTTTCTCCCAAGACCAGCTAGTATCCTTATAATTGTTTTAAATTCTAGCTTAGACATCTTACCTATATCTGCATTGGTTAACTCCCTGGCTATTATTTCTTCCTGTTCTTTCTTTTCAGGTGAATTCCTCTGTCTTGTGATTTTGGAGGAAGAAAATAATAATAATAACAACAATAATAATACAATTAAATAATTTTTTAAATCAAATGAAGGAAACTAGATCCTAGGTGTGTTTTGATCTGCTTGTTAAGAGAAGCCTGATAGAAAAAAAAGGAGTGGGTTAAAAGAGAGAAATTTTTTAAATGCTCTTTCTGTTCCCAAGAAACAAAAGAAAATAAAACAACAATAACAAACATGGAAGCAACAATAGCAACAAACAAACAAACAAACAAACAAAACCAAATAAAGCTAGATCCAGTTTCCCCTAGAGCTTTAACTTTGCAGTCTGCAGTCAGTAGACTAAGCAGGTAGAAGGGATTTGTGCTGGTCTTCCTGTGAAGGGGCCTGCTGCTCTGATTCTCAGGTGGACTTGCCCTATGGAGATGTACCTGGAGGGCACAGGAAGGCAGGGCTTGGTGTAATGGCTCTGTTCTCAGCTTGGTGGCACTGTTTAGCTCACTGGGGTCCATCAGTGTTGGTGGGCTAATGGTGAAAATGGCTTCACCTCACTCTCAAGTCTCCAGAGAAGGAAGTTCATGCCCTCAAAGATGTGATCAGTCTTCCTGTGTCCCCTGCTTCTGTCAGCTCCCTGCCTTCTCCCTGTCTGTGTACAGGCTGTCCACCTACCAGGAGGCATTTCTTTCCAGAGTTTTATCTCAGGCATGGCTGTGTTTAAAACCCCACACTTCATGGGGTGTCTGGGTGGCTCAGTTGGTTGACCATCCAACTTTGGCCCAGGTCATGATCTGGTGCTTCACAAGTTTGAGCCTCACATTGGGTTCTGTGCTGACAGCTCAGAGTCTGGAGCCTGCTTCAGATTCTGTGTCTCCCTCTGCCTTTGCCCCTCCCTAGCTCGTGCTCTGTTGCAAACAAACAAACAAACAAACAAACAAACAAAACACATTTTAAAAAATTAAAAAAAGAAAAACACACACACACATTTCAGTGACTCCTGCAGTTCAAACCCAAGTTGATCTTCTGGGGGAGGGTATGGCCACACTGTGGCCAGGGCCAGCTTGTCCCAGGGAATGGTCATACCACCTCACAGCAGCAGCAGCTCAAAGTTTATAGTAAATCACAATACACAGTCAGCACCAGGGTTTGCTGCCCTGAGCTGGTGTCTTTGTCTCTATATGGTTCATGGGGAAGCTTGATGGTGCCTGCCAGGTCTTTTGCCCATGGAAAAGCAGTATCACGTCTATGAAATGCACTCCAAACAGGAGAACTGCTTCTCCCTTGCAACCCAGGGCATCCTCAGACTGTGCTGCCCACTCCCAGGACTCTGCCCTGCTTCCTCACCTAAGCACCACCAGGTGTTAATCTCTGAAATTTAAGACTCTGCTATGCTGTTTATAAAAAACTGGTGGTATCCTCTTTCCCCTATCAGTGGTTCTGGGAAACAGTTTTCTTGTGCAGTCTCCTGCGTGTGTTTTTACTGTTTTCTCTCTAGCTGCTTTAAGGGGGAATGCTTTCTTGGGCAGACCCCATGCACTGCTCTCTCTCACCCTCTGTCCTTCTCCTCTCTGTGAAAATGACTCCCTCCCCTCTGGGGCTCCATGGCTCTTCTCTCCCCCAATTCACCTCTCTGCACCAGGAATCTGCTGTGTTCTCTCCCTCAAATTACGCAGATTTTTCTGTCAATCCTCAGATTTTCTAGGAGTGCAAAATGGTTTGATGTTGATCTAGCTGTGTTCGAGGGAAAAGTTCAAGATCTCTTTACTACTCAGCCATCTTACCTCTTCCCTCAAAATATTTATTAACCTATAACTTATTAATCTAATTCCTCTCAGGTGATATTTCAGAATTGGTAACAATTTTTTTCTTCCTTCCTTCCTTCCTCTCTCTCTCTTTCTTTTTCTCTTTCACTTTTTCTCTCGTTGTGGTTTAAGGTTTTGACTTCTTTATATATACATAATTTCCTTTCATTTCCTTAGGAAACATCATCCAGGAGATTTAGTCCAAGGTAGAACTCACCTATCTGTGAATCTATATACATCTATCTATGTATCTATCATCTATATGCTCTTGACTTATGGTATTTCCAAATTGATAAAATAATTTCAGCACATTGTTTTCTAGTCAATATTTTCTCAATAATTTGTTATTAAGATTTATATAATCAGATATGAGGAGAAATAAATGTTTATATTTATTTTATGAACATGTAGTATTGCACATTAGTTAAAGTGTGGGCTTTGGAGTCAAACAATCAAGATTTCAATCACTGTACAATATTTCTACTGATTCTTATTTTTATGAAAATTGCCAAGTTGTTTAGCCATTTAAATCAGTTTCTTCATCTGTGCATTTGGAAAGGAAATGTAACTAATCATAGTACCCCAAGAGATAGTTCATCTAAAATTCTTAATCCAATGCTTAGCTCATAGTAAATAATAAGTTAATTAATATTATTAATGCTTCATGTGTGCAGGAAAATTTGGACATTTCTACATATATTAGATAAGTTTTATAATTAATCTGAAATACTGTTTTTATCACCTTCAGATTTAATGTCAAAATGGATCTTAATCTCATTTAAACTATATTTTGTATTGCCATATTATGTAGTCATCATTTTTTCTTTCTTTTTTTCATTTAGTTTAGGTGTGTTGTTGAGTCTTAGCCAATATTAAAAAAGGCCTTTTAACTCAAAACTCTGAAATGTAAAAGCTACACATCACAATGTTTTTTTTAATGAAAAAAACAAAAAAAAAGCTTTTGAGTACCAAGGTCAAAAAAAGGAAATCTTTAATAGCAAATTAAATATTTAACTGCATGTAATCAAGTGTCAAATTCCTTTTCAAGATACTGACAAATATCTCTAGATAAAACATCCTATCCAAGCATTTTCAATTGATAATTCCATACGAACTCCCCACAAAATTATTATGTTTTCTCTTTAGCATTGGTTCCCTTATATTGCACTCAGTGTTTTTCATCTTTCTTAAAAATGACAACCACATGTTGTTAAAGCCTAAAACGTGACCATGTGATAACCAACTTGGTTTCACAGTGTTGCCAGGTGTGATTTGAATGTTACTGAAATGTCAATGCCATTGCTGCAGATTGAGCAGCAGTGAAATGTGGACTTTGTTCTACTCCACTTTATCTATCTATCTATCTATCCATCCATCCATCCATCCATCTATCATCTATTTTAAATTAAACCCCTGATCCAAGAGTGGCCCTCCTCTATCAGGGAAGGTCAGCCTCTTCGAGCACACAGCTTTGAGAAGCACACACATGGAGTGGTGAAGGAGGACAGGGACTCCTGCCTAGCCAGCCAGATCAGCTGCATCAACCCTGGAGATCAATAGGGTGACAGGTGTTGCAGCCAGATTGCCCTCACTTCCTGTTTTACTCCACTTTAAAACTAGTAAAACAAATGAACAAACAAAGCAAGAGCTAATCCAAACTTCTGTAAATTACTTTGAAATTTATCTTTTCATAAATACAATAAGGTTTAAAAATGAATTTTGACCTGCCACACACAGCATAGTTTGTTGTTGTTGTTGTTGTTGTTGTTGTTCCCAATAACAAGCCATTTAAATACAAATACTCTTTTTCATATTTTTAAGATTTCCTTCTGGTCTGACTTCTGATAAGTTAATTATTTAATCATATACTGGCAAGTTGTTTTGAATAAATTATTTAACAATATGCTGTACACATAAATGAATGAATTAATACAAGAAAGGCATTTCATTGAGAGAAAGTTTCTGGAACTAACTTCTTCTGTGATCTTGAGAAGTTTTTAAACTTCTCCAAGGCTTTGTTTCTTCATGTGTGAAATAAGGGGTTTGGAGTCAATAACCCTTTCAATCTTATCAGCTCTGAAATTCTCTGAGCATATGCTTCTGCCAGCCAGAGGAATATGAATGTAATGGGACACTTTATTGTATTAATTTGTTTTGTTCTTGCAGCTGGAGGAGAATCTTAGGATAAATAAATAACTAGAATGGACAGATCTTTGTGTATTGTATGATCCTCATTTGTCTCAAGGTTATACTAATGGATATTATGTTTCAGTCTCAAAGAGAAGTTAATGACACCCTGGAGATTATCCTTATACAAGCCTTTATGTAGGAGTCCTGACCCATTCATAGGAATTCATCAGGGATATAGAAGAGAAGGGATACATGTTGATAGATTTTGTTTAATGAAGGTATCCCCAAGATAATGACATCTGACATTTGGGCTAGGTTCCATGATTGGCAGGAACCTCTTAAATTGCAGGACCTGTGGCAGGTTAATGGAGTGTGTGTGTGTGTGTGTGTGTGTGTGTGTGTGTGTGTGTGTTTGAGAGACAGAGACAGGGTAGGAGAGAGTTGATGTGTTCACTAATGAGAATTCAGGGGAAAAAAAAAATTTCCCTGCCCAATTATGGTATAGAGGAGTAGAGCTACTTAAATGCTCACATAGATCATGGACAGTCAGAGTAACAGCAGCTGCAACCAAAATAATTTGCTATAGAATAAGTGAGAGCCCATTTCTTAAGTCATATATAGAAGGTAAGACCTCTAGTATTATTATACTCCAACACAAAGGAGAAATAATTTTTGTAGGGATTGCTGTGGTCTGAATTATACCCCCCCTCATAAAGAAGTTATATTTTGAAGCGTTATTCCCCAAAGTAAATGAATTTAGATATAGGGTTTTTAAGCAGGTCATTAAAGTTAAATGAGATCATAAGGGTGGGGACCCTAATCCCATTAGATCAGTGTCCTTGTAAGAAAAGGAAGAGACACCAGAGATGGATGTCTTTCAGTCTATACCTATGTCTGTATTTATATCTACATAGATACCTTTACATAATACATAATATTATACTCTTTTTTCTGTTCTAAAAATATACATGAAATGGTGAGGGGCTTGGTTTTAGATTCTCTATCTTATGACCAATATCATACTCTCTCATTTACTGTAGTTTTATGATTACACTAGATATATGATAGTTTGAAACCTATAAATTCATTTTTTGCTTCAATTTTTCTTGGATATTCTTGGCCCCTTGCTTTTCCATATGAGTGATTAACTTAATTTGCCAAAAATGTGCTGGGATTAACTTTGAGGTTAAATTCAATCAATAAAGTGTTTTAGAGGTAGTTTATATCTTTTTAATATTGACCTTTTATCAATAAAAATGGCATATGTTACATTTGTATAGATTTTCTTTAATAGTTATTTATTGTTTCCTATGTAAAGAATTTGTGCATATTATGTTTTGTGACCATTTCATATAGTATCACGTATAAAGCAGATTTTTGTGTGTTTTCTGTTTATTCAGCAGAGTTTCTAATAGTACTTAATAAATTTCACTTAAAACCCTGAGTTAAGGAGTGCCTAGATGGCTCAATCAGTTAAGTGTCCAACTCTTGATTTTGGTTCAGGTCATGATCTCACAGTTCGTGGGAGTAAGCTCTGTGTTGAATTCTGCACTGACAGTGTGGAGCCTGCTTAGGATTCTCTCTCTCTTCCTCTCTTTCCCTGCCCCTCCCCAACTTGCTCTCTCTCACTCTCTCAAAATAAATAAATAAACATTTAAAAAAAAAAAGTTAAATTTTAAACTCATACTTTGCAACTCATATAAAAATGTAATAACATACATGACCTCTTTTCCTAAAATGCCTGACTCTAAAAGAACCATATAATCAAAAGCACAGTAACATATATTATTTCAGTTAATACTAGTATTTTAAAATGTTTCGTCATGGACCGATGTGCATTATGTTTTTGTGTAAAGCACGTTAGTGTAAAACGCCTGCTCCCACCCCACATTCTTGTTCGGTGATACACCAAATATTTTTTACTGATGATAATGACAACTCTTAAATAAGTTGTACCTCTTTTGTTGAGTTAGGAAATGGCAAAGAATACCAAGGTACATTTAAATTTATATTGTGTTCTTCAACTAGGGAAATTATGTTTGAAAATTTCAATTTACTTTGCTTTCTACCTAATATTCATCATTCTTGGTATGTTTGCTGAAATATTATACTGAGAGAAAGAGAGACAGAGAGAGATTAATTTTTTTTAATGTTTATTTATTTTTGAGACAGAGAGAGACAAAGTGTGAGTGAGGCAGGGGAGGGTGGTTTGCAGAGAGAGAAGGAGGCACAGAATCTTAAACAGGCTCCAGGCTCTGAGTTGTCAGCACAGAGCCCAATGAGGGTCTCGAACCCACTAACCGTGAGATCATGACCTGAGCTGAAGTCAGATGCTCAATCAACTGAGCCACCTGTGCGCCCCTGAGGGATTATATGAGAAAGATAATCCATCCTTTATATTTTACAATTTCTTTATTTAATATAACTTTAATAGTTTTGTCAACGTTATGTTTCTTGTGAAACAGAAGATTGTATTTTCAAGGTCTTTTTGATTGCACGTGAAGTTGAATGTGTCAATTTAGTGAGGTAAACAAAACTGAACTGAATGCAATATACTGTGCTTTATTGGACTGTTAAAGTTTCTGGAATATAAGTATATGAGTTTCTTCAGAATATTGGTGGTGACTCCCTAGTGAATTTACTGTGTTCTTATTTCCAAGTATACACTGAAAACACAATGATGTGGACAATGCCATAAGAAAAACTCAAAAATCCCTGGTAACCCTGTAAGATTCATTAACTAACATATATTGGGAAGCAAAAAATTAGTGAAATGGAAATAAAATAACCAGGTAAATAATATGTAATTCTTAAGAAATAGGAAAAAATTGAATATAAAATGTTCCATAGCAATTTTATTATATAATAAATTTAGATTATATTAGGTTGCATGACTTAGTAGTGACTTCTAATTTCCTATTCTACACTTACCCCTTACTCCGTAGTAAGAACATATCCTCTCCCCTATGGGAGGGCAGAAGTCATTGCCCTACATATATAAGAAGTAGTCTTGAAGGGAGGGGTTAACTTGTTTTTCATTCTGCCTATTATCGCTGGCTACAATGAGTATGTGAGATCTGGAGCTCTCTCAAACTTTTCAGGTCATTAGATTAGATGCTGAAGAGGGAGAACAGTAATACAGAAGTACCTTGAGTCCCTTACAACTTTGTGAAGTTGCTCTACAGGTTCTGAATTGCCCACATCTATTTTTGTTTTATATGGGCCAGAAATAGATGTTTATCATGCGAAATAACTGTTATTTAGTTGCTTCCAAGCAATCTAATGCTAAAAGATCATCATGAGTAAATTTAAATTTTAGAAGTGAGAAAAAATGTGATCAAGGCAAATGTAAAGCAACTATCATTCTTCATCAAAACTTTCATATAGATCTTACATATATTTCTTATATTTGCAGTTATCTGGGGTGTTTTTTTTTTCATTTCATTGATATAACTTTATTGATAAAGTTGAACTTTTTTTCTTTATACACACACAATGATTTGTGAATGACATTTTGCAAAATAGAGGCCATGATAGTAATATGGTATCATATGTCATATTATTAAAAGGGTTTCCTAAATAAGTTTTAAAAAACCATAGTTTTGAGGATACTCAGAACCAGTTTTGGTTAAAAAGAAATGTTAAATATTTGATTTAATTTCTGGCATTTAGATGCAGAGTAATATTTCACTTTCTCTGAATTTTGATTACTTGAGAATTTTTTTAAAAAATGCTTTGCTCGAGAAGCTAGATTGTTTTTTTTAAAAGGTTTCACTACATTTAAAGTAAAAGAAAACAAGTGACACAGAGAGAAAGCTTTGCAAATAAGATGACTTAAAAAAATACTTTGCTAATCTCATTCAGTCAATGGTCATCATTTATAGATTTTACTCAAATTTCACTTACCTTACACCTACATGAAAGAAAGTTGAGGAAAAAAGATCAAGCACAATTCTTGGTCAGTGATTTAATGCCAAACCACAGGACCTGAGTACATATGTGAACAAAGTATGAAAGAATATAAGAATTGCATAGGTCCTCAAAGCCTATAGGTTCACTGCTTCCACAAATTTCTATATTGTAACACTGTTGCCTTGAAATAAGAGAAAAACAGAAATTGTTTCAAATACATTTGGAATACATTTTGTATTACATTTTCTACCTCACTTATTTGCTCATTTAAGGCTCCAAATTGTCTCACACTAATTTGATTTCAATCACGCATTACCAATGAGAGTGATATCACCCCAAAGGGATGAATATTCGTCTTGGGGCTGCAAAATTCCTAGATTATAATAGTTTCTATCAGTATTAATAGTACGTATTAAAATAATTTGGTCCTCCCAAGCTCAACTCTACTGGACAACAGAAACATGAATGGGGATGGAAATTAGAAAAAAAGTATATATATCTAAAAGTCTCTTTAGTTGGTAATAAAGAAAAATAGATTATAAAACACTATTTCAAAGCATTTTTCTAAACTTTTAATGTATGGCACTTCTATAAAAATGGATGACCTAAAAATTGTATATATATTCTTACCTTAGTATATCTACTAAGGAAAATATCACAAAGCAGTATTATTATTTAGATATCCATTAGAAATTTAGGTAATCTTGGGGAAAAAATGAAGTTGTGTACTCAGCTTACATCATAGGTCATGAAATTCCAGAGGGGGTAAATGAGTAAATACGTAGACATTAGTGCAATTACTTTTCAAGCAAGCAAGTAGAGAACTGACAACAGACAAAACCAAGATACTTGTTCTCACTTCTAAACCTATTCTGGCATACTGAGTTTTCTCCAAGAATTCTCCAAGATTCTGCTTTTTCTAAAAAAGAAAAGAATTGATATGTCATTTGCAAATATCTTTTCCCATTCCATTGGTTGCCTTTTAGTTTTGTTGGTTTCTTCCTTTGCTGTGCAGAAGCTTTTTATCTTGTTGATGTCCCAATAGTTCATTTTTGCTTTTAATTCCCTTGCCTTTGGGGATGTGTCAAGTAAGAAATTGCTGCGGCTGAGGTCAGAGAGGTCTTTTCCTGAATAGACACTTCTCTAAAGAAGACATCCAGATGGCCAACAGGCACATGAAAAGATGCTCAACATCACTCATCATCAAGGAAATACAAATCAAAACCACACTCAGATACCACCTCATGCCAGTCAGAGTGGCCAAAATGAACAAATCAGGAGACTATAGATGCTGGAGAGGATGTGGAGAAATGGGAACCTCTTGCACTGTTGGTGGGAATGCAAACTGGTACAGCCACTCTGGAAAACAGTGTGGAGGTTCCTCAAAAAATTAAAAATAGACCTACCCTATGACCCAGCAGTAGCACTGCTAGGAATTTACCCAAGGGATACAGGAGTACTGATGCATAGGGGCACTTGTACCCCAATGTTTATAGCAGCACTCTCAACAATAACCAAATTATGGAAAGAGCCTAAATGTCCATCAAATGATGAATGGATAAAAAAAGTGTGGTTTATATACACAATGGAGTACTATGTGGCAATGAGAAAGAATGAAATATGGCCCTTTGTAGCAACGTGGATGGAACTGGAGAGTGTGATGCTAAGTGAAATAAGCCATACAGAGAAAGACAGGTATCATATGTTTTCACTCTTATGTGGATCCTGAGAAACTTAACAGAAACCCATGGGGGAGGGGAAGGAAGAAAAAAAAAAAAGGAAGTTAGAGTGGGAGAGAGCCAAAGCATAGGAGACTGTTAAAAACTGAGAACAAACTGAGGGTTGATGGGGGGTGGGAGGGAGGGGAGGGTAGGTGATGGGCATTGAAGAGGGCATCTTTTGGGATGAGCACTGGGTGTTGTATGGAAACCAATTTGACAATAAATTTCATATATTAAAAAAATAATAAGAAAAAATTATTGAGGACCACAAAAAAAAAAGAATTGAATATTTTTCCCTCAAGTAAAATATTGGGCCTTCTGTACAGAAAACAAAACAAAACAAAACAAAAACAACAAAAACACCCCCACACATTTACTATCTCCCTTTTTAGCCTCCTTTTTCCTCCTGCAGTTTTAACTTGCTCTTTGAAGATAACAAGGCCTGTGGGTTCTATGGGGGCAGACAGGACCCTATACCTGTCCAGGCTGCAACTCTCTCCCTTGGTTTTCTGCTATTCATTTTCACCCTTTTTACATGCTGCCCTTTGTAATGTATTGGATTATGTTTCTTGAAGAACATACTCTTCTTCAACTTATTATACTTATTTTTTAAACTGCTATTCTAACTTTGCTAGTATTTCAAATGAGAATACACAAATTGTTATTAAAACCCTTCATCTGAAACTTCTCATGAACTGTTGTTAAAAAGACAAAAATTTGTATTCCATTCAAGCAGTCTGTATCTCCACCAATAATTGCCCTTTCAAAGCAAGCCCTAACTCCCCTGTAGAAGAGGGATTTCACTGCTGACACCCATGAATGAGGAGGGTATGAGGGAGAAGTGGTGTACTTGCACTGTTGCTTTGTTTTGAGGCCCCAGTTTCCTCAAAACTTAGTCCTATATTGTGCTTATTTTTTTGTAATTTTATTTGGCTTTACTAAGTCAGGAATACATGATAATTTATAAAATATATGTGCCTCTAAAGCAGTGACTCAAGATTTTTTCATATTTCAAAAAATTTATCTAGAGGCACCTGGCTGGCTCAGTCAGTGGTGCATGTGACTCTTGATCTCAGGGTCATGAGCTCAAGTCTCACGTAGAGCATAGAGATTACTTAATTAATTTTTTTAAATTCAACTAAAAACTAATACATTCATGTAGAAAAATGCTATCCTTACATAGAATTCATAATAAGTATCAAATTCCAAAAAATAGATTGGAACAAATTGGAAAGTTTTTATATAAAAATATGTACAAATTCTACTAAAACATTTTCAATTTTGTTGAGGTAGACATGAACCTATATATATAATATATAATTGAATGTAAATATATATCATATGTTTGTACTTTATTTTTTGTAGTTTACATATTATCTAGTATGAGGTGTTTAATCTTGCAGATACTAACAAGAATGCCTCATATAAACAAAAGCTATGGATGTAAAGTATGGCACTTTTAACATTTAATACTATGAAATCAATTTCAATATAAGAGAAAATTATGCAGTAAAGAGATTTTTCCTTTAAAGCAAACCCTTTGAAAATGTGTTGTATACTCTGTGATCACTTTAGAATAAATTACAAGTGTTTTGAAATACCATTTATGTTATTTAAAATAATAAAGAAAAACAGTGTTCTCAATACCTCATTTGCATCAATGTCTCTTCTATGACTTCATTAAAAATGTGTCAGTGGAATAAAATAAAATGTATATTCATTGGAAATTCTGACTCTATTCTAGTGTATATGGATCACACTACTTATATTTGAATTTAAACAAACAAGTAAAACATATCTGCTTAAATGTGCTGCAGGGAACTAGCTAACCTTTTTCAGGATGCCTCTGTGAAAGCATGGGGTACTACAGTTTTAGCAAAGGTAATTAATTTTTAATTTTTATTAATTTCCTAGAAAGGTATGCATTTTCAGTGGCACTCAAATATAGAAAATAATAATTTATTATTAGCCTTTATGTAGCAGCAAATAGAACATTATAACGACCCTAACACCAAAAAAAATCATAATACTGTAATATTTCATTTATAGCTGAGAAGTATTAGACTCCATCTAAGAAGATACATTAAAAAGACCCTGTAGAACTACCTGTTCATAGGCCAGTTTTACCTATGAAGAAATCATGTAACATTCAACATATGGCAGTGTTTTAACAGATTAATAGAAATTATTTTTTATTGAGGAATAAAATATGGTGGAGAAATGTCCTTTCATCTCTTACAATAGTGAAATTTTGTGGACTTTTTTTCTATATAAATTCTCTTAAAGTAATTTTCAGATGAAAATACTGTTTGTCATATAGAAAAGTCTGCTTCTATAAACAAAGCATCTCTTTGGACTAATGCTGTCCTCTACACACATTCCCTTCACAAGAGTTTTTCATGAGACTTCAAGGAACAGTCCAAATTTACAACTCCAAAATATTTTTCTTCAGCCTAGACCTTCCCCATGAACTTCGAACTATAAATCTGATTCTATATTTAACACTTCCATCTGGGTGCCCAATAAGCAATTCAGGCTTTAAATGTTTAAAACTGAACTCCAAATATGTTTTCTTTAAACTTGTTCCATCAAGAGCTTTTCTCATCTCAGTTATTGCCAACCTCTCCCATTTGGTTGCTCAAGTAAAAAATAGTGGAGCCATTCTTGACTTTTTTTTTTTTTTTATACCATTAAATCCATCAGGAAATCCTTTTGCTTCTGCAACTTGCCACCATCTCTCCATGCTCTGTCAGTAGTCCAGACTACTGTTATCTCTAGACTTTATTATTATATGTCTGTTTCTACTCTTTTCCCTTATAGTTTATTGAATACAGCTAAATAGAGCTCTTCCGTGATGCTATAAATCATGTCCTGTCATCCTTTGCTCAAAACCACTCAAATTGCAAACTGCATCAAATCAATTGCATCAGTATCAAATAGCTGACCTTTCTGACCTCATTTCCTTCTACTTTTCTCCTTTATTATGTTGCTTCAGCTACCTGTGTCCTTTCCTCATCCATATCAAAATGTCTCCATCTTAGGACTTTTGCATTTGTTTTTATCTTCTCATATCTCCAAATGTCTAGTTGCCTGCACTCTATCCAGTTTTTCCCCCTGAAATGCCATCTTTTTCTTTAAGTTTTCATTTACCATCTATGAACTTGCAGATCACCACTCTTCTCCCTGAACTCTATAACCCCTCTTCTGCTTTGTTTATCATCTGTTTCACCTTGTTGAATTGTGAGGTTCATGAGAACACATATTCTCCTATCTCTAATACATCAAAGAAAGTTTGATATATAGAAGGTGCTAAATATTTAATATACCATAAAATGAATAAATGAATGAATAATATTTTTAATGACATTTAAGGCAGTTTAATAAAAATCTATAATTGGAACATTAGAAGAGACCACTGTAGTATTAAAATGACTACAGCAATGAGAAATAAAAGTCTTTACTCAAAAAGCAAATGCTTTGGCTGTATGTTGTTTTGAGACCATGTGGAAGAAAATATTAGAGCAAAATTATTTGAAATGTCAATTTAGCTAATGATGGGTCATCTTGATGACATAACCTTAAAATGTATATAAATTTAGTATGTTTTTTTAGATTACTCTGGAGGATTCTTGGATCTTAAGGTTGATAATTTTAGTTGGTTAAAATTTTTCTGACTATATATTGTAACCAAAAGTTGACTCAAGTCAAAGAAATATCCCCACTAGGCATGGAACAATCTGATTCACTTCCCCTCCTAATTGAATCTAAATATAAAATAGTTTGGATAATTCTTGGTTGTTTAAGTGAGACTAAACTTAAAATATCATCCAGACTAAACTGACTACTTAACTGAAAGAAATAGTTCTACATATCTGCAGGTGGTAACCATACATTGTTCCCTCCTGAAGTTAGAAGCTATGATTAATATGTGACACTATGTCAATCTTAGTTACTCAGAGAAAGAAAGAAGCATAAGGACTCAAGCTTTTCCTACTGTTGCAAAAAGGAAAGGAGTCTTAAAAATCACTTTATTTCCAGTGTGAAGGATTAATTGTTAAAGATTTCCCCAGAGGTCATTGACCTTGTTAGAAGCGGTCAAAAGTGATAGCATTTTAACAGTAAGCTCAGTCTTTTTTCAGTATGGATCAAGAGTTAACTTATGATCTAGGTCTAAAGTCTATGCTTTATTTGAGCCTTGCATCTCCTTCTTTACGGATAAAGAGGAAGCCTGTCATAGACTCTGGGTATAAAATTCTCTCTTTTCTAGCAAGAGAGTAGGACACAGGATGAAAACGAGAGATGGCTAATGTCTGGGAAAAAAACGAGAGTCCCAAATAAGGGTCCTTGTCCCATGTTTATTAAGATCAGAAGGCTTACAGACGTTATAGGTGTGCACAAAGAGACAAAGAAACTGGAAACATTAACTTGGGGACGTGAGGGGAAAAGGGAGTCTTGAAAATATATGGTGTTTGGGGTTTGGGTCAATATAAAACAAAATCCTGGCACCGGGCAGATGGGCAGATGGGCAGATGGTTGTTAATGGCAGACAGGAGGCGCTATGTCTGTTTATCTTAGCTACCCTAGGGGATAAGGCAGATAGGGGGAATAACCTCAGGGTTCACAAGGCACTTTTTTTTTTTTTTTTTTGATAACCATTTCCATTTTGGGCAGCACAGTGATCTATAGCTCAATTTATGTGTTTACCTAACTTGGTCCTTTCCTCCTGTGATAGCACCTTTTTGCTATAGTATTAAATTGGGGAGTGCTTCTGCCCTGAACGCCTAATCTTGCTTACCTCATATATCTTTGGATTGAGTGCCTTTGTGTCCCTCTCTATTTGGGGGCCTTTCCCCCCCCCTCTCTATTCTGGAGGCTTTGTACCCCCTCTCTGTTCTGGGATACCTTTGCAGCTCCCTATTCTTGGGGTGCCAATATTGTTTACCCAAACTCGAGTGTGAGCATCTTATGGCTTTGTACTTCTTTATGCCTTGTTAACCCATTGGTATAAGCCTGGAGGATTCCTAAGCTTATTCTCCACAGAAGCCTAGCCCTTAGTGTAACAAGTAGATTCCCAGAAGTCAGGACCCACCTAAAATTTCCAATTAGGGCCAGGAATCAGGCGGTAGACTCACTTCTCCTTTAACATGTATCAGGGTAGGGATGTCTGGGTAGCTCAGCCAGTTAAGCATTGAACATCTTGATTTCAGCTCAGGTCATAATCTCATGGTTCTGAGATAGAGCCCCAAGTTGGACTCTGCATTGACAGCAAGGAGCCTACTGGGATTCTCTCTCTCCTTCTCTCTCTATCCTCCCCCCGTAACTGAGTAAAAATAAAAAATAAAATATAGAAATAAATAAACATACATAAAAAAACAACATATATCAGTATAAAATCACACCCTAAGTCTAAGACATACTTACTCTAGGCTTTATTATTACCATCAGATGCCAGAGGAGTTCTCACTGTGGAATTAAATCACAATTTTCCCAAACTCCTTGGCTCCCAAACACCTCAGCTTTTTTACCCACTATATTATCTTGAATCTACTATAACTGCATTTATTCTACCTTTTCTGTATTTTCATTATTCACCATGAGGAAGTCCCAAACTCCCAGGTATTTTTTTTTACTATTATATCCTAAACTCCAGAGAGCTGTGTGCAGCCACTAAATAATAGTACTTTTTCAATTCTACTGTTGATGGATATTGGGCTATTTCTAGGTTTTAATTATTATTATTACTAATAATGCTAGAAACATTCCTGTACATGTCTCCTTGTGTGCATGTGCATGCATTTCTGTGGAGTATATACAGGGTTCTCAGGTAAGATACAGGTACATCTAGTTAAATCTGTATTTTATTTAAGCAACAAATAACATTTCATTATAAATGTGTCCAAATGTCTTCCCGACTCTTAGTCTACTCTCTTGAATTTAGAGTCCATCATGAGCAAAGTCATTTATATCATCAACCTCTTCTCTGAATTGTCCCTTCACATTCTCATTCTAACAGAAAATTGTAGCTCATCTGAAGACACTGCATCACCAGCAGCCCTTTCAAGTAGCGACTACTTTTTTTTTTCTCTCTCCTTGAGCCTTCAAACCCCTGGGGCTGGAGATTGATAGCCATTTTCCTTGTTCCTCACTATTAATTTCAAACCATTTTCCCTCCTTCCTCCTTTAAGCCCCTCAATTTTGTTTGTTTGTTTTTTTGTTTCCTTTAAGTTTATTTATTTATTTTGAGGGAGGCAGAAAGGGGCAATGAGAAGGGGAGAGAGAATCGTGAGCAGGCTCTGTGCTGTCAGCAGAGATCATGACCTGAGCTGAAATCAAGAGCCAGACACTTAACTGACTGAGCCACCCAGGTGCCCCTCAGGTACCTTTTTAAAGTGCACCAGTTATGCTTAATAATTATTTGTTGAATGAGTTGATTTTATCAAAAGATCAATGGCTTATTTATAAACACTACTTTATTTTCTGACATGTAAGCAGTTATTCTTGCTGATGACTATTACAAAGCAAACTCAGAAATGTTGATTATGAAGAATAGTACCACATACTCTTTAATTATTTAAATAAGAATTTGACAAGAACTGCAATATGTATATATATATTTGTATAAGCATTAAACATTATATTTTTTAAATGTACAATGAATGGCACACTCCCAACTTGTTAAATATTGATTTAACCTAATATGAATATTGAAACTGTCTATTCCAGTTTCAGTTCAATATCAATGATGAACTCTATCAATGGAAGTCACGTAGTTCAGAATTTACTTCAATCATATTTATTCATTTCATTTAAAAATAATGTTTTATCTTACATTATTATTTATTCTGATACCATTATAACGTTCATAATTTTTGATGAATGGTATATTTTAGTAGAAATTATATATTATTAACTCATAATACTGTCATTCAAAACAGGTTGTTTTCTTAGATTATACATGAAAAAAATGTTCCCCAGGGGTCCCCAAAGTATATGCATCATGATCTCTAAAAAAACAAAACAAAACAAAACAAAAAGAATTAGACTTTATGAATTAGTTTAGCTTCTGGATAAGCATTACAATACATGGTCTTACTACCTTAAGAAAGAATGAAAATATACATCAAAACCATACTATTACTGCAGCTAATATATTCAATCATCAGCTATAGAGTATGGCACTTCTCTCTATAGGAATACTTATTTTTATCAATCAAAAATACTAAACAGGAATGACTTTTCATCAATCTCACCAAGAGCAGTCACGCCTTTCTAGTTTGAAACCAGCTATAAAATATGTCTTTAGCTATCAAATCTCTGCACTAAACAGAGCTGAAAATGCTAGCTCAAATCAGTTTGTGAGAGGGCAGATAGCTCTGTTTAGGTCTTGACTGAGGTTTAAAAGATTTACTTAGGTTAGAAAATTGGGTAAAAGCTTACTGTGTCTGAATTCCACACTTAATAATCTTAACATGTATGGTGAAAAATAACACATTCTATTCATACCATCCAAAGCTTTTTCACAGGTGGGTATCAAATGAGAATTTATAAGTATTAGTTATAGAATAAATATTATTCCAGAATAAATACAATTAAAAGATAACTTCAAAAATTAAACCTAAAAATATATTATACCTGAAGAGGTAAAAAAAATCTAAAATTTAATAAAATATTTTTATTTTCATGGAATATTATATTAATGAAGTTCTACATTTTTTTCTTATATAATTATAAGATATATAATATTTACCACATTTATTTCACTTTCTATAAAAAGTGTAGCAAACATAAAACATCAGGTGAGGAATAATACATTTGTTATCTTTACTAAGGAAAAAATACCTTTTGACATTGGAAAATACTGTTAGAAAATTTCATTTATGGGTGGCCTATGTGCATTGACCAAGGAATATGTATACAATAGATACAAAAATAGAAAATAAAATGCCTGTCATTCAGAATTCTGACTTGCTTAAAATATACCAACTTCACATATGAATTACAGTTTTCATAAATTTACTTTACTCTTGATTTTTAAGCTGCTATATTAATTTACATTGTGAAAAAATTACAATTTTTATAAATCCATTTTTGATCTAAGTCTTCAAAAAGGAATGAGAAATTTTAACAGACTTAAAATGTACACATATAAAAAAGAAATGGTCTACTGAAATATTATTAAGGTTTAGAGACTGTTTCTTGGATACACAGGAAAATGTTATACAATGATTTTGCTTATTCACATATTCATAGAAAGTCCTAAGTAAATGATGTGATCCCATTCCTGAACAGAAGACAAGTATAAGTCCTAGAGAAGTTGAATGATTGGACTTAGGTAGATAGCAGAAAAAATGGACCAGGGGCAAAATTGCCTAACATCCAATATTTTGCATGTACAACTTAATTTTAATTTCACATCATATATATAATAAATACTAATTACAAAGAATAAAGATTATTAAAACACTATGAGGCACTCTTCCCATAATTCACTTAGCCATTACTGGTTTCCTTGTTATTCCTCAAACACTCTAAGACTGCTTACTGGCCTTGGCTGTAGTTCTTGATATCCCTTATACTTGAGATGTATCCATTACACTTTAAGAGAGTTACATGATTCATTCTCACACTTTAAACCAGTCTGGCTCAAATTCTCTTTAACACATAGTTCTTTCCTAACTACTTGATATTAAGATGGAAACTCTCTTATGCTCCCATCACTTTATCTATACTATGCTTTCTTGATTTTTCTATCGCTTTTCTTATCACTTGATATATTGCATGTTTATTTACTGTGTGTAAATAAAGGAGCCCACCTGGACCTAAAACTCCCAGAACAGTAAGATCCACTAAGTTTATGTCACTGTGTTACAGGAGTAATAGAAAACTAATACATCTATTAATTACAGCCCTGACTAGAAACAACTCTAATTTTCATCTAAAGTAGAATGAATATAAACATTGTGGCACAGTCGATGCAATAAAATACAGTAATGAGAACTAAATGCTACTTTATACAAAATAAATCTCACAAAGTATCAAATAAAATAAGCTAAAGATAAAGAGTACATCCTATATGATATTACTCAAGTGCTAGATGTCAGGATATTGTGAACTTTGGGCAGGAATCCTGTCTGGAAGCATGCATATGAGAACTAAGGATTGGTACTCTTGTTCCTCTGACTTATTGCTGGTTGCTAGTTTGTGCTCACTTGGAGACAGTTTATCAAGCTGCATACTAATAATTTTTCTTACAAAACTTTGGGTGAATGAACAGTAACAAATATCAAGAATTCTTATACATCTAAAACAAAGCAAAGTGATTGAATACTGATTCAATAACAAACATAAGCAGACAAATTAATAGCAGAAATTCCAGAAACATGTTAATACAGATATGACCATGTGAATTATGGCTAACGGGACTCTGTCTTAAAGTGATGAAATGATGATGTTTTCAATAAATGGTGCTGGTTCAGTTGGACATCTGTATTGAAAAAACTGAATTTTGAGCCTCATCTCACATTCTACACAAAAATTAATCCCAAATAGGTTATAGATCTAAAAAGGAAATAAGAAACAATGAAGACTTTAGATGAAAACCTATTTGAGCAGGCACAGTTTTATTTAACAGGACATAAAAGCACTCACCATGAAAGAAAAAAAGTTGCATTACATTAAACTTAGGAATTTATGGTAATCAGAAAAGTATCTTACAAGAATGAAAATAAAATGTTCATATTGGCAAAAAAAAAATATTTGCAATAGATATTAGAGAAAAATTCCATATCTATATCTATCTGTCATCTATCTATCTATCTATCTATCTATCATCTATCTATCATGTTTACTCCTGAAAAATAAATAAGAATAAACCAGGACACCCAATTAAAGAAAAAATAAGGGAAATGGAGAGTTGCCATTGACTAAAGTTTTAGTTATGCAAGATGAATACATTCTAGGGATCTGCTATAAAGAATGGTGTCTATGGTTAACAGTACTGTGCTACATATTTTAAAATGTGAGAAGGTAGCTATCATGTTAAATTGTTCTTAGATAATTAAAAAAAGAAAAATGTGCAAAATACAGAACAGAAACAATACATTCAAACGACCAAATGAAAATGTTGCTCAATTTCATTACATTCCAGGGCAATACAACTTAAAATTCACTGTGTTCCACCTTTATACATTAATGGAGTTGCTAAACTAATAAATAAATAAATAAATAAATAAATAAATAAATAAAAATAAAAATAAAAATTGGAGCTACTGGGTGGCTCAGTTGGTTAAGCAACCAACTCTAGATTTCTGCTCAGGTCATGATCTCACAGTTTGTGAGTTTGAGCCCTGCATCAAAGCTTGGGATTCTCTCTCTCTCTCTCTATGTCCCTCACCTGCTCATGCTCTCTCTCTCTCACAACATAAATAAACAACTAAAAAAAGTAAAAAAACAAACAAAAAAGCAAATCATACAAGTGTTATTGAGGCTGTGAAACTATTTGAACTCATATATACTGTTGGTGGGAGTTTAAATGAAAAAGTATTTTGGAAAACTATATGACTATATATAGCACAGAAGATCATACATACATAACATGTAATCCAGTATTTCCACCTTTTTTATATTTAATTTTCCCTTTCCTTGAAGTTGTATCATTTTGTCAGCCTTTCTGTATTGAATTCTGTTCATTCATATGAAGTTTTCTTATTTAATAATAATGCAGACATGATTATAAACTTGCCTAAAACATAAATTTGATTGTATTTTAAATTATCTACTGATCACTGTTGAATTTAATTTGTCAAAAACTGACAACGTAGTAAGCCTTCCTAACATTTGTCATTCCTTAATTTTTTTGCATATATTTCTAGCAATTTCCTTTACAGCATTTAATTACCTTCATGTTGAATGCATGATTTAGACTGTTTTGTATTAACTTGAGAGAATAGATTTTCAAATTGTCCGTGTTGATGTTTATATCTATAATTTCCTTAAAAATACCTTCATATCAATGTTTCATCACTTATTTTCTTATAGTTTATAATTACAAAATACATATTTTGCCAGGCTCTTTGTTATTATACTTTTAATCTCCTTTCATTTGATTTCAGGAATGATTGTTTTTACATTAGAATAATAACAGTTCCAGGTAAGTGAATACCACCAGGAAACAACAATTTTAGTATCTTGTTTTTTAGAGTAATAAGACTACCATTCTAAAAGACTAGCCAATTTATTGTGATTTATTGCAAAAGCTGAAAAACAATTTTTAAGGTAATGATAATTGCATATCTAAGTAGCACCAATGCTTCAAATAACTTTTGAAATAATTTTTAACATCCTTAATATGCCTTGCATTATCATTGATCTCAGCTTTAAAGAATATACTTTTTTTTAGTATCTATTTCACAAAACCAAAATATTCTCCAGCTGGAGTAAATAGATCATCTCCTTTCATGATACCAGTATATTTCATTTCTAAATAATTGTTTTTATGTGGTTAATGTGGTTCTCTTATCAATTTTAAATGAATAATGAACTAATTTTATAGTATAAGATAATGATATTAAAATATGTATGTTTACTTATTTCTGATTTGAGTGATTTATCTTTTCATCATTGACAGAATGAGAACGTTCATTTCTGCACTTTTTACATGTTATATTTATTATTTTACTTCGCTACAACATATATTTTATATTTTCCCTATGGTTTTGAATTTTCCTTTATATTATAATGATGCTATAGTGGAGAAGAAACCATAGAAATCATATAGGCCACTCTCTTCATATTGTTGAATATCAGAAAAGTCTGTTATTATTCATCATAAGAGCCAAACTTTTCTGTTTCCAACTACATTTTTTTTCCCTAAGGATGCCTAGAGAAAAGTTTAATGTGAAACAGCTTCACATTTTGAGGGTCTTCTCAGGAAGATGATTAAAAAATGCTACTAAATTGTTTTATTTTGCATTTATGTTATTACTGATGAGAATAAAAATATTTTGGCCTTTATCAACCATTCACATTTCTACTTCTGTCCTTGATTTTTATATACACTGCAAAAATCTGTATTGAATTACTTGGCTTTTTCCTATAAATTTCTTGGAGTTCTTATTGTGTGTAAATTTGGTTATGATATTTTTACTCTTCAGAAGTATTTAATTTAGCAGTGTAAATTACATACACATTTGTCTTTGTACTTTTGATGTCCATGCTTTCCATGCCTTATTTAAAAATTTTACTTAAAATCATATACATATTATGTTACATTTTATAGTAATATTCTAGATAATTTTAATAGTACTTATTTTTATGAATGTTCTAAGGTATCTAATTTTCCAAAAATTGTCTCAGCATTGTTGTTGGTATTATGTCTTCATTCTTCACTTATCTGAAAACCAGTCATCACCATTTTATAAAATCCTTACATATCTGAAAAAATTCCTAGATTAACTGTTTGATACAATCGACATATTTATCTAGCTCTGTTATATCCTGATGGCTTTCTTTGAATCTGACTCTTCCCAAATAGACTTGCTTTATTTTGTACATTAATTTTTTAAATATTCATTTAAAAAATTTTTAATGTTTACTAATTTTTGAAAGAGAGAGAGAGAACAAGAGCAGGAGAGGGGCAGAGAGAGAGGGAGACACAGAATCTGAAGCAGGTTCTGAAGCAGATCTGAATGCTGAGCTGTCAGCACAGAGCCTGATGCAGGGCTTGAACCCATAGACTGTGAGATCATGACCTGAGCCAAAGTCAGATGCTTAACCGACTAAGCCACCCAGGTACCCCTGAGTATTCATTTTAGAATCTGCTTTCCAAATTACTTGAGTAATACTGTTGAAGTTGTGATAGGAATTTTGTTTTTGAATAAGTACATTAATGAGAGAAGAATTGTTGTGATTATTGACCTTCTCTAGCCTTGAACAAGATTTTCTTCATTCTTAGGTCTTTTACAAATTTTGTGGCATTCTACACAAACATATTAAGTATCCTTCTGCAGCAATTGATTATTTACTTTGCTTTTGTAAGGTAGTTTCATTCCATTACATTTTAGTATTGTTATTGCTCATGAAGAATGCATCATTAATTATTTTAAATTGAGATTATATCAAGTTTAGGTTTACTATAACCATAATAATATGCATAATGAACAACCACAAAGTACCAGCAGAATAAACTGATAGACATTTATTTAGATTATGAGTCTACAGTTTGACTAAAAGTCAGCTGACCTAGACTGGGTTCAGCTGGGCGTATCTGCTGGTCTTATCCAGCCTCACTCCTATAACTGGCTGGTTGGGGGTCAGCTCATCTCGAATTCGCTTGGCTAGGGATGCCTCATCTCCAGGTTTCTGTCATTCTCTGCTTGCCACAAATAAGCTAGAACTGACATGTTTCTTCTTCGGGATATGGCAGAAATGGGTGCAGGAAAACAAACTCAATATTACAAGCGCTTTTCAAGCACTTGCTTGAGTCAATTCAGGTAACATTCTACTGACCACGGAAAGTCACACTGTTAAAACCAAAGTTAAAGATGGAATAAAATACTACATCTCTCCAGTTACAAGAACTGCATAACTACATGGGAAAAAGTGTGGGTATTGGGATGATAAAGTTTTGAGGCTATTAATGTAAATGTCTAGCACATCTACGTTTTTTTACCTCATTCCTTATTTCAAATAATGTTTTAGTTTGTGGTTTTTTATTTTTCAGTAGATAAAAAATCTGTACATAATGAACTCAAAATCAGTGTTCCTGATATTTTTACCTCATTTTAATTGACAAAAAATTTAGTTGCTAGGACTCTTGATACAATGTTGAATAATAGCATATCTCCTTTGTTCTGATTTCTGATTTTAATTGCTTTCAAACAGTCACCATTCATTCATTGATTCGACACATTTATTGAGTACCTATTACATGTAGATACATATTCTATATGCTGAAGATACATCAATGATCAAAACACATAAAGTGCTTACTTTTGAAGAACTTATATTCTGATAAAAGTATCATTATTATAGACAAATAATATATTGTAAATGGTGACAACTACTATCAAGTAAAATAAATCAAGATAATGGAGTTGCGGAATCATGGGGCTGAGGTAGCAGGAACTGCTGTTTTATACAGGGAGATCAGGAAAGGCCTCTATAATGTGACATCTGAATTTTAAGAGAGATATGAACCTAATATAGGAGTGAGTCAATGAGGAAATATGGAAGAGTATCCTAAGCAGTGTCAAAAGAAAATATCATGAGATCTTTTTTGAGAAACAATAAGAAGGCCAGTGAGGCAGATATGAATGAGTTAGTGGTATATAAGGTCAGGGAAGGAAATGGAAGCCAGACAAAAAACTGTCTTTCTGTGGCCTGGGAGGCACTTTGGCATTTATTCTTGCTGATATATGATGCCACTGGTAGATTTGGAACAAAGGATGATGGTCTGTATTATTATAGAAAAATCATATTACCTGCTGTATGCATAATTAAACTTATGTGAATAAAGATGGAGGTGGAATAATTTATACCAGGATGGTAGTGATATTGTTGACAAGAAGTGCTCATATTTGAGATAAATTTTGAAGTTAAGGCTGGTGTGACATGTTGATACAGTCTATGATACAGGAGAGAAATAGAGGAATCCAAATATTTAGACTGAGAAAGTGAAAGATGATTTGCTATTTATTGAGATAGAAAAGAATGTGGGAGGAACAACTTTTCAGAATAAGAGCAGAAAACCAGTCTGGGACATGTCATGTTTGAAAAAACGATTGGACACTCAGGTAGAGATGTTGAAAAAACAGTTCAATATAGAAAGAAGTTTGGAATTTAAGGAAAAAGTCAGGGTTGGAGATAGAAATTTGGAAACTGTCTTTCTACCATTGATATCTAAAAAATTAGCCATGCAATTTTTAAAAATGTGTCTATGGAGAAGAAAGATGCACACAGATATTAGGCAGAAGAGGGGTTGAATTCTATTTCATCTTATTTCTTTTCTGGCCATTTTATATTCCCACTTACTTAATTTTTCCTGGGAAACTGTTCCACCTGATCCTGAACTGAGTGGAGGCTGGCTGTCTTAATGTTTATAACTATAATTTCTTTTAAAAAATCTTAGTATTATTGTTATGTCACTTATTTTCTTATGGTTTATATTTGTCAAATAAATAGTTTGGCAATATTTTTAATATCAGTCTTTTCATGTTGTTTTGCATTTCAACTCAGGAAAAACAACTTCAGTTTTTAAAAAACATGGTTGAGTAAGTGTCTTGTCCTCTGATGAATCAGATAAGCAACTCTTTTATTGGGGAAATGGTGAGAAGAAATGGTTAGAGAAGTTGAAACTTTCTCCAAAATCCTCTCATGTGGGGAGGATAGCTGGAACTTTCCATGCACCTATAAGTGCATAACCACTTCATCACAGGAACTGGACAAGATCACCTTTTATCCCCAAGTATTTTGTTCTGTTTTCTGTTTGTGTGTTTTCATTTTGTTTTGTTTTTTTTGTTTTGTTTTGTTTTTCATGGAGTTTAGTAATCAGGGTGAGGCTGCTCTCTGGAAGAAAATAGTAGCATATCGATTAAGTCCCTTTCTCCATTATTTTTGCTTAATACCAGCCTCTGCTACTATCCTTGCATTCTGTGATCTTGCTACTCAAAGGGTAGCCACTACTACTAACATTGGCATCACATGGCAATTTATTAAAAATTCAGAAAGTCAGACCCCATTCAGATGTGCTGAATCTAAGTCTGCATTAAAAAAAAGCCACAGATTATTAGTAAACTTTGAGGGGGTAGTATTCTACGAGATTCAGAGATGAATAATTCAAGTATTGATCATAGAAACCTTCAAAATGGATGAAATCAAGACATAAGTTAATTGCAAAGCTATAATGTGTTCTTTGAGGACACATGTAATTTTTTTTTTCTATTTTCCACCTCAGATTATGCCTTCATGGCCCGTATAGCTCACCAGGAAATGTTACATAATAATCTCATTTAATTCAATAAAATCTTTTTCTAGGTTGATCTCATTATTACATGAAATAGAGTGCCAAATGAATAATGTATTACCTCTTATTAATTAAAGCTGAAGGAAAATTAAACTGCAAAATTCTTCCCTTTCCAATGTACTATTTTATTATGACTTAGCTGGGGGAGTGTTCAAATGAGTGGCTTTATATGTTCACACAATAGCGGTTTCCGAAGCCTAAGATTAATTCAGATGGGAGTATCTCCTTTATTACTTCCATTGAAATGATCCTCCTGCCTATTCCAAAATTTTATACATATATGAATGGCTCCCAGGGAGAACCAAAGATGATATCCATCAAAAGCATTTCTTGAATGGAAAAGTGAAGCCTTCACATCAATTTGGAAAGTTGGGACTTAGCCAACAATTTGTTATTTAGGAAAGGAGAATAGAGAGGAAAAGCATGAGAAAAAGAGAAAACTTGGATTTTTGCTTCACCAGGATGTCAGCTAGTCTGACCAAGTTCTATGGATGCTTGATTTTGCTTTTGGTCTGACACCAGGGAAATAGTACACCTACTATTATTTATAATTTTAAATTGCAGAAAGCAGCTTAATTATTCCTGGCATGTGTGTGTATATTTATATAACATACACATACAGACATACATGTATATATAATGCATATTTATACACAACATGTAATATATATACACATGCATATTTATACACACACACACACCTAGATGCACATTACATGTAGGTATAAAGTGTCTATTATATACATGTGACTATATATATACATACATATGTATGTAAACATGAGATTTGGGGATTTAAAATCAATGCTGAGAATCATGAAATATAAGATTTGCTGTTTGCTGTGTTAAACCCTACTCCTCTTTTTTTATCTTAGCTTTAAGGAGAAAATCATGGAAGGATTAAACTTGTGAATTAATGTGGTCAAGGGGCACCTGGGTGGCTCAGTCAGTTAAATGTCTGACTTCAGCTCAGGTCATGACTCACAGTTTATGAGTCCGAGCCCTGTGGTTGGTTCTGTGCTGACAGTTCAGAGCCTGGAGCCTACTTCTGATTCTGGGTCTCCCTTTCTCTCTCCCCCTTCCCTGCTCATGCTCTGTCTGTCTCTCTCTCAAAAAGAAATAAACATTAAAAAAAAATAATGTGATCAAACTACAGGTTCTTGGATTATTCCCTTCATCTATTACCTACTTACTTCTACTCAGGCTCTCAAATTGAATATGAATTCTTAATAATATATACTTTGATTATGATGTTATATTTTAGGATTAAGATAGCAAATTGATTCCCAGAATGGAGATAAATTTTATAAACAAACACATAAAGGACTGTAGAGACTTTTGTATACATATCATATGTCACATTAATTATAAGAAGAGATAAAAACAAAACAAAAAGGATGTAGTGTGATTACTGAAAGCCCAAATGCAAGGAAGACCATTATAAAGGTTGGTACCTTGAAACTGTCTCAAAGCAGCAGGTTTGAATGGAGACTTTGGTTGGCATCTCAGAAAAAGTTCTCAAAAGCCATGTAAAATAAATGTTGTTAGAAATTGAAAGAGTAAGAAACATGCACACACATACACACAGAGAAAACATTGGAGGAAAGAAAAGACACTTCTTTAGGAAAGGTGTTAAAAACCTAGTAGCTAGATACACAAAAAAGTTAAAAGAATGTACAAATATACCTAGGTGTTGCTAAAGATGGAGCTAGGAAACAATGAGCGAAGCAGTTATTACTAGGTCAAAGAGGCAAGTGGGATCCAATATTGTTTAACAAAGTCAGGATCTTAGTGATCAGACTGTAATTACCCAGAGGAAAGCTGGATTGTGAAAAAAAAAAATAATGAAGAAATGTGCTCTTAAACTGGTAGAAAGTTAACTATCAGAGAAATTGAGGAAACTTTCTTATATCACTTGGTCAGCTGTAGTTAGGTGATTATACGTTTTTGAAACAATTTGATGGAAAAGTTCTTCAAGTTCAGAAGAGTGACAGAGTTACGTACTTAGGAGAAAGTATGTATGGTCAGGGAGGGTTCAAAATTATAGCATTTGAGTTAGGTGTGTGTGTGGTGTCAGTGGGGGGAGGTAGGAAGGAAGTGTTAGTTTTGTAAAGGAAAGAGCTACTTGATGCAACCACAGATATTCCTACCAGACCTTGATTACATGTTAGTAAGTTACCTACTGGTTGGATAACCATAAATAAGAAAGTAAGAGCCAGCAGGATTTGTTTAAACAATGAATGTATTGATAGGCTCAGAACTATTGGCTTTTTATATCTTACAGTAAGAGGGGAATTTGCAAGAAGAAATACAATGGAGTTCAGGGATAAAAAAAAATAAATAAAGGTCTTGCCTCAGGAAAGAGAAGCTTTGAGGAATAATGGCACTTAGATACAGAAAACATATAGGTCCTCTCTGTTGGAAAAGGTACCAAATCAATTTAAGAAACTGAATAGAACTTTCACATTTTAGCTGGGTTTGCTTTAAAGGAATAGAAAAGAATAGAAATGGAACATTTAGAAGCAAACTTAAAAGTTAGTTCAGACCAGGAAAATTCAAATGTTGAATTTTAGAAGAAGAAATAGAGAACAGACCATAGCTTAGGGTCCACACATCTCCAGTGGCAATCTGGGCGCAGGGCTTGGAAATATCTACAACAGCAGTTTAATAACTGCTAAAGTTGATTCTTTCTTGGTAACTGTAGGGAAGCACTCCTAGAAAGTAGGATTCGTAAATAGCTGAAGCATCCATTATGACACTGGTACAAAGAAGTCTTAGAATCCTGAAAGAGATAAGAAAATATGTAAGGGATATCAATAATTGTATTTTGAGGAGAACACAAATCATCCCAGATTTGAATGAAGAGTGTTGATAGGAACAGAGATGCTCAGGAGAGAAAGGAGACTAACAGAATACAAAGAAACGAATAATCACTAAAACAAAACATACATTTAATTTAAAGTAATTTTATTTAAACTTTCAAAACTTTTGCAAGAAGTTAGGTTTGCCTCAAATATTACTTAGAGAGGAGGTAGGATGCATAAGGATCCCTTAAGGAGCAAAATATCTCAGTAGACTATAATGATAGGTTTCTACAAGTGAGATAGTCTATAGATTGTTGATCTCAGCTGACAGTGATGAATTTATATTCTGGACAACTGAACTCCAAGACATGTTCATTTCTCTCAGATTTCACTGTTTGTTCACTTTCTTCCAGAACATCAAATTACTGTCATAGTCCAAGGCCACTAAGTGTACAACTTTGGAATCTCATTCACACAGACTATGGTATGAATGACCCTTTACCCGCAGAGCTGTGCAAATAGCATCCCTGTTATAGCTCCTAACTGTCAATGGCTATAAGCAGGCATCATGCTTTGGAGATACAATTCTAACATATTTAGGCTTTGCTGCATAATAAACTAACCTGAAACTGAGCATTTTCAGGTGTCTAGATTAGATAAGGTGGCTCTACTTCAAAGTGCAGACGGTGGTTTTCATAATGGAGTTCAGATGTGTCAGAGAGACAAAGATATACCTGGGATTGTCAGTCTGTCACTTTTGTTTACATTCCATTGGCCAAAGAGGTCACATAACCAAACTCAACATCAATGCACTAGGAAAATGTACTTCCTCCATGTAGTAGGAGAAGGGAATGAATGTTTGGATTCATTCATTCAGTAGGAGAAGGGAGTGAATTCTGGATTGTGCAGTAGGCAGAGTAGTGCCCTCTCAATGATATTACACCTGTGGATATGTTATCTTTCAGGGCAAAGAGAAATGAAGGTTATAGGTGTTACTAAATTTTTTAATCTACTAATCTTAAATCAGGATGATTAATTTAGACTACTTGTGTGGGTCCAGTGCAATTAAAGAGTCCTTTTAAAAGTGAAAGAGTCAGAACCAGGAGCGATTTAGTCTATTCAGGCTACTATAACAAAATAGCACAAACTGGGTAGCTTATAAACAACAGAAACTTATTTCTCATAGTTCTAGAGGTGGGAAGTCTGAATTTGGGCTGCCATCATGATTGAATGAAGGTGCCCTTCTGGGTTGTATACTTACGGTATTCATGGTATTATCATGTAGTGGAAGGGAAGAGGAAGCTCATTTGGATCTTTTTTTATAAGGACACTCATTTCATTCATGAGAGCCCCTCATTCTCTTGAGCTAACCACTTCACAAAAGCCCCATTTCCTAAACTATCACATTGGGCATTAGGATTTCAACATATGGATTTGATGGGACACAAACATTCAGACCATAGCAGAGAATCAGAAGGAGATGCAATATTTCTGGCTCTGAAGAAAGTGGAAAATTCTAAGATCCAAGACCTGAGGGTAGCCTTTAGAGGATGGAAAAGAAAGGATATATAGCCTCCCTTAGTAGAAGGGATGTAGCCCTACAGCCACCTTGATTGTAGTCCAGTGAGACCCATGTCAGACTTCTGACATGTAGGAAGTAAGACAATAAAATTGTGTTGTTATAAGGCACTAAGTTTGTGGCAAGATAAGATAAATGTAGCATAGAAAACCGTCTTGTGATGCCACTCTTACCACCACAGAAATTCAGACCAAATCTATCTTGAATTAATCCCCTCTGGTTGAAATGGTGGTGAACGAGATATTGAGTAGAGTGATTTTGACTTTTTTCCCTTAGATTTAATTTACAGTGAAACAATCGATATTGTTGTGACTTTTATCTAAGGTATTGTAATAATGTGATAGTATTCACATTTTTATAATTAGGTTTATTATGTACCCTTTTTCTGAGCATTTTAGACAATATAGATAGATACAATTTAAGATAGTAAAGAAAGGGAGTGTGTAAGTTTGGCTTAAGGGTGAGGTGTATCTAGCCCTATAGTTACTCACGTCACAGAATTCCTTCTATATGCAGCAAATGAATTGGCCATTTAAGAAAAGTACAGGGGCACCTGGGTGGCTCAGTCGGTTGAGCTTCCGACTTCAGCTCAGGTCACGATCTCACGGTCCGCGAGTTCGAGCCCCGCGTCGGGCTTTGGGCTGATGGCTCAGAGCCTGGAAGCCTGCTTCTGATTCTGTGCCTCCCTCTCTCTCTGCCCCTCCCCCATTCATGCTCTGTCTCTCTGTCTCAAAAATAAATAAATGTTAAAAAAAAAATTAAAAAAAAAAAAGAAAAGTACATAACAAGTGATTATAGATGCTAACATGGAACCTATAGGAGAAATGGAAATATAAATTCTTTAAAAATATATGTGTGTAATTTACTTTTAAAAGCTCAAATAAAAATTTGACAGACTGTTATATTTTACCGCTGAATTAAAAATATAACTGAAAATGATGATTTTTCTAGGGAAAACATAACTAACCAAATTAAAAGCAAAAGACAACAGAAACTGAAAGAATAGTATATTATCTTTGCCTAAAAACAAAACAAACAAAAAAAAACAAAATGCAAAATATTTTAGACTCATGTTTTGCCAAATCTTTCTAAAAAAGATAATCACTACATTAATTGGAGTACTACCACCTACCAGGTAAGGCCATTCCAATTATACATTCATGGACTGGGGAGAAGAACAGTACATGGATCTTGATTCTGATGGGCTTACTGAGAGCTGAACTTAAAAACAGAAATCCATTTTATACCTGGCCTGCAAATGCTCTAGGTGTAGTCATGATAATATGTCATGTATTTGAAAATTAATGTCATCATTGAACTTGAATCAATTGGGAATTTCCCTTTTCCAAATATGTTACATAAGTAAAAGTCATAATTCTTATTGAGGGAAGGGTAGGTTAATCCTTATCATATGTTCTTGTTTCCTGAGACCTAACCTCTCTTTCAGGCAGTGCAACCTGTGAAGTCAATGTGTTCTATGTTTAAATACTGGCTTAGATCTGGCAACTGGATAAGAATCATGAGATTTTATTGGGGTGGCCATCTCAGGCTTCTGATTATCCATCTTCAATTACTTTTGGTTGTATGCATTTACCTTTATTGGATATACTCATCTATCTTGTCCCCAGTAGCCCCATATTCTGTTATTATTGCCATAGCTACTGGGTTCAGTACTCCTGGCCACTGTTCTGACATTTCTGTTCATTACAGTAGCTTTGCCCAATGGGTTTCTGACAGTTAAGCATCAACAACTGATTTTGATTAAGGGTCATTTAGGTGGATTATTCTCAGGGTGGCAAATTTTATAATCATATCTTCCTACTGACATATCTTCCTACTTGGCCTGAAGACAACAGCCATCAAGGAGTCTCTCAAAGAAGATGGTACTCCTTTTACTGACACATTACTTTTTGCTTTGCTAAATGGGATGTTTGCTAGACCCTGTAGTGTTGCACAATCCTTGGTGGGATTTCCAGCCATAGTTTATATGTGCTAGTATGCCAACCGTCTGAGACTTTTGTTCTCTTCCTTCACAATGTGATCATGCTACTTTAATTAGTATGAACTTACACTTTACTCAAAGCCTCTAAGAGCCAGCCTAGGAGTATGTTAGCAGTTGTCAAGGTGTTAAATCCTATGCAATAGGGAAACATTTCCATATCAATAAACTCTTTTTTATTTCTATAATTTAATCTTCTTGAATCTAATTTCACATAGTCTTCCAGCTCCTGTTGGTAGGTTCTGTAGGTCCTTGAGGTTTAGGTGCAGACTCTGATTTCCCTATTGCAGTTATTTAATGATTTAATCCTATTTATTGGTTTATTAACAGGAGGGGAACTGGGGACAGATCCTGGGGTGGGAGGGATATATGTTGCCTTGCAAAGTGCAGGTCTCTGCATCAACATGAGTGATAAAAAAGGTGAGAAACACTACTCTTTAACGATGTGAAGGGTGCTATTTTTGCAGGGGAATCTGGATTCACTCAAAGCAGATGTCATCATCACACATTTCAGTGTTCCCTTACCCTGGCATCGTGGACCTGCTATAGCTGAAATTTCAACCTTCTCTAAAGTTCTCCTTCTATAATATAACTAAGTCCTAAGCATGACATTTGTTTCTCTGTCCTCAGCTTATTCTACAAAACGTGAGAATCTCTTTATATGTTGTCAGAGAGGTTCTCTGGCTTTCATTCACAGATTTCACTTGGTGACTATACTCAGACTTTCTTCCTATGTCTCCGATAATATCAGCTGCCCCCAGCAGCAGCCATCTGATATTATTGTCATTAGAATTACTATTTTCCCATATTTCTCAAATTCCTGATACATTGTATTCCCTTTTAGAATTATCTCATCCCATGTCATCAGTAATTAAGTTTAATGAGTGCATTACTATTACATGCTAAGATCTTTCTGAGCTCAGTTTAGCCACCAATGATGGGATTCTACATGACTAGTGGCTGAAAAAACTGCACAATCCAATTTTAAAATCTGTTCTTTTTCAGACCACTTTATGGCAACTATCACAGGTCAGATCTACAGAAAACATATTGTGTGCAAGAGGCTTATTATGGTATGCCTTTGGCTTCAATACCTATAAATGAAGAAGACAGTATTAGTAGATGGGGAAGTTTGTTTGCAATGCATTACAATGGAAGATTCAGATGATCCTAGGGGATCGCGAGAGTTTGAATGACTCTGAAGAGTTGTCCCAAATTGGGATAATGGGACTAAGCTCCTTATACCAGTGTTGACTGGTAATATAATGTACACTACTCTGGAAAGAAGGCATACTTTGAGAGATCATCTCTGACCAAGGGCAGTCTCAGAAGGGTAGTTCAGCTGCAAGCTTTCAGTCACCAACACTCTCAATAGCTGGAGGAAGGAGTGCTTTATTCTTCTTATATATAATTTAACTATTTATTTCATGCTTTTGTCATATATGCCTTAAATATTGTTTATTTTCACATATTTTCCATTCTTATGGTTTATACTCCTAAGACAATTGTTTTCCTTAAATAACATACATAAGTGATAAGCTAAATTTATATACTTTTAATATCTTATAATGTGATACAAGTTTTTCTTTATTTTTTAAACTCTAAATCTATGGAGTTAATAAATGTATAGGTGGATAGCTATTTTACTAGTCATTACGTCATCCTTATTCATTTTCTCATCATAGTCCTGTACTGATTAAAATCGTTTTAAAGCATTTGTATTCACTGACTTTTAAAAATATCTTCTTGTATCTCCCATTAGATAAGAGCAGTAGATAACAAGGTTGACATTCACCATTTTATTTCCAAAATGCCCTAAGTGCTCTCTGTAGAATGCTTTAAATAATGTATCTTATTATATAAAATATTCATATCCTCTTTTGAAAAATATTTTGTTTTATCTTTTTCCCTCCAGATGATTAGTTTTATGTCAGACAGTTTTAAATACTAAACAAACTGAGAAAGAATTCAATTAAGTCCACTGTTGGCATTCTGGTTTAGATGTACTAGATAGGACCTCTTCATCAATTTAAGTAAAACAGGGTAAAATTTTAAACACTAATCAAATAATTTTCTGATCTTACTAGGATTTTTAAAAAGAGGCGCTTACCATTTTATTCAATGATATTAGAGAAGTCAATACATATAATAGAAACTTATTTTACTTATTTTTATTTATTTTTTATTTGAGTATAGTGGACACGCAATGCTACATTAGTTTCAGATGTAAACAGTGATTCAAGAGCTCTATACCTTATGCCATGTTCCCCACAAGTGTAGCTACCATCTGTCACCTTCCAATGCTATTAAAATACCACTGACTATATTCCCTGTCCTGTAGCTTTTATTCTTATGACTTATTCATTCCATAACAGCTGTATCTCTCACTCCCTTTCACCTAAAGAGAAGCTTATTTTAAGTTTATAAATTTAATCATTCTAATGTGGCAGTAGTATAACATTAGTTCTTTGAGTAAATAAAAGAATGATCTCTTCCAACCACCTAATCCTTAGGTTTCGTGTACCAGTTGATTACTATACCGAAATCATGGAGGGCTTTAGTCCCTGACTGCCTTATTTTATCATTATTACAGATACTGCCATAACTCTATGAGATTTCAGTAGACTTGACTAAACAGTTAAAAATTCTGATATACTGTGAATTATATTCAGTTCATGACTTCTTAATCTCCAATGAATTTTTCTTCCTATCTTGCTAAAATATTCATTTATGTGGTCATACACTGTAAATAGGATCAGCAGAAAATTTCTCAAGTGTCAAAGCACTAACACAAGAATCACATCCTTAACCAAACACTCCTTTTCATACAGTAAAATTTCTAACTTCATTACAACTTTCAATCCACTGATGTTGATAATCTCTCATGCTATTTAATTTCTTTACTTTTCCTCATCCAACATTATTTTTATCTTTTTGTATGTGTCATAAATTCACCTGCATTCTTTCTTCTCTCTCTTTTCTTGCCCCACAAGCCTGGCAAGATCTCATTCTTCACTGAAAATGTATACAATTATATACTTACGTATAATATTCCAATGCCAACACTATTAGTATAAGTGTAATTGGAGAAAGTCAAGTATTCAAGCTGACTGAAGTAATTATATCTTAAAGATCACCAAACTCATCTCCCCCCAGCACACATCATGGATCTTCATATTGATGGTTTGTTTCATAATTAAATCTCTATTCTCAAACTTCTCACTTCTCCATATGTCCAAGTCTCTATTCCAGAGTTATTGACTAGCTAATCTGTTTTATTTTTTAAAAAATAGAAAATAGATTCTAGCCTTCTTTTTCTTTTCAATGAATGTACAGACATGTAGACCTGTGCAACTGTTTTCTCTGCTCTTTGTAACAATAAAGAATCCTCCCTATCAAAACCCAGATTTTCCTCAGTAGTCCATCATATGATATCTTATTTCTATTTTATTATTTAATCTCTCCCCATCAACTCAATTAGTCACTTATTCCTTTAGTCATGCAAATATGGTTTAGGTGCTCCCATTAAAACACACAAGCACAAATACAATACACAAACATACACACAAGCAAACAAATGAACTATGCCACTTGGCCCTACTACTCCTTAAAACTACTGGTCTCTGCTCACCTTCACTTCAAGGAATAATGCAAATATTATGGCTTGATTTTTTATCTCCCATAAATTCTTAAATGTACTGCAATGTGCTCTCCTTTTCTACCAAACTACTAAAATTGCATCATAAATTCACTAGCTGATATACATTCCAAAATACAGTCTTTACCCTATAATATCTTTCATCAGCAATTAACTTACTTGATAATTGCTTTCTTTTATGCAGATTCACTCACATTCTATGGCAAGACAACCTCTATTTTTTTCTCTTACTTTTCTACCTACTGTTTATCAGATTCTTTCACAGGCTTGTTCTTTTTCACCATACATTATATATTGAAGAGATTCATGTTTCAGTCCAAAGTAAAACAAAATTTAAAACAATAGTAAAACAAAACGTGATAATTTAACACTTTTTAAATTATTTGACAAAAATAAAAGAAAACAATAAAGTAATAACAATAAGACATGCTTATCAAGCACTTATTTTGATCAAGGTAGCTTGCTAAATTACTTTATGTGGATTATTTTATTTGAACTTCACCACAACTCTATTATGTTGATACTTTCATCATCTAAACTTGGAAATGATGAAACTTAGAACAGAGTGTGACTGGGCTAACATCAGACAGCTCCTCTTTCTCTTCTTATTCAGAGTTCTTTCCCTGTGATTTCTAGCACTCCTTTAGCTTTAAACGGCACCTTCAGATCATGACTACTAAAATTTATGTCTCTTGCTTAGACTTCTCTATTAAATTCAACACATGCATTTAGGTACCTCTTTTATAGATACACTCAGATTCCTCCTAAGGAACTCTTAATGAACATTTTCAAATCTAAACTCTTATTTAGTCCCATGTCCCCACCCCCTTTCTCAACAGCGTATATTTAGAGCATCTAAGTAGATTTAGATGCTCTCAATTGATAATGGATCTACTCAAGCCTAAAAGACTGAGGGTTATTCAGAGACAGGTTTAGGGATGCACACCTGACCTCCTTGCATCATTGACTCAGCAAAGAGGTCGTTGCAGTTTTGGAAGGAAGCTAGAGACTGCCTAGTCAGAGAATTTTGGGATCAAGTTCCCAGAGCATGCACAGCGGTAAGGACACAGGCACATCTTTCTCCTGGAGATTCCTTACTACCATTTACAATAATTACACTAAGAATTGGGAAACTTGACTGGACCAGGTCTATGTTAAAGTTCCTGAGAGGAATGAATGCAATTACATGACTTTACCATTCCAGGATCCCAGGCTAAGCCTGAGCTGGTTTGCGACCTTATTGAATTCCTCTCAGACCAGAAGTACTTCATTTGGTGCTGGGTATCACCCATAGAATGTATGTGGGGAGGTGCTCTCTTAGTGATCTATTCTAATTCCTTGCTTCATGTATGAGGAAAGCGGGGCCAGAAAATTAAGGGATTTCCTTTCCAGGACAAATTCTCCCTAGATCTATAAACATGATCATCTATGCCATGGTTGAGCTAGATTTAGCTTTCACAATGTTAAGGGTCTTGCAGGATTTCTTTATTTTTTATAGGAGAAACAGTCATAAGTAATTGGGCTTATTTTTAATTTCAAAAAGAATGAAGTAACCAGTTAATAATTATACTGTGTACAATTTTTATTAAAATATTTCCTTGTACAAAATAAAATAAAATAAATATTTCCTTATTATAGTACAAAGTAAACAAATTTTGTTGTTTTATTTTTTAAAAATAATTTTCCAGAAAAAATCCCATTACTAAAAGAATAACATTAAATATGAGAAATATAGATGAATAGAGATATAAATAAATATGCTTATGTCATGATATTAGCAATAGGGGCAAAGTATTAAGCAGTTTCATTACTATGAAAGCATTTCTTTTTTTTTTAATTTGGCACTTTTTCAGTGTTACTCAAAATTTTAATATGAAAAGAAAGTGATAAATTGCCACTCTATTATTGTCCTTCTAAATAATAATCTCTAAAACTAATCCTCTGATTTGTTTAAATTTAAAAAAACAGCATCAGTTAAAATTTCCATTTTTTGAAACACTTATGTCATATGGTCTACTACTGCCATTCTTTGATGTCTTAAAGTACTCAGACCTAATTCCTTACATATTTAAGTTTTTAAATGGTCCATTTCTAAATTTTGATACAAACGTTCCACAATGATGATTCCAAAACAAATCCTGGCCAAAAGTAATACTACAGTTATACATTTTTAACAGGTATGCTTATTCACATCTGCCATTAATCATAGTGCTTTATAACTAGATTCTTTCATTTAGAAAAATTTCACTAAAATGTGACTTTAACCATAAGCTGAACATGGTTTTGGAACGCATTTTATATTTTATAGGCTTACTTTTGGCTACCTTTGTTGTGAACTTTCAAATCTCAGAATGCATGAGTCAGAGAGCTGGAAAATCAATGAGTCTCTTTTAGTGTTTAATATAAACATATTACAGCCTTAGCAAGAAAGGGTCTTCCTCTGATTGAAAGAGATGAAACCCAAAATTCCCAGAACCGTGTATCATTTTTGGATCTGGTTTTATAATCAAATAAATGAGCTATGTTTATTTCATGAAAAATAACTTCCTTTTCCTATTTATGTTGTAAGAAGGAAAAGCTGCTTAAATCCTAATCAGTGCTGTAACATATCTTGTCCAAACTTGGTATTCAAATACTTGGGAACTCACATAGTAGTCACAGTATCCTATTGGGCAAAAAAAATAACTGAAATGTATAGGTAAAATTGTAGATGATGACTTGATTTAATAGTATCTGTTCAAACACCTGTTTGGCTTTGTAATTTTTGTCTCTAAAGTATAAAAACACAAAAAGCTTGTGTTTGTTTTGTTTTGTTTTTTCTTAAAGTTTGATATAAATAAAATCTTTCTGTGATAGTAAACCACATTATTATTGCTTTAGGGTCTAATGAAATATTTAAACTTTACAAAGTGTTTTCTTGGAGAATAAAAGGTAATAACATTTAATAATACCTTATTGGGTTAACTTGGGGGGAAAAAAAAACAGCAGCAGCAAGGAAAACACCAGCAAAATAAGAGTTAAGTCTACTTTTTCACTGAAGGTATTACTATCTAGAATACAGAGATAAACTGGCATAAGGTTAAATAAAAGAAGAAAAATGAAAGAATAAAGGAAATGGATTGCTCCCTATTGTCCTATTTTAAAGGTTATTTTCGTTTTGACATAATCACTTCTTTTATGTCAAATTGATTCAATTGACTTTATGCAATCCAAATATCATTTGAGACTCTCCTTTTTCCTCAAAAATTTGCAGAGCAGTGTTTTGAAAATAAATGAGTAATCACCATTTGCCTGACATCAGTTATAAGTCAATCCGTAATTTCTATTAAAAATAATTATCTCTTTAGCAATTATAATTTAAAATTTCTTGACCAGTAATTGGAAAACATGTAGCTAGTTTAAACAGATTATTAACTGTATTCTGTGAGGAGCTCTTACAGTTCCTCTAAAAAGGAAATCTTAATCATATGGAAGCTCTGTCAGAAAACTGACATATAGTCCCAGCTAAAATACATACGTGTAGAAATTTGTCAGAGACCAAATCCTGTGGTTATTGAGAAAATCTAGCACAATCAACAATAGTCATATATTTAATATGGAATTCTTACTTCTTATCATAATTATAACAATTTAAAATAAATGTTATGTGCTGTCATTCATGCATTTTGAGAAGTTATGTTTTACATGCATATAGAGAGAATAAAAATAAGAATACGAGGTGAGTTTGGCAGGAAGTCATGATATCTGCATTTAGTCCTAAAACAGCCCTCTTTGAACAGCCTTCTTAATCTTTTGAGCCATATTTTACTAATCACTACAATGTGTGTGTGTTTTTTCCTTAATCTATAAGGTTCTCTAAACTCTAAAGTTTTACGTAAGCCTGATATATGACAATTAATAAAAGATAAAAATAAAAAACAAAGATATTCATCAAATAATAAATATATTATTATTTGTATTTTTAAATTTTTTGAAGACCAAATGTGTTTAAACTAATTCATTAAAGACTTATCTTCTATGGGGAAAACTTTGTCCTGCTTTGATATCAAAATCATCGACTCTAATGCATGACATCCCAAGGACTTCCAGCATGCTTGCTTAGTACACTTTTTTTTTAATTATAATAACCATTAACTTCACTTTTGTAAAAACCTTTCCACTAGACATTTGTTTAAATAAATATTTATTTTTTCACCAAGAATTTTATTTTTCATGCTATTTATATACTTTTATTTTTTTTAATTTGTGTCTTTATTTAATGGCCACTTTTTCATTTTAATCATTTTTATGCCATTCATGTTTAAATATTTCTTTAATCATTACTAGTATCAAACAAAACTTGGGGTTTGTTTCTTGTCCTGTAGCTAGATTTTTTTTAATGTCGCCTTTCTTTAAAATAAAACTTAGATTCATGACTATTATGTTTGGTTTTGTCCTTTCTTAATGATATTTTCTTTTGGTTCTTTTTTATTTTTGTATTCTATTATTTTGCTGAACTGTATAAACTGTTGAGGCACCCATTATCTTTACAATGATATTCTTAGATCATATCTTTCTTTAAATTAGGTAATAACTTACCTTCATATTTTGAGGTATGCAGTGCAGTTACCAAAGACATTCTTAAAGACCTATTTGACCTAGAATTTAAGTCTCTACTAGATATATCTTCCCAATTCATCTAATTTTGCAAATCTCTCCATTAAAAAATTCTGATTTCTCTTACAAATAAACAATTATGCCAACCAAAAATGTGCCCAGAGTGGCGTATTCCTATAGTCTACAGGTGACACCAAAATGTTAGCCATGGATAGGTCAAGTTTTGATGGCTTCGTTAGCCAGTACATCTCCTCAAAGGACACACTTAATGTTAAATATCTCACCAAAAATTGCAGCTATAAAAATAAACCAAACAAATAAAACTAGTATGAACTTTTCATTCTTCATTTATTTTAGAACCAGTCTATTGTTTTAATTTGCTTTACTACTATTGTTAGAATATATGTGCCTTATCTTGACAAAATTGTCCAGTGAATCTTATTTTCACATCTTTAAATTCAGTTTGAAAATAAATAATAGAGGTTTTACTTCCCCAAATTAGCTAATAAAGTTATAATACATAAAAACAGTGTTTGAATAAAAATTAAAATTATTGTAAATGCTAAATTTATAAATGTTGAAAGTTTATAAATGCTTGCATATTTTCAGATTTTTATATAATTTTAGGTTACAGTTGACAAACTAATCTTAAAATATCAAGTGTTACAGTGGGGCCTACTGCATACAATAAATACCCAGCTGGTTTGACATTCAATTCATGGCATAAGTTTGTAGAACTCTAACTTACGCTGGTAACTGGTAGTTTGGCAATCAGCACTGAGGTACAAGCTGCACTTTTAGTAGCAATGCTTTAGTCATCGCCTAGGTATCTCAAAAACATAGCCCTCAACCAGGGAATTTAATATAAACACCCAAAAGTGAGGCCATGGGAAAAGACAAGAATTCATTTGTCTTAATGTACTCTATCACCCAGGAGCAACTGAGTTGGTAAAATTTTTAAATGGCTTATTGCAGAATTAAATATGATGTCAAGTAGACAAAAAGAATTCCCTACAAGTATAGGGAGCTGCTCTGTAACATGCATTATGTGCCTTTAATAACATGATCATATAACTTACTGTGTAAACTGAGACATTTTTCAGAAGGAAAGGAGAACTACACAATATGATAAGACAAAAGTTCTGAACTGGCACTGCCTGGGCTAAACTAGGAAATATAGTCACTCTGGCTTTAAATCCATGACCCAATATTCAGTTTGATCTACTCCACAGAAAGAAAGCAAAGTCCTGGGATTTATGG
This sequence comes from Panthera leo, assembly GCF_018350215.1. NCBI lineage: Eukaryota > Metazoa > Chordata > Mammalia > Carnivora > Felidae > Panthera > Panthera leo. Next base: position 107,715,068 of record NC_056682.1, on the reverse strand, counting down.
TTGGGAGTGACCAAGAATTACTACCCCCGCCCCCCCCCCCCCCCACTTACTACTCTGGTAGCACACTTAAAAAGTTTTTTGCATTCTATTTCTGTGATCTTGGGATAATTATGTTTAGGTCTTCTAATACCCTAGAAGGAATGCTTTCACTAGGAAATATAGTTATGTATCTTTTAAATTGAAAATTAAGAATGTCCACTTCTTATTTAATGTTTCTGCTATTAAACTAACAGAAAGGGGTTAACGTGCTGGCCAAGGTGATTTGATACTGATTACTAAAGGAAAATTAAGTTGCTTCTCCCCGGTAGTGTCAAGAACAACCATATCACTATATTATAAAGTAAGTTCCTATTAAGTTCCTCCTATTTCCCCTGTGCTCAATAATAGTGGTCAACCTGGTAAGGACAGGAGCACATAGAAGTTGTGTCCCATGGGATGAAGATTTGTGTCAAGTTAACCCTCTACATAAAAAGTTCCCAACCAGTGTATAGGACTATAGAGGGTAGGGGTAACATGGAATAAATGGTATAGGAATAATGATTAGCTACATAAAAACAACCATTTTTTATTTGGTCTCATCATTTCCTTTGCTCTGCTAATTTATCTGAGTCTTACATCCAGACAAAGCATCTGAGTTGATGTTAATGGGAAAAAGAGGTAGATTGTACAAATTATTCTCCATTTATGCCTCCAGGTCCATTCTTCCACGTACTCTGTCCTGCTACAAACATTGACCAACTGGCTAGCAACTGACAAAGCCTCTTAATCTTCATCATCTGGGAGAATTGCCCAATGGGCAGCCCTAGAAGGGTTCAAGGACAATTGGAGAAAGGTCAGGGTATTTATTATCCTGGCTCACTTTAATTTCTCTTTGGCTGCACTTTGGCAGTGATTGCTCACCACTGTTGTTCTCTTTTGTCTTGTCTTGTTTTGTTTTGTTTTTTAACAGCTGTGGCAATCAGATGTGATAACCACTAACTCCATATTCCCTACCAGCATAAGGGTATGAATGGCTGACTGCTAATGCTAGCCCTGTACCTATTCACTATCACTTGTTAAGTTTTCCTTAACCTTGTCTTCACCTCTGTAGATAGTGTTCCATTAAACTCTCTTTCATTTATACCATTTGAGATCACCATCTGTTTCATGTGGGCATTCTGACTAGTACTATAATGGACATCTTATACTGTTAGGATTGCTAGAGATTGTTTAAAAATATTTATCTACATTGATTATAATTTCTGCTATATATAACTGCTCCTTATAAAGATAAAAGGAGAGATTTTTTAAGATATAAAAAGGACAAATGCTTTGATATAAAAGAAATTAAAAATGATTGTCTACTTTATACTTGCATCTGGATTTAAGTTGTAAACATATACATGCATATATATGCATATATATATATACACACACACCTAGGGCTTTTTTTTAATTCATGAAAATGAATATAAGCTGCCTGGGAATAAAGACCTGAAGATGCAGTTTAGCAAAGGGTGAGAGGGGATAAAAGGACAAAGATAAATTTCTCTATACATGAACAATTTTTTTGGAGTAGGAATACACGGAGAATAGAGAATGATGCAAACCAAAAGGTGACTGAGACTAGGCAAGCTAGAAATTATGAAATTTCTTTGAGAGAGGTTCTCAACTAACTTTTCATTAATATTAGAAATATGTTATATTTATCCTAGGTAGTTTTTCTATTGCGTAATAAAACTGATCAATTGCCTTAAATATTCAGTTAAATCTGGTATACCTAGGAGAGCCTTGAATGATGATACTGGGAGCAAAAATAGTGCAAAGCCGTGACCAACCAGTATTCAATCTTCTGCTTAAGTTATAGTGGTGAAGCCAGCACTAGGAAGGGTGATCATTTCTGATCTTTCCAACCATGATAAGCAGTAGCCTGAATGCAGTAGTGAGAAGTAAGGCACAAAAAAAGCAGTTACATCCTGGAACTACCCTAGGAAATGATTAATTCTACTTTTTCCCAAATACTCTAGAGAAAAGAGGAGACTGATACCCAGGTAATTTTAATTTTTTTAATTAAAGTCTATAATATAAAGTTGTATTAATCAGGAAACGTGTGTTTATGAGTAGAAGCAAATAGTATCATGCACTATATATTTTTGAAGTGTTTTGAAAAAAATAGACTCAATAAGGGTCCATGAAATATTACAGTATTTATATATTTGTATATATAAAGTATTTAAATATATTTAAAGTATTTTAAATAAACTAGGCTCCATAATATAAGGTAAGCATTTTCATTTCATCAGTTTTCCTTTTAATAGCTCCCTTTGGATAAAACCCCATAAACTTGTGGTTGTTCTCTCACTTTTTGCTGTACATCTTTCCTTCTTCTTATTTACTGTTTTATCCCCTTCAGCATGATAAGGGCTGTTATGGGAGGACAATGAAGACATGGGGAAAGATTTCATATGACTAGGAATTATACATGTGATTAGAAAATGTAGCAATTAGTATATTATAGGTTAAAAATTTCTGGCTGTTTCCCCTAGATGATACTTATGTGAGTTCTCGAAGAGAATTCCATTGTCGGGCATCTCTCACTATTTCACTTTATCAAGTGAGTAATGTCTTCTCTGGGCATTGTTTATACAGCCTGGATGTTTATACTGCTATCTGTGTTTCCTAGCCCCTTCGGTATATATATTAGAGATGGCCCTGTCTGACTCCTTATGCAAGGTTCACAAGAGAATTACAGGCATCCTTACCCAGTGTGTTCTGGGAATGCCAGCTATCCATGCTCTGCTGCTAAATAGTAGCAACTCTAGTACCCATTGCTCAGCTTAGAGTTGACCAATGGAGTCAGATGTCCCTTGGACTTCAGTGGACTCATGGCAAGATCTCCCAATGATTATTTTGAAGCCTTTCAATTGGCTGGATGTGGACAGAAGCATTTCCCCTCATACTCTGGAGTTTGGTTCAAGAAGAGAGAGAATACACAAAGCACACTTACAGCTCTCTTTACAATTAAAACCTTCCTTGGCTATACAAAGAGTTCATATATATCTTTATCTATATCTCTACATATGAACATATATATACACATATATGTATATATATGTATAAGAATAGGTATACATGTATATATATATATATGACTATATATAGTATATATATATATGTGTGTGTGTGTATATATATATACTTATATGTATATATATTTATATATATTTACAGTCTTGTTTAATCTCTTCAGGCATAGCTTTACTTTTCTTATAAAGCATGGAGGTGATGATACACTATTTCTGAGAGTACCTTTCAATATCCATTTAGCTTATTCTGTAGACATGATTCTTTCCCTGGCTTCAGGTTGCAGAACTACTTGACACCATTTTTTTTTTCAGCTTAAGGATCCACATCCAAAATCAAGAAAACCAGAATCCCCTTTATATATTATATGTTCTGTATATATTGAAAATATTATAAACTGAAAACACTATTGAAAGTTTTACAAAATGAAGGGCACCTGAGTGGCTCAATCGGTTAAGTGTCCAACTCTTGATTTTGACTCAGGCCATTATTTCACGGTTTGTGGGTTGAAGTCCTACATGGAGTTCTGTGTTGATGGTGTGAAGCCTGCTTGGGATTCTCTCTCTCCTCTCTCTCTGATCCTACCCTGCTCATGCTCTCTCTCTCTCTCAAAATAAATAAATTAAAAACATTTTAACAAAAAGAGAAAGTTTTACAAATTGAGCCTTATTCTGCATCGCAAACATGTTTTTAATTTTTTCATTGATAGTAACTTACACTCTTTTTTCTTTTTTTTTCTTTTCATTTTACTTTCTATACCTTTCTCCCCAATTCTCATTCAGGCACTTATGACTTTTGGTGCTCATTTTCCCAGGGGAAGAATGTGACCAAAAACAATTTTAAAATAACATTTTTTTAAATGTTTTGGTTTCAAAGAACTCAAGCAATTTTGAAAGACTGTATTCTTAGGCAGAATATTTGATAGATATTCAGAAATTATAATAAGGGATCTGTAAGTATGTAGACTTCCTTTGAAGGCTACAAAATATTCTCCTGAGTAAAGGCAAAAGAAGGGGCAACTAATAGATCAGTCGGTTCTAAAGAAAGGCCTATATCCTATGATTTGAAGAAAAGACAAAGCTCTGTGCCCGTCTTTCTATAAGCATTCAGCAAGACTTAAAAAAGAAAAATGGTGATCATGAACCTAGTCAATTTAAGCTGTAAAGGGCTTCTAACATTTTCTTATATCAGTGAGATGTAAAAGTAGCAAACTGTCTCTTAACTAGAACATGAAATGAGCAGAGAGCTGCTGGACCCAAGCGCCTTTATAGGAAATACTAGAGAATATGGTCACAACACTGACAAATTAGAGACAAATAGATGAATGATGCATCTCAGTGAATTGGTTGATATGTATATTGTTATATAGATATGAGGACTGTATATGCTTCCTACTATTTGGTAGTATGATGTCCTCCCAGAATTTTCACTCGCCCCTGGAAAAAGGAGATAAGTAGCAGATTAACTAAAATTAACTTTCTTCTACGTTGATAGGTAATTCAAAATAAAAATTAACCTGAGTTACAGAAAAGTAAAGATCAACATATCAAAGTAAAGACTGAAAATTGGAGTGTGCATGTGTGTAAGAGAATGTGTGTGAGAATTAAATAAATGCATCTGTTTGGGAAATAATATTTATATATCACAAAAGTTATTTAGTTATATAATCAGGATTAGTGGTACATAAATTGAAAGTTCACATGGAATAATGAGGTGGTAAAGCTAGCATTTCATAAATAATTTAAATCTAATTTATAATACACAAGCCATCTATCTGTGTTCCTTCATAGCACAGAGTACTGTTCTGAAACCTTCAGAGGATAGGGTGATGCTTTCCATTATCACTCTGAGTTAAAGTTCACCACATGCAATGCCTTAGGTGTTATAAATTACTCAACTCTGCAAACATTATTTATGTCACCAGATGCTTTATTTTCATAAAAATCAATTTTCCATAATTTCTAGAATGATTAAATCATAAGTACAATATTGTGAAAACACATACAAAAAATAGCTAAGCTCAGAAATATCTATGTCTAATTATTTTCAACTCTGTCCCTTATGGGAGAGATGAAATGAATGACAGAGAAGTTAAATGATAGAATGCTAAAGAATTCTTTTTAAAACACTCTGATTAATTTGCCTTTGCATGTAATTTGTACACTGTGCATATCTCTTCCTAAGACCAACAGATCAACCCCCAGTCCTCTCTAATTGCGAAACTGTCAGGCTCCTTACCTTGGCAAGCAATGCCCTGTTATGATGGCTGTTCAAAAAATCAGTGCTGATGAGAAGACTTGTGCCAGAAACTGTAAGCAATTAATTTCTACATTGATCTCTGGAATTCATCCAAACTTTTCAAAACTGAAAAGAGACTTGCCATACTGTCACTCAGTGAATATATTTCCAGCTAGGCTGTCTAATAACTTCACTGTGGACAGGCGAGATTAACTAAATCTAATATTAAGTTATTTGGCTCCTATTTTTAATGTATAATGTGTAATGCAAATTACCATTAGTGAAAGATATTTATTAAAAGCAAACAAATGAACAAGGATACTGTTTGTTAAAACACATTTTAGACTAGAAAAATAATCTTACTTTCAACATGGAATCAGAATGAAACATGGCCATGAGCAAAACCATTGTATTATCCTTTCCTTGAGGCCTTAATATATATCACATCCCACATCCACTTTATTGAGGAATCCTAATGGCTCTAATTTCTCTCTCTCTCTCTCTCTCTCTCTCCATATATATATACATATACATATATATATGGAGAGAGAGAGAGAGAGAGAGAGAGAGAGAGTATCTAAATACCTCTCACCATTTTCTGCTACCTCTGTAGCCCATGTTGCCAATATCTCACTCTGTACTACGTCTGGACCTACATTGCTAGTATATGTTTTCCACATATTAACCAGAGTCATTGTATTAGTTCGCTAGGGCTTCCATAACAAAATACCATACGCTAGGTGACTTACACAAGAGACATCTATTATCTCAGAAATCTCACAGTTCTGGAAGCTAGAGGCCCCAGGTCAAGGTGTTAGCAGCACTGATTTCACTTGAGACTTCTCTCCTTTGTTATTCTCCTTGAGAAGATGGCTACCTTCTCACTCTGTCCTCACACAGTTTTTTCTGTGTGTGCATGCATCCTAGGTGTGTCTCAGTATGTCCAAATTTCCTCTTCTTATAAGGACACCAGTTATGTTGTACTAAGGGCCATCCGTATGACCTAATTTTACCTTAATTATTTCTTTAAAGGCTCTTTTAATACAGTCACATTCTGAGGTACTAGGCTTCAAGACGTCAACATATGACTTGGGGGAACCCAATTACAGTCTATAGCAGTCATCCCTTTTAAGCAAAAGTAAATTTCTGTCACACCTCTGCTCAAAGCCTACTCTCACTGTGATGGCTTCCCAAGACACCTAAAATGAAAACTGCACCAGGCCCTCTATCTTTATTACAACTTTCTCCCCTGCTTCTTTTATCTCAAATTGGCTTCTTTCTTTTCCATACTATACAAAGGAAGCTAGTACCCTATGGATATTCCACTGGTAATCTTTGACTTTGGAATAGTCTTATACCAGATATCACTAAGATTTCCTCTCTTCTGTGTTCAATCTTTACTTCAAGTATGATACTCATAGAGGCCTCTCTTACCACCTGTCTAAAATACCACTTTTCTACACTTTCATATGATTTCCTCTTGTCATTTTTATTAATTGCCCAATAAATATTTATTTAAATACTCATCAAATATCTGTCCATCTGTTGCCGGCACCAAGATATAAGCTCTGTGAGGCCAAGAGCTACCTACTTCCTAAAATAGTACTGGATATATAGAATAAAGTTATTCTAAGGATGTAATGTGGATATCTTTTAGGGGTCCATTTTTCCAATACCGTGGAAATAACAGAAGGGATTTTCCAGAGTGACAAAGGAAATGTAAAACTTCCTAACTGAATGCTTCTGTTCAGTGCTGATCAAGATGAACGAATGAAAAACTTCATTTTATACAGACTGTGCAATACAACTTACAGTTGTAGGACTGAGATTCCTGGATTCTTCCTAGCAAGTGGCTGGAGGTTATTCTTACTTACTAGAGACATTTTTCAGCTCAGAGAGGCCACCCACAGTTTCTGGCCATGCTCACTTCAACAAGCCAGCAAAAGTGAGTCCTAAAAAGACTCTACAAGCAAGATGGAGTTATGTAGTGAAACACAATCATGGGAAGACATCCCATAAACTTTGCTATGTTCTACTAGTTTGATGCAAGTCACAGGTTTTGCCTACACACAAGGAGAGGGAATTGACATCAGGAATCAGGCATTATGAAGAGCCATCCTAGAATTTATCTGCCACATTGTGTCTCTGCAATGAATCATATTTACATAATTAAAAATATATACGTTTTTAAATTTTTATTTTATTTATTTTTTAAGAGAGAGAGTATATGCATGCATGAGCAGGGGGAGGAGCATAGAGAGAGGAAGAGAGAATCCCAAGTAGGTTCTGTTCTGTCTGTGTGGAGCCCCAGGCAAAGCTCAATCCCACAAACTGTGAGATCATGACTGAGCCCAAATCAAAAGTTGGATGCTTAACTGACTGAGCCACCCAGGTGCCCCTAAAAATATATACATGTTTTTAATGGATTTCAACTTATCCAATCAACCTATACCTGAAGTGAAGAATGGAACACAATTAAGAGTAACAAAAGAGAGGCATAATAGCCACAACTTTAGCAATATAAAAGACAGCTTACAAAAATAACCCTAGAATTATGTGAGAATTTATGCTATATTTGTGTCATTCCTGAATCTTGTTGTCTTTGTTGCTGCCAGCGTGTGATGACAAATTATCAGCACCTTTGGATAGTGTAAAAATCAATAGCAAAATCTCACAAATGAAAAATGAACTGTCTTGTCAAATTAAAAATGACCATTGAAGAGATCAGTAAGATCCTACTCACTACATAGAGTCCTCAGCCACAGCAGTCAAATGCAGGATTATGGAAAAATACAACAAACGGAATCCCATATTCACTAAAGTCCAATAACCTATGGATAAACAAAATCAAGACATTGTAAGAAAAAATGTTCAGCTTCTCCTCTATCCCCAATGCCTCTAGTAACCAAGCTAAAGGATTATCTTTATAGATAATAGAATAACAACCACCACAACAATGACAGATAATGAAATTTAAACTTATAAATGTTAACAGTAGAGGGAAGGAACATAGAGACGGAGAGATGTCTTTGTGGTGATGAATGATTAAATGAGCTAAATCCATATCTATCAGAGTGAGAATTCTAATGTGGATAAATAAAAAATATATATATTATTTTATTTTATGAATTTATACCCAAATGAATTTAAAAAATATTAGTAAAATGATATGATCCTGGGAAACCTGATCATACACAAGGAGCAGTGCAGTAAAAGCAACTGCTTTCATTAAAATAATTTCCTCGGGGCACCTGGGTGGCTGAGTTGGTTAAACGTCAGACTTCAGCTCAGGTCATGATCTCAAGGTTCATGAGTTCGAGCCCCACATCGGGCTCTGTTCTCAAAGCTCAGAGCCTGGAGCCTGCTTCGGATTCTGTGTCTCCCTCTCTCTGCCCCTTCTCAGCTCTCACAATGTCTCTCTGTCTCTCAAAAATAAATAAACATTAAAAAAAATTCATTTCCTCATGACTCAGATTTGTAACCATCATTATATATACAATTTAAAAATTAAAATCACAAATAGCAATATATTGCTAAATTATAACAATATTGGAAAACTAAAACTTCAAAGAACATATTGCCAAAAATGGAATAAATATCCTCTAATTCTTAAGTAAGCAGGAGGATTGAAAAGAACAGTCATGAGCTAACTGTTCTTTACTTCCAGGAAACTCCTTAAAAGAAAGTCACATATTTTTAAAAGATATTATTTTTCAGTCTAGGCTAAACATCATGATTAATATATGTGTGGGGCTTATATATGTGTGTATACATGTGTATGTATTTGCATAGATAATGTATTAATAATGTTTAATTTTACATATATTTCAAATTATAGATATGTAAATTCATACACATAAACAAGTATTTATTGAACTTTTTAAATTATGTTAGTCCAATTATCTACTTAATTTCTTGAGGACAAGTCAAATATGTAGCCTACTAAAATTGTGTTTACCCTTTCTCATAGTTCTAATGGATTTTGTTTTATAGAATTTATTCCATGCTCTTTACTTTGTAATTAAGAATTATCCCAGGCTTGAAAATGAGGTAAAGTGGGGGAGCATATTCATTAGAGGTCAAACCCAGATATTATTTAACAGATGTATGAAGGACTATTTAAATTTTTATTGGAATATAACTATTAAACAAAATGAAACAAAACAAGCTCATAGTCACAGAGAACAGCTTGGTGGTTGCCAAAGGCTATGGGTGGGGGTAAAGGGAGTGGCAAAATGGGTGAAAGGATCCAAAGGTACAAACTTTCAGTTATAAAATAAATGTCATGGTCATGTAAAGTACAGCATGGCAACTGTAGTTAATAACACTATATTGCATATTTGAAAATTGCCGAAAGAATTGATCATAAGTGTTCTCATCACAAGAAAAAAGTTCTCTAACTGTGTGTTGACAGATGCTAACTAGACTTATGTGGTGATCATTTCACAGTATATACAAATATCAAGTCATTATGTTTTACACCTGAAACTAATATAATATTGGATATCAATTATGCCTCAGAAAAACCCACAAAACTATTTTTAACTTTACTCTTTCTATTACATTGGGCATAAGGCATGAGAAATGCTGGTTAATTTATAGGTTGTAAGGAAATATAAAACAAAAAAATAATATATATAAAATATATACATTTATTGTTTTATATATACATATATATAACAACATATATAAGTATAACAATATATATAAAATTTGAATTATTCTTATTTTGGTATTTCATCATCCCATTGATGATATTCTCTGGTGTATTCCCTAACCTTTGTGATATTGTGATTTATAATAGGAAATATATATATATATATATATATATATATATATTCTCATGTTAATGACGTGACCCTTAGAAAGCACTTAAGGATAGAGGCTGTTGCCAGGAGAATCAACCTTGGTTTAAGGGTTTGAATTTTCCATCTTATCCCTTGACCTCTGGAAGGAAGAGGGACTGGAGGTCGAATCAGTTGCCAATTGCCAATGATTTAATCAAGCATGCCTATGTAATAAAACTTCTTAACAACCCAAAGGGATTGGGTTTGAAGAGTTTATGGATGGATGAACATGTGGAGGTGCTGGTACAATGGGGCATCCAAAGAGAACATGGAAGCTCTATGCCCTTTCACCTTAGCTTACCCTGTGAATGTTTTCCATCTGGCTGTTCCCGAGTTACATCCTTTTATATAAACTAGCGATCCAATAAGTAACATCTTTCTCTGAGTTCTGAGAGCTGCTCTAGAAATTAACTAAACTCAAGGAGGGGGCCATGAGAAGCTCTAATTTATAGCTAGTGGGTCAGAAGTACAGGTAACAACCTGAGCTTGTTACTGGCCTCTGAAGTTGTGGGGGTAGGGGAGGCAGTTTTGTAGGACTGAGCCCTTACCTGTGGGATCTGACACTGTCTCTGGATAGATAGTATCAGAATTTAGTTGAAATCTTAGGTATTCTGCTGGTGTCAATGAATTGCTTTTTGCTGGTAAGGAAAATCTTTCTCCTCGACAAACTGGAACTGGGATCTGGACAAATTTACCTTGCAATATCAAATCCCTGCCTAAAGCCCGCCCTTAACAATAATTTATTATTTAAACTTAGAATAATTACCATTAACTTTACACTACTCTGAATATATTCTCAGTACAAGACATTAAAGCTTACAATTTAAGCAAGGTGATGTATAATAGATGAATCCTTTTTAAAAAAGAAAAAAATAGAAACTCATTGAAATCAAGTCAAATGGTAGAGGATAGAAAGTAAAGTTAGAGAAAAGAGAAACTTAGAGGATAGAGTTCCTTGGGATAAATTAACAGGTATTCATTATACTTTCTGCACAATGAATTTTTATCAGAGATAGCTTTATTCTGGTAAATAAAGAGAATTTACACATACCCTCTTTTTCAGCGTCTTGCTATGTACATTCGTTGGAGTCTAGAGGATAATTTTTTTTTTTATCCTTGTGGTATAACTCTTTTCAGAGCTATATTTCAGATTACTGAGCATAGTGGCTAGGGAAGACTACTAGCTAATATTTCACAATTGTGTCCTGAATCTCCAAGTGTCTTGAATCTGACAGTTGCACCTGAGCTTGTTAAGCTCCATAATGATCACCGAGTTCACACAACCAGATCACCCAGATGTGATCTAAACGTTCTCTGAAACTCAAAAGTAACTCTACATCTACTTCTAAAGTACATGAAGCTGGGGATAGGGTAAATAAATTTTTGTTTGTTTGTTTGTTTGAGTGAGTTTTTAAAATCTCAAGGTGCCTCCAAGAGAATTTCCTCAAGAACTGGTATTTCTCAAATATTGGCATCCATGACAATTGGTAGCAACATGATACATTTTCCTTATTGATCGTTCCCAGAGTGATCAGCAACATACTTAACATACTTAATAACAGGGACCCAGCTACACTGTAGCTATTACAAGGGAAAGGTAGCATTCATTCTAATATATTGCCTCATTATTTTAAATAAATAATGATTTGAGATTTAATATCTATTCGAGAAAATTTCATTTATGCTGAAGGAGATAGAATGAGTTTGTAGCTAACTGGCTCTTTTTAGCTGTATGTGATTGGACATATAACTTAACATTTCTGAGTTTTCGTTATTTTTTTCTTAATACATAAAATGGGAAGCAAAGTTGTATGTTTCATACATTTATGATTTTTAATGATAAATATAAGAAATATAATGCATGTTAAGTGCCTGGTGTATAGAAATGGGAGATACTATAAATAAAAGTTTTATTCTTCCATTTGTGGTATGCCCATTCCAGTGAATAAAATAATAATGACAAGTTTTTAGAAAAGAGCTGTTAGATTGTATAGCAGAATAAAGTTTATGTAGGAATGTTATGCCCATTTTAAATTGAATGTTAATTAACAGAAGCTTTGTTAAATATTTTTGAAAATTGTTTTTGTGTGTGTTTTACAGAGAAAAATGCAAAGTTTAAAAAGTTAATGACTTATCTAACTCATAATGGATAAATAGTAAAATTAAGAATTTAGTGTAGGCATTTCTTATTCCTGGTTCAGTGCTCTTTTGCTATTAGACTAAGTTATTTCATTCTATGTATTACTTAGAATTTGCAAAACATGCAGAACAATTTGCAGAACAATTGCAAAACATGTTTTACTAAATAACTGCAAGCACATAATTTAATTTATATATTTGGGTTGTTTTATTTTACTTTGTTTTATTTTTTAAATGTTTATTTATTTTTGAGAGAGAGGAAGAGAGCACGTGAGCATGAGCAGGGAAGAGCAGAGAGAAGGAGAGAGAGAGAGAGAGAGAGAGCGCCAGAGGATCCAAAGCAGGCTCTGCACTGACAGTGCAGAGCACAACACAGGGCTTGAACCTAAAAACCATGAGGTAATGACCTGAGCTGAAGTCAGACACTCAATGAACTGAACCATCTAGCCACCACTTTATTTTCTTTAAAATCATATAATTCATATAAATCATATATGATTTGAAGTACCATGCAATAGGTATCTCATTTCCATATTTCTGCCCATTTAAATTCAATTATAATTCCTCTTCCTGTGCTACCCTACAGAGACTTTTCCATATGAAATATTGAACAGTTTGACAATAATTTCTTTGTTAACTTGCTCTACCACAGAGAATTTAAGAACAACTTTTTATTTTTATTTTTTTTAAAAATGTTTTAAATGTTTTTATTTATTTTTGAGACAGAGAGAGACAGAGCATGAGCGGGGAAGGGGCAGAGAGAGAGGGAGACACAGAATCTGAAGCAGGCTTCAGGCTCTGAGTTGTCAGCACAGAGCCTGACGCGGGGCTCAAACTCACAGACTGTGAGATCATGACCTGAGCTGAAGTCGGATGCTTAACCAACTGAGCCACCCAGGCACCCCAAGAATAACTTTTTAATATTAGTATCATTCACTTGTGTCTCACATGTACTACCTGAACAAAAATATACATTGCTTTATATATTCCATTTCTGTAAAATGCTGTTCTTGAATGAAATTGAATATAAGGTATGCAACTTACACAGGATTTTCTTAATTATTATGTGTCACACAAGGATGTATCTGAATATTTGTGTCTGTGAATAAGACAAACACAATCAAGGCAGGTGCTGACAATCTCAGCCAACTCTTCAAAGGGCTGGACTCAGCTATTTAGAATCATAGCATCATCTTAATATTCCCAGATACTTTAATGAGTTTCCTCTCTAATTAAATGTGCAACTTGCAGGGATCATTTAGTGCCAGATTGCCTTGACTGCCAACAAGCTTTCTTTGTTTTAAGTCAGATTTTACATCACCCAAACACATCCATTTTTAGTAGTTTCATTATAAATGAAGTCGGGTTTTATTTCAATTAAATAGCTTACAAACTGTGGGGGGAAAAAACCCTAAGTATGCTATTAAAATCTTCCAGAAAGCAAATGTAAACAAAACAGAAGAAATAAACTATATCAACCAACCAGGAAAACAGATGGAAGAAATGAAGAGTCATCAAAGTTCAGTGTTAAAATTTCATGCTGGAATGTCAGAATACTTATGAGAGTAACACCAAGGTGTTGCTGCATATTACTTCCATCTCTTGATGGTGATTCATTAACAACAAATATATATTTTTCTGTTATTTTAACAGAGTTAAATGATGCACTTTACATTGTATAGTAACTTAGAAGTCACTTTCAAAGCACCTTTTTTTTAAACCAGTAAGAAAAATCATACATTTTAAACCATAAAACACCTAAAATATATTCTTTAATTTTTAAATTTTAAGTTATTCTCTACACTGTATCCATTTTAAATTGCTCTGGGCTTGACTGTATTAAAAATAATTTGTCACTTGTGTTTTATGTATTAATATTTTGTTAAAGATAACTTAGTAGAACACATTCATCACAGGGAATCTAAGGAGGCACTTTGAAGTACCATGCAATAGGTATCCTGTTTCCATATTTCTGCCCAAATGCCAAGTACATTAAACCAACAACAATACAGAGAAAAAGAATATAGGTC